>NC_065444.1:100529018-100848691 GCF_917563875.1 Diabrotica virgifera virgifera | reverse complement strand
GAAGTTACAAAATGAAAATCGATTTTGTGCAATATATCGAAAATTCCGAGAGATTTATTCTTGAAAATAGACATGTGGTATTTTTATGGCAGGAGCATCTTACAAAAAAATTATAGTAAAATTTTGACACCCCATAAAAAATTTATGGGGTTTTGTTCTTTTAAACCCCCCAAACTTTAGTGTACGTTCCAATTAAATTATTATTGTGGTACCATTAGTTAAACACAATGTTTTTAAAACTTTTTTGCCTCTCGGTACTTTTTCGAAAAGTCAGTTTTTATTGAGATATTTTGAATATTAGTCAAATCCACTACATATTTCTAAATATGGTTAAGTACGATTATGGAGACTTGGTAATCGTATGAAAATTTATTTATAATTTACATTTTTAGGCATATTTTGAACCATATTAAAAAAGAAGCCAAATCTTGATAAAAGGTGCCTTATCGAAAAAATAGTAAGTGACAAACAAGTTTTAGAAACATTGTGTTTAACTAATGGTACCACAGTAATAGTTTAATTGGAACGTACACAAACATTGGGGGGGGGTGTAAAGGAACAAAACCCCCATAAAATCTTTATGTAAACATATTAAAAAAGAAGCCGCAACTCGATAAAAACTGCCTTATCGAAAAAATGCTAAGAAGCAAAAAAGTTTTAAAACAGTGAGTTTAACTAATGGTACCACAATTATAATTTAATTGGAACGTACACAAAAGTTTGGAGGGTTTAAGGGAACAAAACCCCCATAAATTTTTTATGGGATGCACAAATTTCACTATAGTTTTTCTTTAAGATGTTCCTGTCATAAGAATGATACATGTAAATTTTCAATAAAAAATCTCTAATAGTTTTCGATATATTGGAAAAAATCGATTTTCGTTTTGTAACTTCAAAGGGCTATAACTTTTTTATGTGCACATTTGTATTAAGGTAAGTTAGGTCCAATCGATCTATTTTTCGTCCCAGAATATGTGATTTAATTTATGACCTGTATTTTTGTAAAACTAATATGTACGTTTTACAATAAAAGTTACATCAAATATTATTTAAAAAATTGAAAAAAAAATGTTTAAACAAATTTGATAGTGTATATAACAATTAGTTTATTTAAATAACGCCTATTCGTAATGTACGTAAAAAGTACATAGAAATTAAAAAGAGAAACAACGAAATAAATAATCGAGAACCAGAGATACAGTTAACAGCTCCTTCCCCCCTCTCATCGCTAACCCAAGTTTCAACGCTGGCCGATTTTAAGGGCCACAATTTTAAGCTTTGTGGACGATTTTCTTGAAAGGAAATCTTTTGTATACTTGGTAAGTTAAAACTTTGATGTATGTTCTTTCAAATGCGGCTAATTTTATTTCTTAATTGTTATAAACAAAGCTGCTGTGAATTAAAAAAAGAAGGGTGCTAACTTCGTCCGTAATTGTTATAGGACAATTGTTTTTCTTTATAAATGTGTATAAAAATTCAGTCTTTCTAAATATGGAAAAATAATTTTTCGACAGGTTACGGTTCAAAAGTTATTCTAATTGTTTATAAGCAAAAAATCGACATGTTCTTGCAAAATAATTTTACACTATTTAAAATTATTTTTTGTCATTTTTTTTAATTAGGTTAATAGCATAAATCTTCTTCTTTCATAAACTGTCCGAAGTATTACTATAACCTCATCGTTTTCTGACTTATAGTGTTGCAAAAAACATTAATTTGGGATAAACAAATTAAATAACTTTTAAACTATTTGACCAATTGCTTTGAAATTTAGAATATAATTTAAGCACCAGAAGTTTCAGCATTCTGTTTAATAAGAAAGTTCTAACTTAATTTTTACATAAGTTATGAACATTTATAAAATCTCAAAATTTATGACTTATTTTCCAATTTTCTAAGCAACAATTAAGCATAGACATATGCAGCGGACGCCATATTAAAGTTTTTTATATGATTTATCAGTTTATTACTCTCAAATTTGTTTAAAGTGCTACACTTTTTAGTAATAGACGAAAAAAGCAAAAATTTAGCGTTTTTTGATCTTCATTTGTTTATAACTATGTATATCATCAAAATCGGCTGCAGGAAACATATAGGCTATTAATATAGATGTCCATACTACTCAAAAAATTTGGTTTCGGCCTGGAGGGGGATGTGTCACGAGAAAAATCTTATTTCTCTGGACTAGTAGACCAGTTTTTAAACAATTAAATATTTTAACTGTAATTTCGCTGTATATTTTCAGTTGTGTTGTTTATGTAAAGTCACATATATGCAATTTTATTTGCAGAAATGATGTTTTCTTAATGAGTGGTTACAATTTTCGTTACGGAAATGATTTGGTGACCCCTGCTCGCCACTTGACCGTTGTGGGCAAGGGTCCTTACCCAACATGCATTCGTTTGTATAATAAAGTGCCTAATTATGTTAAAGAGTCAAATATTTAAGAGAACAGTTAAGGACTTACTTCTGGTAAACTCTTTCTATTCGTTAGAGGAATACTTGCAGGCATCTTTTTAACAATTTGTATGCTTTTGTGTATATTTTATATGTTTTTATGTTAACTGTTTTTATGTACTTATAGTTTTTACTGATAGATTGTATTTGACGCGTTTTCAATACTTGTAAAAGTCAGATGAAATAAAGATTATTGATTGATTGATTGATTGATATTGGAATCTCGAGACTCGTTCAATTAATTCGTTGTTAATTTTAGTAAATTGTAGTTGTTATTTGTTATTTATATTATGTTTTTCTTTTAACTGTATGTAAGCTTTGTCCATAAAATTGTAAAAATTTTCAGTGACAATAAAGCATATTTCTATTCTATTCTATTCTATAATTACTAATTTGCATCTTATGGGTGCCCTTGACACTACCTGGGATTTTGTCTTAGCTGTTGATATTTTCATGTTGTAGTTCTTCGCCACTGTTGATATTTTCATGTTATAGTTCTTCGCCACTGTATTGAAAGTGTGTGACATTCGCTGTAAGTTATCCTCGTTATCGGAGATTAAGATTGCGTCGTCAACATAACAGAGGATTTTTATTTGTTTTTCTGCCATCTTATATCATTTTCCAGTACCTTTAATGCTTTTGTTGAGTTTTAATAATAAATAAGCAACTCCACTTGAAATTCCTTTGACGGATGTGATGTGCTTATGCATTTTGTGGACAAAGGATCCAACACCGCCATTAAGGTGTGTTTATTTCCAATCCTGTAAAAAAGGTGACCTGGTTTGAGGGTGTTCAAACTTTGTCCTTTACTTGTGACTTCACTTACTCCTATTATGTCCCAATTAATGTTTGATATTTCACTTTCTATTCTGTAAATTTTTAAAATCCCGAGAACTGACCGGGTCATAAATGAGGAGGCCCTCAGAAAAATGAAGAAGAACCAAGATGTACTGACCACCATCAAATCTCGAAAGCCAGAATACTTCGGGCACATAATGCGAAATGAATCCAGATATGCCCTCCTACAAGCCATCCTGCGGGGGGAAATATTTGGCAAGCGAGGTCTATGAGGAAGAAGAACAACCTGGTTACACAATCTCAGAACATGGTTTAACAACATCTGTGCAACTTTTCTTAGCTGCTGTAGATAAAATAAAGATTGCCATGATGGTCGCCAACATCCGTCACGGATAAGACATCAAGAACAAGAAGAGCCTTCTGGAGTTATATGCTTCTACTTGAAAACAGATAGGCTTTTTGATTCTTCTGTTTTTTTCAACTTTTATTCAGCGAATTGTTCTCTCCCCTATAATCCTTGAAATTTACCTCTTTCGAGGTGTGGGATTTGTCACATACTGGTCTACCCACCTGACCTGCAAACATCGCGATTATCGTGAGTGTTGGTGAGTTTGTTTTCAGCTGCCCATTCTGGATCGGACGCTGTTTACAGCCGTTCACTGTGCATCAGTCGCTGCATGTGTTGCAGTTTTGGTTCTCCCCGGGTATTTCATTTTCCTGATATCACCTATAGAGGGGTGGACATTCCCCTATCCGGCACCTGTGGAGGTGGCGGATAGGGGAAACTAAGAAACTCGAATAAATACTCGTAAATCTAGTTTTGAAATTATTTGCTAGTCCCGTTTTTTGTTTTAGAAAAATCACCATTGTAACGAAAAGACTGCTTTATATTATAACAGAATAAGACTACAACATTTATGGAAGGTGCTGAATTGAGGAGAAACTCAAAGAGAAAATCCAAACTTAAATTTTCATCGTTCACCTCATATTTTAGAACGAGTAAGACAGGAAATGACTTAATATCATCCCCTACTAATTTCGAGAGAATGGACTTATTCCCAGATAACATTTCTCCAGTGGTTGATATCCAAGAATGTCCATTCGATGTTACGGGATACGGAATGCTGATCATGAAAGACAAGTTTAAACTTAAGAAACCAGTCAAGAGGAAAAATGTTCTGGTTTTTATGTTTGAGAGAATTATTATCATAACAGCAGTAAGTAACAATTATTATTATATCACCATTTATATCAATATTCTTCTTTTCCTGTCAAGCGTCACATTTCGTTTGAAATTAGTTCACTGTTTTGTATAATCGAAGGATTCTCTGCTTGGGACAAACGGGTGTGGTCTAAAAATATTCACCTATGTCCTATTAGACAAAAGGTAATAATTAAACCCTTTTTGCCACGGTGGGGTGAAATTCAGTAAAAACTCACACCAGTAGCTTTATAAAAAAAAAACGAAAAATATGATGTATAAATGAAGTTTGTAGACCCAGTAGAAGCAGGGCTCATGAAATGTAGGTTCTTATTCGTTAAATTGCAAATCGAATATTTCAACATGAAATAATCAAATAGTAAAGCACTTTTCGGGGAAAACTCAGTAAAACTCTTTTAACGTGTTTAAAAAAGCTTTATTTTTATTTTTTTAAAAAGTCTCCATCATCAAATCTAAGTAAAGTACCTACGCTTAAAATAAAGTCGGTCCCTTTTTTTCTTAAAAAAAAGCGTGAAAATCATCCTCTAACTAGCATCCCAAATGAAATTAATCGTTACTCCTTTACAATTTGCTTTACTTACAAATTATTTATGATCTTTAGGTTTACGGACACTGCTCACAGTGCTTATTTTTGAAAAAAAAATTGGTTTTAAAGTAAAAAAAATATCAACTGGTAAAAAAGTGAAGGTTTTGCATTTCTGATTATTTTGGATTTTTTGTTTTTCTCTAAGGCAAACATTGGTGAAGACATAGCGTGATTAGTGACTATACTAAATTTACAATGAAGATGCAGTAGAAATAAACAAACCAAGACACGTTTAATGCTACTAGGATCACTCCCGAATCATAATTTACAATGTATAAACTTTGGAAATCATGATTTGGAATTTACAATGTATATACATTGTAAATTATGCTTTGGGAGTGCTCCTAGAGCATTTAAAGTGTCTTGGTTTGTTTATTTCTACTGCATCTTGTCTGTAAATTTAGTATAGTTCAATCCCTTTCAGATACAATCCTTTCAAAAATAAGCACTTTGAACCGGTTAAACCAAGAAATCGTATAAATAATAAATAATTAAATAAACTTTTATAAAAATCTGAAAAATTTTATACTTTTAAAATCTGAAAAAGCAATTTAAAACCTGAAAATTGCGAAAATACACATTTTCGAGAAAATACGCAATCCACATTAAAAACTCATATACTATGTGAATTATTATTTTTGTGGTTGCCAAGTGCCTAAATTGAAGTTTAAACATTCAATTTCAAGATTATCATAAGTGACCAGGTCTTATTTCAATTTATATCGTTGTTTTTAATTGTTATATTATGCGTTGCATGAACTAAAAGCCAAAACAAACAAAAAATAATAAATACTTTTTCAATGACTATTGACAATATCAGTTTAATTGTTTATTCTAAAACATGTAATGTTTAAATTACCAGCATAAGTGTGTTGATAAAAAATTTATTAGGATTTACTTTATTTCCACTTTAACACAACCAAAGATAGCTTTTGAATTAATTATCGTTAAATTGGTAGCTTTAATTGTTCTGAAACTATTCTCTTGTTACATTTCTAAATTAACCAATATTATTTCATTGGAATAAACCACAATAATTTTAATTGAAAATATTTGAGTGTCGATTTCCAAAGAAAACAGTCCACCTCGTTATTTGGCAGTATTTATTAGATTTTAAGGAAATGACGAAACGTCGAAACAGTTCGATTTTTTATCTAAGGAGGACACATTTTTACGGTACATGCATTTGTCATCTGTCAACCTCCTCCATTCCACTTCCCCCACCCCTTATTTTTAAATAGGGAATAGGCGTCGTGTGCTAGCTCATTGAAAGGGTTATTTAATTCTCTATTTAGTAATATAAACAGTAACATAATTATTTATACAGGGTGTCCAAGAAAAAACATTTTAATTAAATTAATTGACACAAAAGAACAATGTATGTAATTTATTTAATTCAAAATACATTCTACTCCTGTCACAAAACAGAACAAAATATTTTTTGATAAATAAACATTGCTTTTCGCTTAATTTTAATGTTAAAGCTGCCACATATCTGTCTCTTGGTAGGTTGAATATTGAACTTAAGCGAAAAATAATATTTATTTGTCAAATAAACATTTTTCTCTGCTTTCTGTCAGTAGTAGAATGTATTTTGAGTTAAAAAAATTGCATACATTCTTTTTTTGTGTCAATTAATTTAATTTAAAATAATTTTTCTTGGACACCATGTGTAAACAATTATGTCAATGTTAATATTACTGAATAGAGAATTAAATAACCTTTCAAAGGGAGGGGGTTGACAAATGACAGATGTATGTACCGTAAAAATGTGTCCCCATTAGATCAAAAATCGACCTGTTTCTTCATTTCCTTAAAATCTAATAAATACTGCCAAACATCGAGGTGGAATGTTTTCTTTGGCCCACTCTGTATGTATACCTATACCTATTGCATATTTTTTTAAAGTAGGCTTTAAAATAACATTGTCAATATTATGTTTGAGGTGCATTCCTGACACCAGTACCGGCGCTAGGGTATAAGGCGCCCGTCTGCAAAACTAGCATTGGCGCTCTTCGGTTTCTTTTAAATTAGTATTTTGTATACCTAGCACCATCAGAAAAAAGCTCATTTTGTCGCCCCCAAACAGGGGCGCCCGCCTGCAGTGCATTCCTTTCAGGCCTGTTATCGCCGGCCCTGCCTGACACGACTTGATTAGAGGATAGTCCATTTGGTCACATAGGTACCCGAATCATTTTCAAACAAAAATACATGAAAATGAAAAAAGTGTAGGTACTTATTTTAAAAACCCCAATTTTATACAATTGATCATTTATCTCTGTTTAGTTATATACCTAGGTAAAACACAGTAAAAACACCTACCTAAAAAACACAGTTTCCTAATGATGAAATAATCTTGTACAATAGTTTGTTTTTGTTAATGTTCAATATTTAATGATATCCCCATGTCCGACTACCTTTAACAAAAAAAATATTCTATGGATTAATTTTAATCCACAATATTTTTAGTCTACTTTGTAATAAATACGTCCTCAGTCAAGGTCATTTTAAAATATTTTAATGTATTGTTTCCTTTATCTGATTCATATATTCGTATACATACCAGGGTCATCTGATTTTTATGCATGCATATACGATTCAAAATGTTTTATAATTAATAAAGTACATCGTTCATACAACGTTGATCCAAAATAAAATTAAGATCTGGTATGTCCAATTGACTAGAGCAGCGATTGTCAATCTGTGGTACATGTACCACTGGTGGTACAATTCATTACTTGCGGTGGTACACAAAACACAAAAAAATTAAAATAGTAGTACTTAGTAAGTCTTCATAATACACTCTAAAAATACAGGGTGTAACAAAAATACAGGTCATAAATTAAATCACATATTCTGGAACCAAAAATAGTTCGATTGAACCTAACTTACCCTAGTACAAATATGCACACAAAAAAAAGTTACAGCCCTTTGAAGTTACAAAATAAAAATCGATTTTTTCCAATATATCGAAAACTATTTGAGTTTTCTTATTGAAAACGGATATGTGGCATTATTATGACAGGAAATAAAAAAAAATTCTGCGCACCTCATAAAAATTTTATGGGGGTTTTGTTCCTCTAAACCCCCCAAACTTTTGTGTACGTTCCAATTAAATTATCATTGTGGCACCATTAGTTAAACACAATGTTTTTAAAACTTTTTTGCCTCTTAGTTATTTTTTCTAACTAGTTTTTATCGAAATTTTTTGAATATTTGTCAAATTCACCACATATTTGTATACTGTTAAGTACGATTATAGATACCCTATAATAATATGAAAATTTATTTATAAATTACAGATTTTATAAGTATATTTTGAACCAGATTAAAAAAGAAGCCACATCTCGATAAAAGGTGCCTTATCGGAAAAATACTAAGAGGCAAAAAAGTTTTAAAGACACTGTTTTCAACTAATGCTACCGCAATAATAGTTTAATTGGAACGTACATAAAAGTTTGGGGTGCACAAATTTCACTATATGTAATTTCTTTTTAAGGTGTTCCTGCCATAGTCATGCCACATGTCCATTTTCATTAAAAAATCTCCAATAGTTCGATATATCGGAAAAAATCGATTTTCATTTTGTAACTTCCAAGGGCTGTAACTTTTTTTGTGTGCATATTTGTACTAGGGTAAGTTAGGTTCAATCGAAACTATTTTTGGTTCCAGAATATGTGATTTATGATCTGTATTTTTGTTACACCCTGTATATGTGGTACCAAAAATAATAAAATGAACTGTAGGTGGTACATGACTCAAAAAGTTTGAGAACCGCTGGACTAGAGCATTTTGAACAAAAAACACTGGAATAAATCGATTTTTAAATACAGCATCTATCGACTTAAAACTTTTTTTGCGTTGTGTTCAGGATGACGTCAGAAAAAAGTCTTCAATAGAGAAATGAGTGGAAATGCATAATTGCACAACAAAGGTGCATGCAATTTTTGGGGCCATATCGAATTTTTTGAAGAGATATCAATAAATCAATATAATATCGTCACCCTAATTGCCAAACCTCGTAACTTCATTTTTACTCAATTTCGTGGGCGTACTGGTAAAATCCACTAACTCACAAAAGTAAAGTTTTGAGAAAAACGCATTTAAACATTATTATACCTTATGGCTTACCTCTTAAAAATCGGGTACACTGGCTGTTCAAGTTTTGGTACCTGGATATGATTTTGAAGGATGTTAACCACATGTGGTGTGCTCATACATGTAGCTACATAAAAATATTTGGAAAAACATTATTTTATTCATGAAAACTTGGAAAAAGATGGAGTTGATTGATTTTCTTTGTGATTGAATATACCGATTTAACAACGGTGGATGACGAATTTGGAGATAAATGGTTTTTCCTGTTAACATATTAATGTTTGTGCGCCCACGATTTGTGAATATATGCGCCATCTGTTTGTAAATTAATTCTTTTTATGACCAAATTAAAGTCTTTAAACCAAATCATGTAAATCCACCTAAATGTAGAAACTAAATATAAGCGAAAAGAAGACCGTATCAGCTTTTTTTGCGTCTCCTGAACAATTAGGTCTGGATCCCGTGTATGAAAAAAAAGTTGATTAATAGCAAGCTGAAAATTTGTTAATAGCTTAAGGGTGTGTAGTCGAATAAACTTTGATATATGGGAACACTGAAACAGGAGTAGTTTTAATTGTGGAACAGGTTAAAAATTTGGAACGGTCACAGCACGAAAACGGCACATTTATTTTGTCCGACAGAACAGACTTAAACTCTCCGAACAGAGATTAAACTCTCATGAAAAAATCAGACTGCTATTTATTACCTGTCATAATTCCTGTCATTTGACATATTCTACATGTTCCACTCATTAAAACGCCCATTTGGTGATAAATAACAGTCTGATTTTTGCATGAGAGTTTAATCTCTGTTCGAAGAGTTTAAGTCTGTTCTGTCGGACAAAATAAATGTGCCGTTTTCGTGCTGTGACCGTTCCAAATTTTTAACCTGTTCCACAATTAAAACTACCCCTGTTCCAGTGTTCACACATATCAAAGTTTATTCGACTAGACACCCTTAAGCTATTAACAAATTTTCAGCTTGCTATTAATCAACTTTTTTTCATACGCGGGATCCAGACCTAAATTTGTCGTTTTGGAGTTACGAGTTTTGCTAATTAGGGTGACAATATACTGATTTATTTACATGCCTGATGCATTAAAGTTCAGATTTTGTTACATTAGGGTTTTTGTGGTGACGTCTGGAGCACCTGGTGCCCACGGTTACTTACTGCTAAGGTACCTACGTAATCTTCTTGAGTTTCAAGGGTTTTCGGCATTAAATTGATGCAAACAGATTACTCGTGGTTTTTGGGATTGCTTAACACGAATATGCTATCAAAACCGACTTTCTGAGCATATAGTGTCCAGATTGACTGCTATGCACGTGATCTTATGGAATTTCGAGGCTTTTCGATACTAAATTGATACAGAGAATTCGGGTTTTTTGGGGTTACTGAATACGAATATAACTTAGGTCAACTTAGGTGAAGGCCTCTGGAGTGTCAACTATCTAGTATGACGAATAACAACGTCAACGTAAGTACAATATTATGAAAAATGATGTTATAAATCATAAATGAATGCTATGCAGGAACCAGTGCCGCGCCAGCACGTGGTAGCGCCTGTGTGCATAATATTTAATGGCGCCCAAAAATACGCAATTTTTTAAAAATCGTCTCATTAAATAAAACAATGTGAATAAAAATGAACAAATATTTATTGTAAACAACCAAACAATCCATACACATATACTCGATGTTCCTCTTGTACCGGAAGGTCTCGAAATGTCTTCTTTATTCGTTATTCTGTGCGAACTTACGCTACTTTTTCCTGTCCCTAGCTAATTCTTTGGCTTCCTGCCTCGATTTTCCTCTATTCTTCAATATTTCCATCACACTTGTATTCCAGGTTTTCCTTGGTCGGCCTCTCCGGTTTTTCCCTATCGGCCTCGCTCCCCATGTCATTTTAACTTGTCTGTTGTCATCCATTCTAAATAAGTGTCCAGTCCATTTTAATTTCTTTTCATGAATTTTTTCCTTTAATATTTTTACTTTTAATTCTCTTCTAATATTCTTTTTGCAATTTCATCTTCGTGTGTCCCCTTCATATTTAAAATTATTCCAAGATATTTAAATATTTCTCCCTGTTCTATTTTATTGCCTTGGATTTCAATATTTAGGTTAACTTCTTTGTTGGATATTGCCACTTTTGTTTTTTTTTTCATATCTATTATAATTTTGTATTTTTTAATTCTGTCTCCCAGATTTTTATATTTTCTTCCAGCGCTTTTTCACTCCTTTTCACAATAACAATATCATCTGCAAACACACAGGCTTCGATTTTTATTTGTTGTAGGTTTCTGTATCCAATGGTATATTTTTTTGGCCAGCACTTTTTAATTACTTCGTCAATTACACAGATAAACAGTAGTGGGATTCATACCAATCCTTGTCTGACTAGTTATTGTTATTCGTAAATTTGCTGGAAATAAGATTGTCTGTTTTTACCTGATTTATGGTGTTGCAATACAAACTCTGAATTGTGGTTATCAGTTCCATATCTACTCCCTTATTTGTCAAGCTTTGCCATATTCCCTCTCTGCTCACCAAGTCAAAAGCTTTTTCATATCTATGAATCCAAAATATACCGTTTCATCTTTAGTATTGCTTTTTCGATGATCTGCTGTAGAGTGAAGATATAGTCCTGGACGCTATGTGCTGGCCTGAAACCACTTTGAATATCTGCTAATCTAGGCTCGACTAAATTCCGGAGCTTTCGTTCTAGGATAATTTCGTAGACTTTTAATGTTAAACAGAGCAGCGATATGCCTCTGTAATTTCCACATTCTCTCGAATCTCCTTTTTTGTGCATAGGCAGTATTATAGCCGTGTTCTAGTATTTTTTTTAGTTTGCCGTGTTAGGTTTAACAGTTCCTAACGTCCCAATTCTCCCAGATATTGCAATAACTCGGCATCTAATCTATCTATACTTGAAACATGACCTCTTTTAGTTGGACTAAGGCATCTTCCACTTCAGTCATTTGTAGTATTTTATTGTCCCCAATTACATCTTGTTCTTCTGTGATTGTTTTGCTAAAATTTGCTTTTTTGCTTTCTGTTGTTGTCTTGTCTTTGCTTAAAAGTTTCATAAAATATTCTTTCCATCTTTCTATAATGTGGTTTTCAGTTATTATATTCCCATTCCCATCTTTAACCTGCTATAGCTTAATTTGTGGTCCCTTTCTCATATTTTTTAGGACTATTTATTATTATAGGTTCTATTTTCTTCCATATTTTTCCCATGTAACCAAACAAAAATAACTAAAAATACTAAAATTAAACATGCAACAGGAAAATACAGTAAAGATTTAAAATGTTCATTTCAAACTCTCTGTAATCAAACTGTCTGCTTTTACTCCGGCACCGTAACGGTGTGGCTAGTTGAAAACTGGGCTCCACATTCAGTTTCTCTGCAGTTTCATGTGCTGTAGTAATAACATCATTAAATTTGCTATCTGTCCGAAACTCGAGCAAGAATTGTTTTAATTCTTGTAAAACATTTAAGGTGAGCTGCATATTAGTAATACCATATTAGTAAGGTAACTTCATACCATATGTGGACTGAGCATATGAATGTAAATGTTTATATATTTTATCTCCTAAACATTTTTTGGCTGCATGTCTTTACAGAATTTTTCTTGTTTATGCAGATTGTAAATCAATACGTAATGTGCCTTTGAAGTTAAGATATTACAGGGTGGCAAGGTCGGTAAATGGGTAAGTGTTATTTTGACTCGCGTAAAATTTTTGTAATAACTCTAATGGCGCCCTTTAATTGCTGGCGCATGTGTGCGCCGCACACATTGCACACGTGGACGGCGCGGCCCTGGCAGGAACAACGTTGTAACCGCCAATACTTTCATATGTGGGTTTTCCATGGAACAACGTTCTAAATGTGCAAAATAATGTACTGCTGACTGTTGGGAATATTATGAGACTTTAACTTGCCCGTTTTGGTAGTTTGAAAATTAGTCAAACTTCAACTTTCGGTGTAACAACGTTGTATGTGTTAAATTACCGTTAAATTTTCTGCACGTGTTTTGTAAATCAACGTTTTCAATCGTGTAATTTGTCATTTCGAGCTAAAATGGATGTTAGTATAACCAAGTCAGTGATTACCAAAATTAATAGAGGGAAAACACGTTTCTTAATTACACGTGTGCTTCATTTCTTATTTCTAAAAAAACCGTTTTAACTGCCTTACTTCCACACAACAACGTTTTAACCGACGTGGATTTAACACGTTGTTTATTAAAATATAGCATATATGTTCATAAATGCTTGTTTTGTACAACCTAAGGTTATTTTTGTTGATATTAATGTTATGCATCATAATATAGTCTATCATATTACGCTCATAAACATTTTTTTTTCAAAATAATCAATTATAAAGTGTTTTTTTTTTTTGTTCAATTTGTCAACAAAATGTGATTTGGCGTTTACAACGTTGTTCCAGCATAGCATTCAAATGTGTCAATTAATTGTAAATGTAAAATTCCCTCTATATGAAGGTGTCAAACAATAATCAAGTAGCAAAATCCAAAGATCTAACGGGTGGAACATATACTTTCGAAGGAGTAAGAGATTTCATATATCTAGGCTCAAAAATTCACCAAAGTAATACAATAAAATGCAGAAATTACCAGACGTATATCGCTGGTACCTATGATTAATGTGATTCCTAATACATTCTAATACAATTAATTTACTCTCTTTTAACGTGGATAAGACAGTAGCATTATGCTATAAAAGTGCTCTTCAACCCCTGCTTGTTAATAACAGCCAGATCTCTACCGTTGATTCTGTAAAATTTCTTGGTATTTTTTTAGACAGCAACCTCAAATGGTCCCTCCATATCGATTTGTAAGAAACTCGCCTCAGCCTGCTATGCTATAAGATCTGTTTCGAAAGAACTCAATTTAGCATCTTCTAAACTAACATATTTTTCCTGGTTCGAGTTTCATCTTCGATATGGTCTTCCTTTTTGGGGTTCTAGTACAGCTGCCCAATTACATGTTATTTTCAAATTACAAAAAAGAGCAATAAGGTATCTGTTTGGCCTCAGAAGAACAACACATTGCAGCAGTTACTTCAAAGATCGCGGAATTTTAACCCTTTCATCTTTATATATTTTAGAAACTATTTGACTACTCCACCAGAAATTCAACTTTTAATGTCTATTTACCGATCCCGTCCTCTGAGTTAGTAAAGAAATCTATATTATATTCCGCAAAAAAACTATACAACCATCTTCCTTTACAACTCAAATCTGCAACATCTTTCCCCAAGTTCCGTAAAATGACAAAAGCTCATCTATCTAAAAGACCATATTATTCAGTAGAAGAATTTCTTAATGACTAACTAAGAAATTACAGTAATGTACAAGTAACCAAACTTATCTATATTTGGGTGTCACATGCAGCAGCTTAAACTTATTAGCTCCTATGCCTATATTTTACTTTGTTGTATGTTCACTTGCAATTTCTATTAATTGTTGCAATATATCGATTTTGTTTCTTTTCTTTACTTTATTAACTTATATTTTGTATTTTTGTATTTTTTTTTATATTGACGATTTATCAAATTTTAGAAAATTTTATTTGTTATTGTTATTGTTATTATTTATTCATTTTTTCTGACTTTATATTAAGCTTTGTCCATAAAATTTGCATAATTTTCAGTGACAATCAAGCATATTTCTATTCTACTATTCTTTCCAGTGAAAATAATAACTCTTTGATAAGTGTTGGCGATACAAGTTTTTTTATATGCGTGTCCGCGAAGATTATAACTCCCAAAATATTTATAACAAAAAGATTTAGTTCATAATAGATGCCGACGAAAACAATTATTTCCCTTTCTGTTTCTGTTTCTGCCGACGAAAACAATTACTTCTGAGAACTTTTTAGTATTTATCATATTCGTGGACCCACAAACAGAAATGATGTTTTTGCTGATACTCCTCAAAAAATAATTTTTTTCGCTAACACTTTATTAGGGATTATTATTTTCACAATCATATAATCGCAAATAATATTTTTCGCGGCATTCATTGAAAGTTCTACTGTTAACGGCATTTTTCGGAGTTATACTTTTCGTAGGTGGCGGCGATATATTTTTATAAAAGAAGCTTTTAACATCAAAAATAGTCACAAAAAGAACAAAAATATTGATAAACAAATTACAGAACTCTAATCAAGCCTGTACTCACTGACGCGTCAGAAACATGGACGATGACAAAAAGTGATAAAGAACGTTTAGACTGTTTTGAACGTAAAATCCTCAGACATATCTATAAATGCGTGCATGAAAACGGATTATGGCGTAGACGCTATAATTTTGAACTTTACCGACTTTATAGTGAACCTATTAGTGGTACGTCCATAAAAATATAGGCTATGATGGCTAGGCCTCTTAGAGAGAATGAACGATATGGAGCCACAACTTGCCACATCCGGACCTGTCATATCCGGACCTCCCCATATCCGGACCTCCCCATATCCGGACGGTCCTGCCGTCCGCATCTACCGAAATCTACCGAGAAAGACAGTCCTGCTGTTGGACAACGCACCCTCTCATCCCGACCCAAAAGAACTAAAATATGGCGAAATAAAGTGTCTTTTTTGCCCCCAAATGTGACATCGCTCTGTCAGCCTATGGATCAAGGTATTATAGTATCTATAAAACGTGTCTATCGATGAAAGTTATTGACGGCGTTGATTACTGGAATGTATGAAGGAGAAAACGTTCCAGAGACTATAAAAGACTTGATATCCGGATTTTTTTATATCCGGATCGGTCTGTCGTCACATTGATCCGGATCTGGCAGGTTTCACTGTATAACCAAAGACCGGTTGGAGTGAGGAGAAGAGGCAGGCCCAGAGCACCATTGAAGGACCAGGTGGAAAACGACTTACGAGTGTTAAGAGTACGAAATTGGGCACTCAAGGCGAAGGATAGAAAGGAATAGAAACTGATTCTAGAACAGGCCAAGACCCACCATGGGTTGTAGAGCCAATGATGATGATGAAAATGTTCATACTCTTTATTGTAAAAAAAATAAAGAGCGGGTTTTTAAGACCAAACATCATCATCAATATCATCATTCTCTTTGCCTTATCCCTATGTGGGGTCGGCTTCAATAATTGCATTTCTTCACACAATTCTATCTTGGGTCATATCAATGTTAATCCCCTTTACCAACATGCCCTGCCTTATCGTCTCCCCCAGGTCTTCTTTGGTCTTCCTCTCCTACTCCTTCCAGGAATCTGCACTTCAGCTATTCTTCGTATTGGGTAATTAACGTCTCGACGTTGAACATGACCAAACCATCTTAACCTATGCTCTCTCATTTTGGCATCAATTGGTGCTACACCTAGACTTCCCCTAAGATACTCATTTCTAATTTTACCCTTCTTTGTCACTCCACTCATCCATCTAAGCACTCTCATTTCCGCCATATGCATTCGTTGTTCCTTTTTCTTTTTCACTGCCCAACATTCAGTTCCATACATCATAGCCGGTCTTAAGGCTGTTTTATAGAATTTTCCCTTCAACTTCATTGGAATTTTTCTGTCACACAACACACCACTTGCTTCTTTCCACTTCATCCATCCAGCCCTAATTCTACTACATGCATCTCCATCTATTTCTCCATTACTTTGTAATACCGATCCTAGGTACTTAAAACTATTGCTTTTCATAATCATTTCACCATCCAAACCATATTAATTATTAAATTATTTTTATTTGTATCCACACTAGACACCAGATATTCAGAGACTTTAACCTACATCATAATCGTACTCAGCAACTGCGAAAACCCCTGAGTACTCTGTTTGCATTAATTTAGTGTCGGAAAGGAATTTGTTTGCATCAATTTAGTACAGAAAACCATCTAAACTACAGAAGCTGACGTGCCTTAGCAGTAACCCTGAGCACCAGGTGATCCGGGGGTCGGCGACCCCAAAAACACCCGAGTAACAAAATATTATGTTAATTAATATTTTGATTTTGACATGTTTTCATAAAATTTGATATGGCCTCAAGAATTGCATGCACTTTTGGATACATCTTATGCACCATAAGTACAATTAGACATTTCCACCCATTTTTCTATTTTAGACTTCCTGACGTTATGTAATTCCGACCACATTTCACATAGATGTTGTATTTAAAAATCGATTACTTTTTCCTGAATGCACTGGTCCACTTAGTCATTTGAGGTTCGCTGACGATATTGTCCTTTTTGCTTTTTTACTTTATCGTACTATATACGTAGTATAGTATAATAGATAAAGTTATAGGATCGTGCAAAAAATTTTTTTTCAGATTTCACTTTTTTTCGACGTTTTGAGTCCCCCTGAGTCTAAAAAGCAAATAAAAAAAACATGTCGGAAGTATGTACGTACGTATGTACGTACGCATGTATGTAAGTACGTATGTCGCCACCGCCCAGCAAAAACTACCGGACCGATTTCGATGAAATTCGGTATGAGTAAGTTTAAGAGAATTTTGTCGAGAAACTAAGGTTTTAAAAAAAACCTCTCAAAGGGGGGCCGAAATGGGGGGTTATTTAAGGCCCATTTTTGCAAATTTTGACCGAAACGAATGAAATTTAACTCAAAGTTAGCTCATCGATAGGTAAATAGAAATACGGAATTTGACGTTTCCAAATTCAAAATGGCGGCCAACATGGCCGACCGCCCACCCGACACATTTCTCTACCTGTCTAAAAACTTGTTTAAGATAAGTTTAATTTGAAAAAGGCTTTATATAGCCTAAAGATGGGGCTATAAGAAGAATATTATCGTTTTTCAGAAAAAGTTATGGGTTGCCTATATTTAAGGGGTCAAAATTTGACATAACTTTGAACTAGACTTTCTCAAAAATGGCTCCAAGGAATTTGTTTATTTTTTGATATATTTTTGAAATCCTATCGGTAAATTGAATGACAGTCAGATTTCTTAACTCCCCATAGGAGGGGAGTTATGAATTTTCTATAAAAAAATATTCGAGTGCCCGTAACTTCCTTTGTAATAGAAACTAAAATTTGAAATTTTGCAGACATATATGGCACTTTATTATTTATTATCACAATAAATTTTACTTAAAATGAGGCTTCCGGTTGAACCGGAAATAAAAAAAAATCTTAATTTTTTTAGATACATTTTTACGTATTTTGAAATAATGCAAAATTACTTTTTCAATGACATAAAACTCGTTGCTGTAGCTTAAAAACTAAAAAAGTTACAGTAAATAGAAATTTTGCTATAATCTTGTGTGTCCTCTCTCACGCGATCATAGCAGAGCATTATTATAGGGCAGTCAATGAGGGTAATTGGCTCCGAATTCCATCCTACTACATCGATATACTTGATATTTTCACAATAAGTAGGGAATAGCTCAAGAAACAAAATCTAACCTATATACTATGGCGCTTTTATCTTGGGGCGGTTCCCACCCCTTCAAGGGGGTGGAAAATTTGTTGGTCAAAATAAGCACGGGAGTGGCTAGAGAACTTATTTCTAAGCAAAAACTGGTCTATACTTTTTTTTGAGAACTCAATAATTTTTGGGTTATGCGTAATTGAAAATTGGCCATTTTCATTGAAAAATGACACCTTTTCGGACGGTTTTTTGTGAATACCTTAAAAACTATGCATCGAACTAAAAAAACACTATATAAAACATTTTTTAGGTTATAAATAACAAAGAGATTCGTTCCTTCGTAAATGTTCTATTTATAATACAAAAAGAGATATGGTAGGTGAAAAGAGTTTGTTTTTGGTGCATGCTCAAATTGGTGTATTCAACTTGAAATAACAGAGGAACGGTAGGTTTTAGGTGTATAATGCTACCAACGCCTTTTGTAGTGTTTGAAAAAGCCTTTAAAACGAGCACCATTAAATGCCGCTTACATTCAAACTAAGCGAGATATGGTGCAAAAAAATATATGACTAATGTACTTTAAGGAAAAATGAAAAGTACATACATTTAACCCCTCATCCACCAGAATTTAAATGCATTGTTCTTCTTCTGCAATACCTTTTAATATAGTGTTATTTCTACTTTCAAAAAGTTGAACGGGTTTAAAATAAATGGTTTTTATAAAAAATGTGATAAAATTATAGAATACATTTTTAAATTTTCTAGGAGGTTCCCAGAAAGTTTCTGGGGCGTTCCACCCCCGAGAACTGGTGGGAACCGCCCCCATGATAAAAGCGCCATAGTATATAGGATAGACTTTGAATCAAGAGATTGGGCTACTCCCAAAATTTCATTAAAATCCATGCAGTAGGATAGAATTCGAAGGTAATACCTTGTTCTTAACCTCGCGCATTGACTGGCGTAATAGAAATAGAATGAAATGCAAATATTGTAAACTATTAATTTCTCAGAAAAATGAACTAATTTGAAATGAAAGTATGACTATAATATTCTATTGATTTATGCAATAATCTATACATCTATAGTGTGTCCCCGAAATATGGCATCGAACATTTTCTCAAATGCAGGAATTAATGATGCGTAGAACCATAAAATATTTTCAAGTATACAAGGTGTGTCTAAAATATCAAAATAACGAGTAACTTTGCTATTTTTATAGAACGCCAGTATCCAGTACGATAACGATAATAGATCGGTACGATAAAGTTCTCGGGCGGCCTTTCCGTCCAGCGTTTTCTTTTCTTTTTACCACATAGTAGTGTAAGGCGACAATACATTACATACAATATAATACATTATGTTACATTATAATACAATACAAAAACAACTTAATCTTGAATTTAACTAATAACTGCTATACATTTATATTATGTACAAATTTGACCCATTACTTCTTATTTCTAGCCAGCGTCCTTGCTTCTATCCACGTTGTTCCCCTTTTCTCGATTATTTTGCCTAGTGTTCTATCCCATGTTTGTCGTGGTCTACCTTTCTTCTTTCTTCTTTGTGTTTTTGCCTGCCAAATTTCGTTGACCGGTTTTGTCTGATCCATTCTCTGAAGATGACCCCACCAACTGAGTAAAACCATCTAAACTCCAGAAGCTGACGTACCTTAGCAGTAATCCTGAGCACCAGGTGATCCATGGGTCGGCGACCCCAAAAACACCCGAGTAACAAAATATGTTAATTAATATTTTGATTTTGACATGTTTTCATAAAATTCGATATGGCCTCAAGAATTGAATGCACTTTTGGATACATTTTATGCACCATAAATACAATTAGGCATTTCCACCCATTTTTCTATTGTAGACTTTTTTCCTGACGTTATGTAATTCCGACCACATTTCACATAGATGTTGTATTTAAAAATCGATTACTTTTTCCTGAATGCACTGGTCCACTCAGTCATTTGAGGTTCGCTGACGATATTGTTCTTTTTGCTGACAGGAGAAACTGCAACTATCGCAACTGGAGAAACTATATCTAGCTCACCTACAAGTTGGATTAAAAATCAACCACACAAAAACACAAATCTTGTGTTAAGCGAAAAGATTTCAGTTAATGGCATGCATGGACGAAACCAACTCTTATAAGTACTTAGGGCATGAGATACGCATAAGAAGAGATAATCAAACGTGCGAACTAAGCCGCTGCATAGGACTCACTTGGGTAGCATTCGGCAAAGTGAGCTATATCCTTAAGTCAGAACTGCCTATGTTTCTCGAAAGTCTTTGATCAATGTCTCAAAGTCTTTTCTAAGAAAAGTCTTTGATCAATGCGTGTTGCCAGTACATACTTCATATGGTTCAGAAACTTTAACAGAAAGTAAGAAATAAAATGTGTGCTAATCAAAGAGCCATGGAACGCTCGATGTTAGGAATTTCTCGTAGGGATCGGATTACGAACAAGGAAATAAAACAGAGAATAGGAGTGACAGATGCCATAGAAAAACTTATGACCCTTAAATAGAACTGGGCGGGGCACATAGCTAGAATGTCGGATAACAGATAGACATAGCGAATAATACACTAGAGGCCAAGACAAGAAGCATATCGAAGTAGAGGTCGTCCGCCAACAAGATGGTCTGATAACATAAAACTGATCGACAAAAATTGGATGCAAATAGCACAATACAGAAATACATGGAAAAGACTGAGTGACGTATATATTAGGGTGGTGCCAAAAAAGTCAAGTTGATAATTCCGTGTCGCTATAGTGCGGAAAAGTTGCGATTGGTAATTACAAGAAAAACAGAAAAAGAATTATTCAAATCAGACTTTATTTTCCGATCCCGCAAGCGGCCTAAAAATTATGAAAAAAATGAAATTTTACCTTTTTTCCAAAAATTTTTATTTATCCTCTATGTACGTTTTATTTATCGCTATACGCTCTGAGTTTCGCTGGTGGCGCTCCTGGCGGATTACTAATTCAACTTTCACCGGTAATTTTTAAATTTATTATTTAATTGTTATCGCTTAATATTTACAACGCAAAAATCTAATTAAACTGTAATCGATTTTTTTAAGATTTTGCTAATCATTTTGACGTTCTATTGATAAAATATGAATTTCTTACTTCGGATACTTTCACAATTATCGTGTAGATGGCGCTAAGATTAATTTATAATTACATATTACGGAACATTAAAAAACTTAAATTCAGTATTTAAAACGTAAGTATATTTAAGGTAAAAATGTATACCACAGCTTTGACCAACTAATATTTTTTATAATTAATGTTTTTACTTCTAATTTTAAATTAATCACTTTGACATTTATGTCAAATTTCCGGTAAACGTTTAAAAACTTGCCACTACTGGCGCTCGCGAATTTGTAAATATCCCCTCTACGTACGAGCTCACAGCGTATAGTAAAATTTATTTACAGTTTGTATGTTTCAGTAATAAAAAAAAATAGTGTTACGCATTTAACGAATATCTTTAGATTCCGCAAGGTCAATCAAAATCTATAAACAATTGAAATTTTTGGCGATTTTGATAAATTAAAAAATATTTAGTTATCTCATTTTTCTGTTACATTGTGAAGCTCTTCGCTTGTTTAGATATTGTATGACAATATTTAAACAACCCAGAACTCACAACGAGAAGGTGGTTGCACTTCTAGTCCACTGACACCCTTCCCTCCAACCAACCAATGAGAGTGTGTTTTTTACATTATTTACAAAAAATGTACATTTCTTTTCGATCTGTTTGTATCCAGCTTTTAAACGCCAACTTTGTATTGTGATTTGGTGGTAAAATCTGGCAGCTTAGTATCTTGATCTAAGTGTTGCCCTCCTTCTCTTGATTGAGACCCACGACCCACATACATTAGACGATGCAACCAACGTGACCAACTTTCCGCACCGATCGACAGCTTTCGGGTGGCATGGATGTTTTGTACATTCCAGTCTGGCATGATCTAATGCAGGAACTTATATCTTCAATTTAAACTCTGCAAAGAACTGGTGGATAAGATAGTTTTGCAACATTCCAGTCTATTATTTCAGTGTAGTTTCAAAATTTAAAGTAGGAGGAATGAAATTTCTAATACTTAGCCCTTGGCTTTAGTCTGTCTGACTTTTAACGCTCTCCTTAGTCCTAGCTCTCCCTAATGTGTTTCCTTTTTCCCTACTACTTGAAATTTTGAAGTACAGGAGTAAACTAAAACAATAGACTGGAATGTTGCAAAACCATCTTCTCCACCACTTCTTCGAAGAGTTTCAAATGAAGATATAAGCTATTGCATTACATCGGGTGACATGCCAGACTGGAATAAAAATATCTCTGCCACACGCAAGCTGACGAGCGGTGCGTAAAGTTGGTCACGGAAGCATTATCTAATGTATAATGTATGTGGGCCCCAATCAAGAGATGGATTCATCAGAGCAACACGTAAATCAAGGTCCATGCTGCCAGATTTTACCACCAAATCACAATACAAAGTTGGCGTTTAAAAGTTGGACACAAACAGATGAAAAAGAAATGTACATATGTAAATAATGCAAGAAACACACACTAATTCACTATCATTGGTTGGTTGGAGAGAAGGGTGTGGGTGGAGCTAGAAGTGCAACCATCTCCCACCTCCTCATGGTGAGTTCTGGGTTGTTTAAGTATTGCCATACAATATCTAAACAAGCGAAGAGCTTCACAATGTAACAGAAAAATGAGATAACTAAATGTTTTTTTATTAATCAAAATCATCAAAAATTTCATTTTTTTGTAGATATTGATTGACCTTGCGGGATCGGAAAATATTCGTTAAATGCTAAAAACTGTTTTTTTTATTACTCAACCATGCAAACTGCAAATAAATTTTACTATAGCGATACATACGAGTAAAACGTACATGGAGGTTATATAAAAAATTTTGAAAAAAAGGTAAAATTTCATTTTTTTCACAATCTTTAGGCCCGTTGCGGGATCGGAAGATAAAGTCAGATTTGCATGACTCTTTTTTTGTTTTTCTTGTAAATTACCAATAGCAACTTTTCCACACTATAGCGACTCGGAATTATCAACTTGACTTTTTTCGCACCACCCTAATATATATCCAGCAGAGGATAGATCCGGGTTGAACGATGATGCCCTGGTCTAAATAATATTTTTCGATGATTGATTTCTTAGTACTCACTTTAAATTTGCAGCAATTGTGCTGCAAATTTAAACTGACAATAAAATAACGATCTGGTATGCTCAATAATATCCGATAAATGATTTATTAGCAGTCAGTTTAAATTTGCAGCACTTCTAATAGTATTTACCATCTGCTTAATATCTTTCAATTAAGAACATCATCTTTATATCAATAAATTTATTTATACTTCTATCCTAGTTTTATATACAATTTTTGACGTTTGACTGTAATAAACTTATTCTTGACCACACCTGTGTATTAAATTTTCAATCAAGTTTCAGAATAATATGTTCATTTTTCTCTGTAATCCGTACAATATAAACTTAATAGCAAAAGTTTTGCACCATCAAAAATTATGCTTATTTTGTATTTTCTCGTGAATGGATTATCAGAATCCGCTAATTTTTTTATTTTAGATTTGTTCTTTGATATTTATACTGTTGGGTAAAAGTTTGCTAAAATATCTCTTTTGAGCTTATACCGAATGGAAGAAACGGAATTATATTTTTTAGTTTAATTTGAGATACCCTGTAGGAGGGAAAAGGTACAAGGGTGGATCTAGATACATTGAAAACATGATGTAGTTTCATATTTTGTGAATAATCGTATTTTGTTTTTTATTTTCGCTGATATGTTTAAAAACAAAGAAAATATATTGTTTTATTATCTAACAACCAAAAATGGGGGTTCCCTTTACGTTGAACACCCATACTAGAAGCAAAGAAGAAGACCAAGTAAAAACTGAACAGAATGAAGAAGAAATGAATTTCAACATACATTTGTTGCAAGAGGAATCCATAAGGGACCTATACCAGAGGAGACTAGAGGAGAAGTTACGGGAATTCGATTTCGGAAACGTCAAAGAAACGTACGAGTACGTTAAACACAGTACAAAAAAGACGGCATTAGAATCTTTGGGAGAACTTGAGAAAATAAATACCCAACACAAAGTAAAAATAAACAACGAGACCAAAAAATGTATCGAAGAAAAGAAAATTCTATATATTAAAAGTATGAATACCCAATCCTCAGAAGACATACAGAAGTACAAAGAGGAAAACAGAAGTAAAACGAAGAAGGCAAAAGAAAAGAATGAAGAATGGGAAGGAACATGTGCACAAATTGAACAATACATAGGAGGAACAAGGATATCGGAATCCTGGAAAATACTTAAATCTTTAAGGAAAAATAACAACGAAAAGGTCCAAATACAATACGTATCAGAAAAAGAGTGGGAAGACTACTATAAAGAACTACTCACAGAAAACCGACCAGATTTCATAGAGACAGACACAGAAGAAGAACAGATTGAGATAACATTAATCAAAGTAAAGAATGCCATAAGAACTTTAAAGAACAAAAAATCAGGGGGACCAGGAGAAATCATTAATAAACTAATTAAGTACGGAACAGACAAACTACACAGAATTATACACGAAATGTTGAGTAACGCTATAAACCGGAACGAAATACCAGATGAATGTTCCAAAGAACATAATATAACCTCGATACATAAGAAGGGAGGTAAGAAGAAATTTGAGAACTACAGAGGCATCAGTGTGATAACATGTATGTGTAGGTTATATGGAAAAATACTGAAAGAAAAACTGAAAAAATCTGTCTCAAATAAAATCGGAGAAGATCAGGCGGGGTTCACGGCAGGAAAATCTTTCATAGACCACATAAATATACAGCGTGTCTAATTAAGTTGGAAACACATAGGAGAAACTTTTTTATTATTAATTAACGTTAAAGTTATTCTTGATAAAAAGTTCTGCATGCTCGAAAACCTATGATTCAATCATCATATATCACATTTTATCAATATTATACGAGGTATGTCAAAAAATATGAATATCGTTCAAGGGTAAAGTACCTTTATTTATCTGAATATCGAAAATTATTATTATGAAAAGTTGTTTGTAATTAAAAACTAAGATCAAATATGCAATTACGTGCTTCTAATTGACAAATCAATATTTTAAAAATTTTCTCAAATTTATGAATATACTCGACATCGTTTTTATTCATTACAAACATGATAACTCTTTTATTATTCATGTTACGAAAAAAGTTATTCTTTATAAAGTCTAAAGGTCTAAAAGTATTTATAAGGTCTAAAATCTAAGATACAATCATAATATGTCAACTTTTATTAATTTTGTACGAGGTGTGTCAAAAAATATGAATTTCGCTCATGATTATAGTACCTTTATATTTCACAATATTTCAATTAGAAGAATGTAATTGCATATTGAAACAGTTTTTAATTCTAAACAACTTTGTTTTTTAACAATTTTCAATATTGTGAAAAATAAAGGTACTTTACCCCTGAACTAAATTAATATTTTTTGACATACCTCGTATAACATTAATAAAATGTGATACCTGATGGTTGCATCTTGGGTCTTAGGATATACAGAGCTTTTTCTAAAGAATACCTTTTTTTCCTTAAAATAATTATAAAAGGTTTATCATATGTGTAATAAATAAAAACGAAGTTAAGTGTCCATAAATTTGAGAAAAATTTGGAAAATATTTTTTTTTTTTTCAATTAGAAGCATGTAATTGTACATTTCGTCTCAGTTTTTAATTCCAAACAACTTTTTATAATAAGAATTTTCTATATTGAGAGAAATAAAGGTACTTTACTCTTGAACTAATATCTGATGAGATGATTGAATCATAGGTTCTAGATTATGCAGAACTTTTTATAAAAAGTACCTTTTTGTAAAATTAGTAATAAAAAAGTTTCCCATATTATGTTTCCAACTTAAGCAGACACGCTGTATACACTCCAACAATTAATTGAGAAAAAAATGGCAAAAAATAGACCAGTACACATGGCATTCAATGATTTAAAAAAAGGCATATGCCATGGTTCCCAGAAAACAACTATGGAACACGATGAAGGAAATCGGAATAACTCAGAGGTTAATAGAAGCCTTAAAAAACCTTTACAACAACAACAGGGTAAGAGTTAAAATCGGCAATAAATACTCCAAGGAATTTGGAAGACCACAAAAGGCTTATTGCAGGGATGCTCTAGGAATCTAGAAAGGGAAATGTGAAGGGATGGGAATTCCAATCCGGGACAACTTCTTGTACACAATAAGTTTAGCAGATGACCAAGTGGTAACGGCTCAAGATGAAGAAGATCTGTCCTCAATGCTCCGAAAATTAGAATACGAATACACAAAAATGGACTGAAAATAAACCTAGAAAAGACCGAATATTTAATAACAGAACAAGAACCAGTGAGAAACTTGAAAATGGACGATGATAGGGAAATTAACGGCACTGAAAAATTCAAATACTTAGGATTCATACTCTCAAAAAATGGAACCACCGAGTAAGAGATAACCAGCAGACTAGCACAGGCAAGAACATGTATTAAACAAATAAACGGGATATTGTGGGATAAACAGATTACCAGAAATACAAAGAAAAGAATATATAACAACTTGGTGCGTAGTATAATGACCTATGGAGCAGAGAATTGGGTAATAAATAAACGAAACAGGTCCAAAATTACAGCAACTGAAATATAGTTCATGAGAAGAAGCTGCAGAGTAACACTAATAGATCGCATTAGAAATGAAGAGATAAAACGAAAAATGTCACTAGAACAAGACCATACTCAGCGACATCGAAGAAAAACGTTTAATTTTTTATGGACATGTGAGAAGAGCAGATCATACAAGATGGATATCCAAGATTTCGGATTGGAGCCTAATAGGAAAGATAAGAAGATGTAGACCCCGAAGATCATGGAGGGATGAAGTGGACGAGGCCATGGAAAGACGAGGCCTTAGAGACGGAGAATGGCAGATCAGAAACGACTGGAGACATTGGTTGAATGAAGGAAGGCGGCGACAGCTGTAAAAATTATTACATAGATAGAATAATATCCAGTTAAAACAATACTAAATTAACAATAAAAAATAACAACAGTTCACAAAACTTTAATACAAACAGAAACATAACACAAACTCATACAGCGTGTTCCCCCTCTACTTCTAATAACAGTTCTGATCGACGCTTAAAAATTATTCATCGACACAGTACGATATAAGGGAGACGATTGTTTAATGGAGGCTCTGTGATATTTTGTTGTGGAAATAGGCAATATAGGCAAAAACCTGCCTAGGAGTGTTCCCCAGAAGAGGAGTGCGCCAGGGGTGTGTTCTCTCCAGCCTTTATTTTGAAGAAATGTTCCAGAGGTTACTGGAAAACATCCAAGAAGGCATTAAAGTTAACGGAAGGATGACCAACAGCATAACATAATATATGCTGATCATCTTTGGAAGGGGACAATTTGGAAGGAACTTCTAGAAGCAGAAGGAGGCGAATCATTTGGTCTTAAAATAATAATTATTTCTCCAATAAAACGAAAGTAATAGTCGTAAGCAAACGTCCAAATCTACAAGCTAAAGGCGGGTATACATATGCGTTCTGCTTGGTGTGCAAGCCGCTCGCGCGCAGCGTATTTGTTAGATTAGTACGTGTTTTCAAGTGGCACACAAACGGCTTGCACACGGCGCACCACGATCTAACTTCTGTCGGCTTTTCAACAAATGCTTTGATGGTTCGCAATACGTATTTGGACGGGTTTGCGAGTGGTTTGTTGGTTTTGGGGCGCCTGAGTTGAATATTTTTTAGTAATGGAGTGGTCGGAAGGAAATATCAAACTTATTGATGTTTACCGTCGAAAATGAAAATGAGATGATGACATTGAATATATTTAAACATGTTGACTTGCAACCCCCAACTTGCAACCAACTTGCAACCATCTTGTAACCAACTTGCAACCAACTTGCAACCAACTTGCAACTCAACTTGCAACCAATCGGAATGAAACCAAACACTTCTCGATGAGAATAGGAGAAGCTACTCCCGACGTCGGCCGATATCGGATCTGATCTGATCGGAGAAAAAGGGATCCAATGTAGGCACCCACATTTAATACTAATTATCTACAATTACTAAATGTTCGTAAGTTTCCTCTGGATCGCGGAAGGTTCGTCAAAATGAAAAATTTTAACGAACATTAACCGCGCCACGAACGCGCGGCGCTCACACGGCGCGGAGTTCGCGGCGCGGATATGTATCTCCGCCTTACATAACATCGCCATATAAGACATTGCTAAATTTAAATACTTTGGCTTATGGATTAATAAAGATGTAGACCAGAGGTTGAAATACGAGCTCGAGTTAAATACTCAAGATCTGAAACATCTTTTGACTAATACGACTCTTTCAACAACATACTAATATGTTACAATATCTGGGACTAATCGCCATAATATCTGGGACACGTAATGAGAAGGCAACGATATGAAATGATAATAAATAAAGGCTGATAATAAAGGGAAAAATAAGAGGCGGAAGGAGTATAGGAATAAAGAGAGTGTCATGGTTGAAGAATTTAAGGGACTGGTTTAAATGCAGTTCTATAGAACTCTTCAGAGCAGTGGTATATAGATTAAATATAGTAATGGTGATATCCAACCTCCGATTTGGAGACGGCACTTAAAGAAGAACTCTTAAAGAACTTAAAGAAGAAAGAAGAAGAACTTTCAATCGTTACTAAGTATTAATTCGTTAAAAACATACATATATTATATTCTTTTATATGGGACAGAGGCATGGACAATGTCCATGCTAACCTTAGTGCTATGAAAAGGTTGGATGCCTTCAAGATGTGGGTGTTTAAAAGACTACTGACAATACCATGGACAGGGACAGACCATGTCACGAGGCAGTATTGCGTTAAATGGACTATGACAGAGACTTTCTTAACGCAAGAAGCGCAAAACCAGTTATTTAGGACATATGTACAAGGGAAGACATTATAACCCATTGAAGTTGGTAATGGAGAGGAACCTATTTCCAGTGGGAATCGTACATAATATGCTAATAAGAGACTGATTTCTTTTAAATTATTAGACAAAAGAACCAAAATGACTATCTACGGAACATTAATTAGGCCCGTAGTAACGTATGGTTGTGGGACCTGGATAATGACAAAATAGATAAGTACAAATTAGAGCATTTGAGAAAAAGATACTGAGAAAAGTAAAAGACAAGGTGCAAGAGCAAGAAGACACCTGGAGATTCAGGAGAAATGACGAAATTAATTAATTAAATGAAGGGTACGATATTGTAAGATTTAAAAGTCAAAGACTGCAATTATTGGGACGTATCAAGAGACAAGAAGATACAAAAACAACAAAAATAATATTACAATGGAAGTCAATCACAGGAAAATAGAAAGGTAAAAAAACCAGATGGTTGGATGACGTGGAAGATGACCTGAAAACTATGAATGTAAGATAATGGAGGAGAAAAGCTCAAAAGACTTCTGAATTGAAAGACATAGCCAGAGAGGCAAAGAACCATCCATGGTAATGGTGCCAAAAGAAAAATAATAATGGAGAGGTAAATTGAAGGAAGCAAATATTCAAGTAGAAGAAAATCCTTATTGAGAGGAGCACAGGATAGAGAAAAATGTGAAATTGTGTCATATTATGTTTTAGTTTTCTCCAACATTTTAAACTAATTTTTAACTTTACAAAAAAATATTCCCCTCCTCTTTTTATCAAAGTACTTATTCTTCTTTTCGTTTATTGTTAAATATATTTACAAATGTAAAAAATTGTTACAGGAAGAACAGCCCGACACATACTACTATTTAGGCAGCATCAAAATGTGTGACTTGAGTATGTCCACGTCTCCCAAAATAAATAGAATTTTGCTGAATGATTTTAATAAAAATAAACACAGAGAATCCCACTTAAATATAGAGTATAACCTTAAAACTAAGGACGAAGAGGTTGCTCATAAATGGAGATATGCCATTCAAAAATGTTTATGGAAAGAACTGCTAACGGCTAGAGGTAAGAAATATACAACTTGTTAAAAGAATAGAGATACTTTTTTGTGACAACCTACAATTTTCCAATATATAACGAGTAACATTTTATAGAAAATACTTCAAAAAGTAAAATATTCATTTGTTTAGGGTAATTTTATTCTGAACTTCTAGAATAAAAAAATACGAAAAATCAAATAACTTAACATTTAATGTAGGTACTACATCTACCTACATTCTTATTGAAAATATACCCTAATTAAGGTATATTACATTCATATGGTGTATTAAGGTATATTACATAAGTATTTGGTATATTACATTCTCGGTAATAATATATTATGTAACATTCAGTGAACTTATTGACCGCTTCTAAATACTCTTTTTTGCCATTTCATCTGCTGCGAGGTTATCCGATACTTCTTCTATCGATTGGTGATTTTTTTCTTGTAATTTTGACTACACGATTCTCCCCTATTCTGTTAATATGGTGATTCCAATCTTTTTCGACGTCTCAACGTATTTTCTGTAATTATTGTCAGTACTCTCATCTCTGCCATTTCCAGTAGTATTTGTACTGTGGCTGTGTCGGTCTTGTTTCTGATACATATATCATTATTGGTCTAGCTTTATAAATTCTTGACTTCAGTGTTAATATGTCGGTTCGCCATATAGTGTTATTAAAGCATCCTACCAGTCCATTTGTTTTTTTGTACTTGAGCTCTCATTTCTTTGTCCAGGTCTTCAGAGCTGGATAGTGTAATTCCAAGGTATTTTATTTCCATTACATCCTTCAATACTGATGCCATCAATTTCTATTCTACATTTGATTGGTTCGTTGCTGATTACTATTGTTTTGTTTTCTGAGATGAGATTATCATATTAAATTATTTTGCTCTTATGTTAAATCGGTGGACTAGTCTTTGCAGACTAACTTCATCTTGGGCTATCGATATTGTGTCGTTTGCGTGACAGATTATTTTAACGTCTTTGTTTTCCTCTGTATTTTCTTTGTTGATAATTTTGATGATTTCATTCATGATTAATAAAGAACATAGAGCTCAATAAGTAACCCTTTTTTATTCCGCTGCGTATGTCTATATAGGTTCTGTAAATTGTCCATCTATTCTGACTTCCATTTCGTTATTTTAGTAGATATTTTCAATAGCCCAGTAAATGACCGTTTTGGGGTGTAATTTTCAGAGGTAAGAAGGATTTGCTTCCACTTTACCCTCCATTTCAAAGTTGAAAATGTGCCGTTGGTTGCTTTTATTTGGGGGGTGAAATTCACCCCTTCTCGGGGGTGAAAAAATATATGTTTAAAATAAGTCTGGAAACGGATAAACCGGCTAATTCTAAGCAACTTTTGTTCTATAAGGTTTTTTAACTATGTTAATACTTTTCGAGTTATTTGCGAGTGAAAATGTATATTTTTCATAAAAAAAACACTTTTTCAGGCGGTGTTTCGCAAATAACTCAAAAAAAAATTATTGAAAAAATATTCTTAGTAAAAATTTAAAAAATAAGAAATGTAAAAGAACAAAATGGTGTATTCACTAAGTCTATAGACCTAGTAAAAGCAAAGTTGTAGCTCATGAAAAATACCTTATTCGTCAAATTCCGAATCGAATATTTCAACGTGAAGTAACCAAAAAATGAAGTATTTTCGGAGAAAACTCATGAAAACTTTTTTAAAGTGTTTAAAAAGAGATTTATTTTTATTTTTTATAAAAGTTTGTAGTCAAAATTAATTGAGATATGGCTGTTCAAAGTTTGCATACACTGGTGATTAGTGACTCGTTCAAGCCCTTTCAATTCAAACTCGTTTAAAAAATAAGGGATTGTAAACTATTTTTTTAAATAATATTATTTCCCTTAGAAAACCCTACAAAAAGGCTTTTTGAGCACTTTATAGCTTAAAAAGTAACCGAGTTATGAGTAAAAATCCAACCACATACAGGATAGGGTATTAGTGCGAGGAAGTTCAATTACTCGTTTGTCGTAAGAGATACGAAAAAAATTATTTAGGTAAAGTTGGGGCATATATAGGACCATAATTTAAAAATATTTTCAAATGTACAAGGCCACTCGTATTGAGAGTGTGACACAAACGTATGTTTTTTAAATGGAATACTCTGTATATTTTTACATTTTTGGATTCTCCTTAATGTCGTTTTTCTTAAAATATAGAATTTTGTAATATTATATGAGGTAGCCTGAAAGATAATTACGTTTTTTGCTAGTTTTGTATCAACATTCACACCCTGTAGAATTGAAGTGAGTTGACATCAAAATTTCTATTAATGTTCAAACAATTTTTGATATACCTACCTAGTTTACTATTGTTAAACAATATTAATATATCAAAATGTTTAATTTTAATATGCAGGGTTGGTCGGAACTCGGAATGAGTATTTTCTGAGTTTTCTTAAATGGAACACCCAAGAGTTATTCTAGCTCAAGATATCGATGTGCTAGTCATTTTGACCGGAAAAGCAAAGGCTGATGAGCAAATCTATTTTTTGAAGCTTGGTAGGCAAAATGTAGCTTCAGCAGTATACTCTTCAAAATCTTTAGAAATTGATTATCCGAATAGCTCGAAATTAATCGTATTTGCACATTGTTTCACTGATTATGATTCAACTTCGGCGTTTTTCAACAAAGGAAAAAAAGTTTGTTGATAGATTAGAAAAACGTATATTTTTTAGTAATATGGCAACAACTGAGGAAATTTTACAAGATAGTCAATACTGTACTATAATTTTGTATGGACTTGCAGAGGATATCCAGCTCAAGTAATTAAAAAAAAGACTTATGAGCTTAGATTCAGAAGATGAGATATGAGTCTTTCATAAAGGCCACAACAAGAAAGAATGCAGTAAAGTTATCTTCCCGGGTCTAGGACGTTTCATCGCCGCCAGTTCATCGCTGCCGTTTCGATGTCGCCAGTTCATCGCCGGCCGATTCATCGCCGGCCCATTCATCGCCGATTCATCGCCAGTCAGTTAATCGCTATCTGATATAATATTTCCGAATTTTCGACAGTTACATTTATTATTTATTTTTAGTATTAATTAGGAATTCTAGGAAGTGACCATTCCCGTTGCCATACTTAATCTTTTAATAGACTTTTAAACTTTTATAATATAAAATATATTATAATGATAATCTTTTAAATTTCACGGTCAACATTTCCAACCAAGAGAAACTGTTTCTTAAATTCGAAAAGAACCCAAAATTTCTGTACAAAAATTTAGGGGAAGTAGAACAGTAAATATAATAATATTTTTTATCTTTTTAATTGTCAAAAGTATACTTACAAGCCCAGTTAAGGATGGGGAATAAAACGATCGATCTACTTGATTGGAGTTGGACTAATATTGAAGAAATATTAAACCCAATTAAAACGCCAGATCAACCAGCACCATAGAAGCTTTTAAAAAAGATATTTTGTAGCTAGCATGCGATTCAGCATGCGGTTGTCGAAGAGTAGCGATTTTCTGCAATAGGGAACTTGCACATAAAAATATTTTTGCATAAAATTGTTAATTTATGTTTAGAAATGATAAATTCAAAATATTACGTCTTAACAATTAATAGTGTACGCACAACAACTGATTATAATTCCGCGCCCGAAATTACCGTTTCAAACAACTTTATAAAAGCGCGCGCTTGGGTCTGACGTCACCAACCATGATATTTACCACTGTTCTCGTTTGGCTACTGCCTAGTGCCAGACGTGCACTCTGCAGATAATATCTTGTAAAGATTTTCATGCATTCATAATATTATTTTTAGTTTAGGGAAATACATTTTTATTTTACAACATACGAGGTATCTCAAATGCCAAATTATATTATAAAGTTTGAACAAAATTAAATATCTACATTATATACCATATTTCTTAAAAAATGTAAGTACATAGATACTACTAAAAAATTACTTATAAAAAAAAAGAAAGAATGTTTTATTATAATATATAAATATATATTTAGTTTAAAATATGAATTTCATCCTCACATAAAGAAATAAAAAATATTTTATGGATGAAACTTTATTTTATCAAATTTTTATTCCATTTATTTTTAATAATTATTATCAGATCCAAATAGGTGCGGGAAAATATTTACACTCCAAAAGTCTTGTGCTATACTAATCAAACTGTCGATAAGATCTGCGTCCTATTCTATCCAAATATAAGTAAATTTTGAATTATTTTTAAAGTGTGTATCTAGTCCTGTCGCCAGGGGGGTACAACGGCCTCCTTAATTCAGATGGACTTACCCAAGTTTTTTTATGTATTTTGACCCGTAGAATACGAATTTTTTGGGTAACAGTTGATCCGGATGTCGATAAGATTGTTATAAACAAAGAACTTGAGGAATTACATAGCAGCGATTTTTCGCAAAACAAAATATTTTTCTGTATTTTTTGGGTGATTCTCAGCAAAAAATGGTCTTACAAGTTTTTTCGTAGGACGCGTAGTTTTCGAGATAAACCCGGTTAAACTTTCAAAAAATCGAAAAAGTGCAATTTTTGAACCGGAATAACTTTTGATTAAAAAATAAAATAGCAATTCTGATTACTGCATTTGAAAGTTCAAGTCAAATTCTAGCGGTTTTGATTGTTTGCATTGCTAAAAAATAAGTTTTAATTTGTTAAATAAAGGTATAAACACATAGCGTTTCCCGGGCCCAATGCATGCGTTTTAATAGACGTAATGTACGTAGACATTGTGTATGCGCGCCTACTCGTTCGATTTCAAATTAGAAATGCATTGAAAATATCATTCAATTACTATGTGTTGATAGCTTTGTTTAACAATAAAAAAATTAATTTCTAGCAATGAAAATAATCAAAACCGATAAAATTTTACTTGAACTTTCAAATGCGGTAAGCAGAATTGCTATTTTATTTTTCAATCAAAAGTTATTCGGGTTCAAAAATTGCAATTTTTCGATTTTTTGAAAGTTCAACCCCGTTTATGCCGAAAACTATGCATCCTACCAAAAAACTTGTAAAATAATTTTTTGCTTAGAATGACCCAAAGAATACAAAAAAATGTTTTGTTTTGCGAAAAATCGCTGTTATGTGATTCCTCAAGTTCTTTGTTTATAACAATCTTATCGACATCCGGATCGACTGTTACCCAAAAAATTCGTGTTCTACGGGTCAAAATACATAAAGAAAACTTGGGTAAGTCCATCTGAATTAAGGAGGCCGTTGTACCCCCCCTGGCGACAGGACTAATCTGGTACGCAAAATCAACACTTATTTTTTCAAATAGAAACATTATTTGCAACTGTACTTTTGCATTGTACATTGTAACATTGGTTATTTGGTTGTCTATTGGTTATTAAATGTTCCAAATATATGTACTTCTGGTCGTAATAGTTTGTAATAAACAAAACTAAAACCTATAATTTATAAATATTTTAAATTCATAACAAAGAAGAAAGAAAATAAAAATAACTTAAAAATAAACAAAACTTTTAGTAATAAAAGTCAGAGTAACTAAAAACTATTGTTATAAACAATTTAAACGTGTTTATTAATAATACTTATAATAGGTACCTACTTATTTGCCTACTCGCATTTCTCCAATAACTTTCACTACTTTGTATCAAATTTGCCACCATGAAGACATCAACTACTGTAGATTGTCAGATTAACTTTTTGAAAAACCCTAGTCAGTCATATTATACATTTAAAAACACTACTTTATAAAGTAGCACTCAAAATGATCAATTTCAGTTTGAAACTAAATATACTCATTATGGAACTATACAAGAACACAAATATCTTGGAATTTCCAATTAAATAATATGATTAAAATGGAATTAATACAATCTCCAAAACAACATTTTTTTGAACTTTAATTTACAATCAACTTCTATATGAGAGTTTTAAGTAAATGTGAATGAATTTGTAAATAATTTTGAAATATCCTAGCGGCTTTGTTGTCGACTCATAGAAATCTAGCAAGTAGACGTGGGTCGTGACGTCAGACCCGTTTACGCGCCTCTGAAGAATTTGAATTTTATAGCTTTTTCAATGTCTCGTAATAAGCCTATGGGTTAACAATATTTGTTTTTTTGCATGCATGCGTTTTATGATCATGTTACCTTATATTTTTTATTATTATTTTAATATTTAAAAATATATGCAAGTTCCCTATTCCTCATGTACCTTCCTATAACATGCTGCGGAGACAATTGCAACATAATAGTGCTCCAATAGTGGATAACAAAGAAGAAAATGAGACAGAAGATGAGAACAAAGATGAGGTTCATGTGAAAAGGAGTGGAGGTGAAGAAGAAGAGGAAGACGAAAATGAAAAAGAACTTTAATAATTGTTCAATACTCTTTTATACTTCAAAACATTATGTATTCTAAAAAAAAATTAACATTCATATTAATACATTTTGTATTTTTTCTGCCTATTTTTGAAATTTTCGAGATCTGAGACGTACCCATATTTAAAAAAATAAGAGTTGTGTTTTAAGTTAAAAAAAATAATTCATAACATTTTGATTAAAAAATTTATTGACTTTATAGTTTCAATAAAACGAATTACAACAGCTATTCGAATTTCTTCGCAAGGGGTGATTTTTACAACAGTAGAAATTATGTGGTAAAAAATTAAAACAGTAAACGAATCTAAATTTAATGTCACTGTATAATTAAATAATTCCAAATTGCTTGAATTTAAAACTACATATATGATTTTTTTATAATATGGGTAAATTTCACCACTAAAAAATTAAAATCAACCAACGGCATCAGTCCAATTTTAAAATGGAGGGTAAGTAAAATCCAAATGTATAAACATTCTCAATTTCTTTGCAACACGAAAATGCAGCAGCTGCATAATACTATGGTAAAATCTGAGAGTGCAGGAAGAGTCTATTACGGTTTCGGGGGTTGTTTCCCCCTCATCAGTAGTCCCTTATCCTCTTCTCTCAGATTCTTCCACGTACCACACTTTGGGCTTTTCCGAATTACAAAGAAAGAAATGTCACGGATGAACTAGGGCCATCTACGAAAAACAAAGTAAGTTATCAATCGAAGTAGCACAGAAAACGACAATAAATATCGTCTCCATACCACCAAATTGACAACAGGTGGAATACTTTCTTTGGTTACACCTCCTCAGATTTTCAAAATTTATAAATCATACAGGATGCCATTCTTTGCAATTCGGAAAGACCCAAAGTGTGGTACGTGGAAGAATCTGAGAGAAGAGGATATGGGACTACTAATGAGGGGGAAACAACCTCCGAAACCGGTATAGACTCTTCCTGCACTCTCAGATTTTACCATAGTATTATGCAGCTGCTGCATTTTCGTGTTGCAAAGAAATTGAGAATGTTTATACATTTTTAATTCATTTACTCTTTTGTTTGAGTATTAAGGAATCTTTCTTGTTGGAGCTTTTACCACGCTGAGCAGATGAGTTGTGAATTATTTAAAATTCTCTCATCTTAATCACGGTACACAGAGAACCGGTATGTTCGCACGCATGGAAGTCGAACGCGTGACGTCATATGGGAACCTTAATTTTCATCCGGCAATGCTAAATGAAGCGGTAATATTGTTTGAATTTTAAAATTATGTACCTATCATTGTTTATTAAATAAGAAATTGTATTGTATATTCTTTTTACTGTCATTTTCCAATGTGCATTTAATTTAAACATGAATTTCCGTTGAAAAATAAAGATTTTAGATATCTGTTGTCCAATATACATTCACCATAGTATATTAAAAAAATAAAACAGAAATAATATAAACATTCACTTTACTACTGGGTCTGTAAAAATGTTTCACATAAAATTGTGTCTACTTACTGTTATTCTAGATCAGTGGTTTTCAATGTTTTTGAGCCATGTACCACCAAACTGCTTATAATTATTTTTGGTACCACCTAACTGAAGTATCTATGGAGGTAGGTAATTTAATTAACTACAAATATGCTAGATTTTGGCTGTGGTTTCGCGTTTTGTGTACCACCGCACCTAATGAAATGTACCACCAGTGGTACATGTACCACAGTTTGAGAACCCCTGTTCTAGATTGTTGAAAAATATTTGAATAAAAATAAAAACTTAACCACAAATCAATTAAGAAATTTGAAGTTTTAGATGAATAGAACCAATTACTTGATGACTTTTAAATTTTATTTACAAAATAGAAAAATGTTGATTTTAGGTTAAACCAGGTTAGGAATCTAAAAATTTCAAGTGCGAACATTTTATTAGACTGTAATATACATACATACAGATGTATACAGAGTGGGCCAAAGAAAACAGTCCACCTCGATATTTGGCAGTATTTATTAGATTTTAAGGAAATGACAAAACAGGTCGATTTTTGATCTAAGTGGGACACATTTTTACGGTACATACTTTTGTCATTTGTCAACCCCCTGCTCCCTTCCACTCCGACCCCTTATTTTTAAATAGGGAATAGGGGTCGTGTGCTAGCTCATTTAAAAGGTTACTCGATTCTCTATTCAGTAATATAAACATAAAAATAATTATTTATACATGGTGTTCAAGAAAAAAAATATTTTAATTAAATTAATTGACACAAAAAGAAGAAAGTATGTAATTTATTTAATTCAAAATACATTCTACTGCTGTCACAAAACAGAAAAAAATGTTTTTTGATAATAAACATTGCTCTTCGCTTAATTTCAATATTCAAGCTGCCACCCATCTGCCTCTTGGTAGGTTGAATATTGAATTTAAGCGAAAAACAATATTTATTTATCAAATAAACATTTTTTCTGTTTTCTGTCAGTAGTAGAATGTATTTTGATTTAAATAAATTGCATACATTCTTCTTTTTGTGTCAATTAATTTAATTCAAAATCATTTTTCTTGTACACCCTGTATAAATAATTATGTCAATGTTAATATTACTTAATAAAGAATTTAATAACATTTCAAATGAGGTAGCACACAACCCGTATTCCCTATTTAAAAATAACGGGTGGGGAAAATGGAAGGGAAAATGAAATTGACAAATGACAGATGTATGTACCGTAAAAATGTATGCCCCTTAGATTAAAAATCGACCTGTTTCTTCATTTCCTTAAAATCTAATAAATACTGCCAAATAACGAGGTGGACTGTTTTCTTTGGCCCACTCTGTATATATGTATGTATAAAATGTTCGCACTTTAAATTTTTAGATTCCTAACCTGGTTTAACTTTAAATTAATTATGTATATTAATACTATGTATAATACATATTATGTATATTATTAAAAAACAAATTTGCGGGAAAAGTTTTATTAATAATCTTAGAATTAGTATCTATAAATAAAATCATTTTTTTAAATTAGAAAATTTAGATATCTTTTTGTCAAGTGATCTCTGGCAGTTTTTAAAACTTTTTTCTGTTAATATCCCTCATTCTAATATATGTTCGTGTTCTGCACATGCATAATACCAGGCAACCAAACGACGTTTTTATAACGTAGATAACACGTCATAAAAATGACCAATTGACGTGTTTCTATGACGTAGTACTGACGTTGAAAATCACGTGTATTTGTCTCATCGATTTGACGTCATAATTGTGACGATTTTAAAACGTAATCGTATCTACGTCTTTTTCACGTCGGTAAAATCACGTCTTTAATACTTTCAAAAAGTGACCTCTTTCAGATGTTTCAAAATAGTATAAATAGTATAATAGGTACATAACATGAAACCTATAGGCCTACGTCCCATGTGTCGAAGGTATAAACTACCACTTGTTTAAGATCGCTTGAGCGCTAGGCTAGAAGCAACATTGATTGTACCAGCCCTCACATTATAGAATTTTCACTAGTTATATATACCTACTTCCATTCATCCAATATATATATACCTATACTTACTGTGTCAAAACTAAAACAACTAAAAATATTAAACTAATAAATAATTTATTAACAAATTATCCAGCATACTTAATATCTTAATTTAACGCTGTCTTAATATCTTCATTTAACGCTTAATTAAAAACAAATTAACATAACCTCAGATAGTTGTCAAGAAGAATTACTGCATTAAACTAACTCACTGAGCAAAAACGCATAAAAATCTCTTAATTTATACCTTTCTTTAACTAAATATATAAATGAAAAGTATTATTTTATCACACAAGATACAAACCGCGTAAACAATAAATGAGAAATTTCTTATAAACATTTAGCGTTACCTATACCTAAACGAAATTGTTTGGAGTCAATACAAACAAGCAACCCCTCCCAATTTTGTGACGTCAGACTTAGGCTGTCTAAAGTTAAAACGTTTTTTAAACGTAATTTTAACGTCATTAATCTTACGTATTTAAAATCACCTACAAAAGACGTCTATTTGACGTACTGTTCAAACACGTGTTATTTTCAGCCAAAAACTGACGTTTCCTCAACGTTATATGACGTCACTTGGTTGCCTGATATCACCTCAAATGGCATTATAGTCTCGGTTTTAATAAATTACTAATAAAACTAATAGTTATATAATAATAGTTTTAAAAATACACAGTTATGCTAATAAACAACAATTTGTAACTAAAATAATATAGAATTACTTCAATCGTTAACAGCTTAATATTTTAAAACCGCCTCAATCTATTCACTTTCAACGCCACCACATACGAAATAATGCATCCAAACAATAAGCAAATATCTGTTAGGTTCCCACTACGTGACGTGCTGCGCGGCCGAAACCAAATTTAGCGACGACAATCGGCATACCGGTTCTCTGTGTACCGTGATCTTAATTTCCTCGGCATTCTGTATGATTTATAAATTTTGAAAGTCTCAGGAGGTGTAACCAAAGAAAGTATTTTCCACCTGTTGTCAATCTGGTGGTATGGAGACGATATTTATTGTCGTTTTCTGTGCTACTTCGATTGATAACTTACTTTGTTAAAATCCAAATGTATATGCAAATCAATAACGACAAGGTATTCAATATTGTTTGTTTGACTTATAACTATTCTAGGGGATGTGATTTTAGGGTTAAACTGTGATAAAATCTTAAACCATGATATTTTATATTAATTGACATTTATTCACTTCATTAGAAGATGATTTGAATTAATTAACCGCTTTAATTTACAATTATACGATTTTTTACTAATAGGGGTAGTTTTCACCCCTAAAAAATAAAAAGCAACTAACGGCACAAATTAAACTTTGAAGTGGCGGGTAAGTAGAACCTAAATCCAAATTTTCATGCAATTCGGTGCTGCCCGTGAAAATTACACGGTATCGCCGTATTTCCCGTTCATTTACTGGGCTACAATAGTTTTTATGATATTTAGGGGAACTTTTCTATTATACAGAAGAAGGAATACATCTTTGAGTCTTACGCTGTCAAATGTTTTCTTCTAGTCAATTCTCAGATAACAATATAAACTTGTTTCAAACTTGCACCAAGTTTGATACATCAAACATGAAAGCTTGCTGCAGGTTTGCCATGGCAACTTTGCAAACTTGCAGCAAGGTTAAATCAAACTTGCTAATTAGTGTGTGACAAACTTGCATGAAGTTTGTTTTTTCAAACTTGATACAAACTTGATGTAACAAACTTTCTGAAGGTTTGTTTTTGTTTCGTTGCATGAAGTTTGTTTTTTCAAACTTGATACAAACTTGCTTAAGGTTTGTTTTGAGATACTAGCCACAATTTGAATAAAACAATGTGAATAAAAAGTACAATACCATTTTATATAACTATTTATTAATCACTCGACTAAAATACAATCTATTGTATAAAATTATTCATTGGAACTTACATTAAACACCCTAGCCAGATTCCGATGCTTGGTTTTGTCTATCAGCTCTGAAACAAATAGAAATTGTTAAAAACTCTTGCTGTGTGAACAGAATTAATCTATGTTATTAAAAGATGTAAAAATATGTTAAAGTAACAATTTTACAATAAAACCTAAAATTTATTTATTATATCTACATATTTTATAATATATAATTTATTTTAAATAGTATGTGAGTACAGTTAGAAGCTACAAAAAAAAAACATAAAAAGACTTACCTCTACCTCAATGCCATCAGAGTTGGCCAGAGCAAAATGAGTAGGTACTAATCTGTAATGCAGTAAGCATGCAGTTTGGTCTATTAACAATGAAGAAAATAGGCTTCAGCTTAGTAATAATAATTAAGGTAATAGCCTCGGAGAATTGTATGGAAAATTTAAGTTGTAAAAAACTGGATAACCACAACAACAAACTGTCACCGCATACGCGTAGCAGATTTTTTTCCCGTGTTGCCAGCCATCGAGTAAGCTTTTTCCCTCAACTTACCTTAAAAATTCTCACTTTTATGAAAAAATTCGTTCCTATTTACAAAATCTGCGAAAATATCTTGAATTATTTTCAAATCTTTTGATTTTTTTAAATATTGTGCAATTTGGACTGGAGCAAAAATTCCCTTTTGAGATAACTTTTTCAATTGTATGTTGAAAATTCTCGCAAACACAGAAATTTCCCTACGGGTGGCAACACTTTCGTTGTCGTGGGCGGGACATCAGTCGGGGCGCCGAACGAAAACCGAATCGAAGCGGGCTGTGCAAAGCTAAGCTTGAAGCAAAGTTGCTACAAACTTAAATAATCATCTTTGTCATAACAATATTGCAGCAAACTTATCACAAACTTGCCTCGTCATATTTGACGCAGCAATGAAAAATCAAAGAAGAATCAAACTTGCCACAAGTTTACATGCTATCTGGGGCTGTCAATCATGATTCCGAGTACGTCTATATTTTTTATTTCCTTCACAATGAACCCGCATGTGCAACCCATTCAACATTTGTATAGGTATAGGAAAGTTAAAGAACTCACAGGTGGACTAAGACGCAGACGGAATGAAAATCTAACTGATTCTGACGGAATCTTAAGACAAACAGAATAAAATACCAGCGTAGAAAAAATGCTTAGAGAAACTGTTTGCCGTTTTTAGTGTCTATTTTTTAAATTTTTTTCTTCGGTATATTCTTTAGATTTAATTAAGACATGTTTGAAATACGCTATATATTCTGAAATAATTATTTCTGGTATCTGGTTCTAATTGTATAAACTTATTCGCTTTTTTTCTCATGACACTTCTTACTTTGTTACACATTGGTTACTTGGATCTAACTTCAATATAATGTTCTACTATTTCTTCAAGCACATGGGTTTTAAGTCATTATTTTGTTACTTACGATCTTGACTAACCACAGCAACCACGGCTTGTTTTAATTATGTTAATTATTTTTTGATTTGTTTCCCAGATAGCATGTAAACTTGTGGCAAGTTTGATTCTTCTTTGATTTTAAATTGTTGCGTCAAATATGACGAGGCAAGTTTGTGTCAAGTTTGCTGCAATATTGTTATGACAAAGATGATGATTCAAGTTTGTAGCAACTTTGCTGCAAGCCTACAGTTGCAAAGCCATGTCACGCGTGCCATCTATTACACGTTACGGTCGGTTCGGTTCGGTTTCGTTCGTTACCCTGACTGATGTCATGCCCACGAAAACGAGAGTGTTGCCACCTGTGGTAAATTTCCCTTTCTACGAGAATTTTCAACATAAAAGGGAAAAAGTTAACTTATAAGGGAATCTTTGCTCCAGTCCAAATTGTAAAATATTTATAAAAATCAAAATAGCATAGGAGGGAATTTTATCATAAAAGTGGGAATTTTTAAGGTACGTTGAGGGAAAAAGCTTACTCGACGACAGCTGGCAACACGGGAAAAGTAACCCTGCCATCCTGCCAAGAAGCGGTGATAATTTGTGGTTAGGTATATCCTATCCTATAATGATATTTTTCTTTGATTTTTTTTACAACATTTACCGTACAATTCTCCGAGACTATTACTTTAATTACTAAGCTGAAGCTTGTTTTCTTCAGTTTTTCATAGACCCACCTGCTTGTGGTGATTAGGTAAGTTTTTTTATGTCTTTCGTTCGTAGCTTCTAAACTGTATTTACATACATACTATCCAAAATAAACATATTATAATTATTATTTATAAACAACTTTTGGGTTTTATTGTAAAATTGTTACTTTAACATGTTTTTGTCTCTTTTAATAGCAAATATTAATTCTGTTCACACAGCAAGACTTTATAACAATTTCTTTTATTTGTTTCAGAGCTGAGACAAAGACAAAACTGAGCATCGGAATCTGAAGCTAGCGGGTTTAATGTAAGTTCCAATAAATAATTTTAGACAATAGATTGTATTTTAGTTGAGTGATTACTGAATAAATAGTTATATAAAATGGTATTGTATTTTTTATTCACATTGTTTTATTCAAATTGTGGCTAGTATGTCAAAACAAACCTTAAGTAAGTTTGTATCAAGTTTGAAAATACAAAATTCATGCAACAAAACAAAAACAAACCTTCAGCAAGTTTATTATATCAAGTTTGTATCAAGTTTGAAAAAACAAACTTCATGCAAGTTTGTCACACATCAACTAGCAAGTTTGATTTAAACTTGCTGCAAGCTTGCAAAATTGCCATGGCAAACCTGCAGCAAGCTTTCATGTTTGATGTATCAAACTTGTTGCAAGCTTGAAACAAGTTTATAGTGCTATCTGGGAGTACGTCTATTTTTTATTTCATTTTCTATATACGTTGTGACTATCATACGTTTCAATTTCTTGGCATCTTTCCATTAGTTCTTTTTCTTTCGTTTCTCTGATTTTCCTTCTTATTGTTATATTTACCGTTTTGTATATTTGTGTTATTTTTAGCTTTTCTTCTTTCGTCCATTAGGTTCAGGATCTCATCTGCCATCCATGATTCTTTCTTGATTAATTGATCTTCCTAAGGGGGAAGGCACAAAATTTCAGCTCCAATGTTTTTTAAATGAATTCATTTTTTTTCGAATCCTGAGAATCACTCTCTCTGATATTGTTATAAAGTTAGTAACGCACTTGGCAACCTTGGGTGATACGATTAAGAGGATCACTATGGGACAACCGGGGAAAACGACAGAGAACATTATAAACCGATATGTGGTAGTAATAGAGTGATACGTGATACGATTACTCAGACTCCAAATTCGTGTGATCCATCACTTTTTCCCGAGTAGTACCTACACCTTGTCATATTCCACTTTTTCTAGAATCTTGCATGAGGTTTTGATATTCCATATGCACATATTCTTTCTTCACTTTAATTTATTATCTTTTTGGTAAACTCAAAACTGTCTTAGACTTACTCCGAAATTTATTTTAGTATTGAGTATTGCCATGATCGATTGACTAGGGCATATAGCAGTGCATCTTTAACGGGGAGTTTGCATTACTTGTACTTCCCCATCCTTATACCGTTGACCAAATTTTTGGTTTATCCGTATTCGCGGCCGATTCCACCTCAGGACAAAAGGGTGCCCTAGCACTTACCAAGTTACCGACTCCTCCGCCCGAAGCGGTTGGTCAGTAAGTGGATGATTTTTTAGACCGGAAATCATTCGGTAATTGAATACATTGCTAGATAAAAACCACGACATTTCTTATTGGTCATCTATTCCTCAACATTTTCTGTTACTATTTGTTGATGAGTTTATATTTTTATGACTGTAGGATTGTTATTACTATCTTGCTTGTTTTCAAGAGCTCGGCAATTATACCGTCGTGTCCTGGAGCTTTATTATTTTTTAACTCTTTTGAAGCTCTTTCTATTTCAAATCTCTTTATATTTGGTAGTACTTCTGAACCCACGTTTCTATTTTTCTTTTGACGTTCTCCTTTGTTAATTCATTAGGCTGGCTTTGCGAGCTGTACAAGGTTTTGTAAGAGGTCTTCTGCTATCTTTGTTATTTAGTTATACCATTGATTATAAATATTCCATATGTAGTTATTAATCAATGGTTATACAGAACCACCAGTTTACATGAAATTACGCGTAGATTAATCTTACTTTTTGTTTCAGAAAAGTCACGAGAGGACTTGACAGAACTTTGATGTAAAGAAAAAAAGCATTTCTTCAGAATGTTTTTCAGCGACTGTGATTTCCTAGCTCCTAGTACTTAAACTATTGTTGATTTACTTGTTGAAATAAAACCATAACATATTTTTCTATTATTTATTTATTTATCTAAGCTTCAAATAAACAAGTAACTTAAAAAATATAAACTAAAACAAAACTATAAAAAAAATGTTCAGAGATAAAATTATATTATTTAAAAAATACGCCTGAACACAACATGGACGGTTTAACATAAGTATAAAGTAAAACAAATACAAGTGAATCTTTTAGACTACTTAATTTTAAATATCAGCTTCTTTGTGTAAACTATAAATATTTGATACTATGATTTTTATCACTAGTAGTACAGGGATTTCAAAATTTTAATATTTTTGTTGTTTATTGAGACTATTTTAAAGAACATAAATGCTTTAGATACAAAAAAGGAAATAATAATTATTCCCCCCCCCCCCCGCCCCAATAATCAAGGTAAGTAGATCGAAAACAAAATTCATGATTGAAACATCAATTATTCCGATGGCTTGGAAATCTGTTGACAGAAATTTTAAAAGCCTCGGTCTCCCTTATTATCTATCCGTTGGATGCTTGCAAAGTATGAATTATTTTTTTATATACCGTCCCTTTGCTACCCATAGAACCTAAAGCCATAAAATTAAACTTTTTTTCCTCTGCAACAGAACGCATCAAACAATTATAGCAATATGACAAAGGATAATGATTGATTGACACACTGGCATTTCTGAGAGTTGACATAGGGCTTTTCAACGATTCTCATTTGTTTCGAACTTCTGTCATATGTTGTATAATCTGTGTATAATATTAATATACGACATATGACAGAGGCTCGAAACAAATGAGAACCGTTGAAAAGCCCTATTGAGATCTAGCTAATTAGATATTACTTACCGGGGGGACCGCAGACGTTCGGATACAACTACTAGCGTCTCTTTGTAAGACAATGAAGTTAACTTTATTAAGTAACAAGACATTTACTCGACACACTACATATTACATCTGAGCTCAGTATATAGCTACAGTATACGCGATTTCCTATTGGTAGACCGACGACTAAAGCTTCACGAGACAGCTGAGACACTAGGCATCCCAAAAGATTGCAAAGATTGTGACACATATCGTGTATGAAATTTTGGATTTGAGAAAGCTGTTGGCGTGATGGGTGCCGCGTTTTCCCACTGGGAAATGTCCCACGATGGGACCACTTCAGAGCAATGTCTGAGGCTGTGTAAGCGTAATCCGAAGGATTTTCTACGTTGCTTCGTAACTGTCGACGAAACTTAGATCCACCGGTACTCACCAGAATCCAAGGAACAGCCGATACAGTGGACTCCATCCGGCGAACGTGCTCAGAAAAAGGCGAGAGTTTCTGTCCTATCGGCCGGACAGGTGGTGGCCACCGTATTCTGGGATTCACGAAGTGTGATCTATATCAGCTTCCTGAAAAATGACAAAACGGTCACAGTGCTTTACTATGTCGCATTATTGGATCGATTCGATGCCGACTTGCAGAAAAACAGCCCCAATTGGGGAAGAAAAAATTGCTCTTACACCATGACAACGCACCGGCTCGCACCTCCGCCGTCGTCAAACTGGTCGATTTCGTATCCACCGTATTCTCTATATTTGACCCTGTTTGACTTTTTTTTGTTTCCAAACTTGAAAAAGTCACTAATCGGACATAAATTTAAGTCGAATGAGGAGTTGTTCATCGCTGTCATGGAAGCCTACTTTGCAGACCTCGAAAAAACGTACTTTTCAGAAAGGTTAAAGAAATTGGAGCTTCGCTGGGTCAAGTGTATCGAGCTAAAAGGAATAAAAAATAAATCGTCACTTTTCCAAAATTTTCATTATTCTTTTGGAGTTTAAGTACTTATCAGACCTCCCTAATAGTAAAGAGAACAAAGAACAAAAACATATTTTATTAAAATAAGGTATGAATCGGCGTTACCGCTCTAGAAAAGGCTATGTTTGGGAATAATGCCGAATTTCGTCTAAAACTTGTTTTAATAATTAAGGCCTTCTGAACAGACTTATTTTTGGGTGAAGATTTGATGCGATTATCTTTAACTAATTTTAGGCTTCTTTCTGTACAGTTTGTATATTATTTAAGGGTTTATGTAATGTGTAATGTCTGTAACTTTCATCTATATTAAACCGTAAAACAATGATTACTCTTTGTTTCATATCCTTTTAATTGCTCTACACGTAAAAAAATTCCTCCTGCTCTACACGAAATTCCTCCGATAGTATATACGGATTTTACAGAACGGCAGACTGCTCTAATAGTTATGTAAAAATTCAGAAGTTATTTCTGTTACTCAAGAAAACCATGTCCTTTCTCTTACTCAATAGACCTTAACCCGGGAGCAGTCGCGCCGTGAGAAAAAATCTCACATTTTATCCTTTTCCGTGATAACTTGATGAAAGTTTTGCAACATTGCTTTCCAGTCGTAAGTGCCTCGAGGAGGATTATAGTAATGCGTGGAAATTTTTTTAATTTCTTTTTTTTTTAATTCTTTTTTTGTGGAATTTATGGCTTTGGTGAGAACCAATTAGCTTTAAAATTGTTAGAAATTTTAACATAACAAGTAAATAAAAATAATATAAAATATATATTTTTTAAACGCTTTTATTTAATTCAATAGTTTGCGTCAAATCTTTAGACGTTAATTTCACTGCCTTTTCTTCAATGGAAATGAATGAAAATTTGCAGACATATGCATTCGCGGGAACAATACACGAATAGTCAATAAAAAAATGTTTTCATGTTTATTATTTGTTTAAATAAAAAAAAAAACGATTTTAATGGAAAACGCTTAAATTCTCTTGTTTTTTACACTGTAAAAACTTGAGACTTTTACTGATTGTATAGCTAATGATGTGAACAATACATAATTTCATTTTTTACGTTAATTGTTTACGTTATGCTTCATTACTAAACAATAAAGTTTCAAATTTTTTGCCGATTCCGATTACTTTTCATGTTAGTACAGTGGAACCCCGATAAGTCGGCCCCCGATAACCCGGAACTCCGGCTAACCCGGACCGATTTTTATCAGACAAAAATTTCAACAATAAAGATGTATTCTATGTAATATAATATTTGAGAGATAATGGGTACTTGTGTAATTTGATCTACATATACCATTACAAAGACCATTAATATTCTTTTTTTAACAATGGTCTTAGTCATCACTGTTATTAAATAACATAACATCAGAGACGGTATTGTGTGTAGTAAAGTCGTATTTCGTATTGTTCGCTTCCAATCGTTCGTAAATCTATTCAGATTTTGTGTGCGTGTTTTTGTCTATAAGGGCAACAAAACGTAAAAATGTTGTAGTGACAATGGAAAAGAAACTAGAAGCATTAAGTAGAATTGATAAAGGTGAATCTTGCAGCATTATATGGTGTCGGTACATCTACAGTATCGGATTGGAAGAAAAATAGAACTAAAATCGAAGATTTTTTTTTCAAAATGATAACAAAAGACAGTTTGGACAATCGGTGCAAAGCTAATAAAGCTAAGAATAAGACTCTTGACGACGCTTTGTATGTGTGGTTTTGTGTGGAATGCGAACGTGGTTTACCAGTGTCTGTGTGACAATTATAACCGAGTTTATCTGTAAGCATACCATATTTTATTAATTTTTACCATTTTCTCCGGCTAACCCGGATTTTCGATAACCCGGATAGGCCGCGGTCCCGATTAATCCGAGTTAACGGGGTTCCACTGTACATCATATGTTCTATACATATTTTAATAAACATGACGATATATTTTAATGTTTAAAAAGTGTAAGACTAAAAAGTAAAAAATAAAAAAATATGAAAAAAAATTTTTTAAGAAACGCTTTTCTTTAGTTACGACTGACTAAAATTAAAAATATTATAAAAAAAATCAACTAAAAAGCAAAAAATAAAAAAAATTGAAAAATCTAACACATTCGTTAAAGAAAATCGTGGGGCGAAAACCGTTTATTCGATGAACACGCGCCACGCTTTTCTTTAACGAATGTGTTAGATTTTTTCAATTTTTTTTATTTTTTGCTTTTTAGTTGATTTTTTTTATAATATTTTTAATTTTAGTCAGTCGTAACTAAAGAAAAGCGTTTCTTAAAAAAATTGTTTTCATATTTTTTTATTTTAAATTACTATTTAAATTTGCATTGTGAAATTTTTTTTCTATGCGCGACTATCTACGTAACAGAAGTGAGCGCGACTGCTCCCGGGTTAAGCCTGTTCTAGACGTATACGTACTCGCCCGTTAAAAAAAACATCACACAACAGTATTGACTCTGGAAGAAAATCTGACGTGAAAGGGTTAAACAAAATGACCAACTAGTGATAAAATAATCATATCATAAGTTATTATATAACAACGTTTATACTAGAAAATTATATTACTTTAAAAAAATTAAATCTGTAACATAAAAAATATCTATAAATGTAATCTATTACACTAGTACGGAAGTAAATTTATTAACAGATATAAGATATTATACTCGTCGATTTCGAGTATGTACGTAAAAATATCAACAACAAGATTATTTATTTATTTACATAATTATTGGAGTCAAAGACGTTGTAGTGGTACACAACTGCAAAAACCATCGTATTATCTCATGGCATTTAGTGTCAGATCACCATGCAATCCAACTGCAAATTAAACGTTGTTATAGTCGGTTCGCTAAACTCGACACAACTGGCTAGTGATTTTAGTAGGTAATTTTTTTGTTTTTAGCTAATTTTGCCACAATTGGCAAAATTACTAAAATCACTAGCCAGTTGTGTCCGAGTTTAGCGAACCGACTATACCCGCCAGTTAACAAGAGCCAGTGCAAATTATCATTTTTATACCATATGGCACCCAGCCGATCAGTGTTTACATCGCCAATAACTGCTTTTGGACAACAGTCGGAAATACTAACGCTCGGTATACATTACAAGGATTTATCATAGCGATGTACTCTGGTTCCAAATGCCGAAAAGGTGGTCATGAACCTTTAACGGTATATATTGTTCATATACTTTGGGATTACTTTCGTATTTAAGGATTTTTACCATCGCTGATTACGAATCTGACATTAGTTTTATTGAAAAACAAAATGGCGGATCCAACATGGCGAAAAAAATTGAAAATATCAATCAAAATGCAAATTTTTTTTTTTTGTTAAATTTGGTAGTTTAATGTCACTGATTACAAATCGAACATTGTTTTTTTGAAAAACAAAATGGCGGATCCCACATGACCGAAAGAAATTCGAAAATTTTATTTTAAATGCATATTTTTTTGAAATTTTATATTATAAGGGACTTTTGAAATTGCTGATTACCAATACATTTTCTTTTTGAAGTACAATATTCAGAACCTATTACTTATGTACAACAACTGCCAGCAATGCATAGGCAGTTATAGGCAGCTAATCCAATGTGATTCTGTATCTTGTGACTGTACATTTTGATACTAATAAACATTAATCGCAGAACTATGCAAAATTATGTACTTTTGAATTTTGAAATTCAAGTATATTTTTACTATTTGTTCATTAACAAATTTTATGTATTTATTGTCATCAAATCTTTAGTCGACTTGTATCTTACATTAATTTAAACTTGAAAAAGAAGAATCTGCTTTACAGCAATAAAATTCATAAACTACAAAACTTTTTACAGCTTTTTCAGTCTAAGCGTTCTTTTTGACTTTCACTGCCGGCCAAAATAAGGTCGTACATGGCTTACTTGTTATGAGTTATGAATAAGCATAGATCCAGTCTGATCCTTATACCCACGTATTACGATTCTACGATAGTATGAGAAACAACTGTAAACATGAAAATCCCTAAATAGGGACTTTTTATTTTACCTCATGACCACGTTTTCAGCATTCGGAACCACTGTGCGATGTGACTGTTCAGATCGTTTGTCTATAGGGCTTTTCATTCACAGTCATTTGTTTCGAGCTACTGTCATGTGCCACATAATATTAATATATCTACGTCGTACGTTATTGGTATATACAAATGATACAAACCAAAGACGTATGACGTAGATACATTAATATGTGACACATGACAGACGCTCGAAAAAAAAATGACAATCGATGAAAAGCCCTATAAAACGTGTCCACACGTCTATAGAATTTGCATCGATCATCAGTTCTTTGCGGAAGCTCAGACTGTAAACATTTTATCCACAATAGAAGACGAGATGCTTGTGATAGCGTGGCTTATTTTGTACAAAAGAGAAGAAAATATTTGGCTTTGTTGAGTTCCTTCTTGTAAGAAGTCCGCAGTTTATTTATTTTCTTTACTACCGTCTCCATACTGGCATGAGAATCAATAGGTTTGTACTTTATTAGCCTATCGTAGGCAGCATTTTTCATAATGAGGTCGTGAAAATCTTTACTTTCCTTATTCCACATGGTAACTTCATTTCTCTAGCATTGGATAAACTATTACAATTTCTCATGAATCCCGTTTTAACGTGGCGGATACGTCCGCCAACGGTAAGACTTGTGAACGAACTGAATGATTGGCCCAATTTCCGTCCACACACTACGATAAAACTTGTAATCGTTGTCGATACCGCGATCGACAACGATTTATCGAATAAATTTTGTTCCTACCTGCCAATCGTTTGCACCAACCTAAAATCTGCTCCAATTTTCGTACACATCATCGATAAAACTGCACAAACGAACTGCGCAATCATAACGCTACGATAAATCGTTGTCGTGTATACCTGGCATAAAGGTGCGCAACATTAGTTCTTTCGATCTGGTACGAACTGTAAAAAAACTGTTCTGTCAATTTAATTGCAGAAAAGTTGCAATAGTCGTTGCTATTATAAACCTACAATATGGGTTAATACTTTTTATTTTACTTTGTAAATCTTTTGATATATTTTACACAAAATATAATATAGACATTTTGTATATATTTTTGAAGTTATGCACCAGAACAACGATATAACTACGTCTGATCAATAATTAAATATTCTACTTCGATGTAGCAATATTTTGTACCATATGAAGACGTGAGAAATAGAAGAATAAAAATATTTCGCAAACATTAAACTTAGGCCGCTATACTACATTAGTTGTACTAAAATAGTGTAAAAACTTTAAAGAATATATTTATAATCCACTTAACCTTGTTAACTTAACCTTGTAAGTGGCTATTAGTCCCAATTACCCTAATTATGCATTTACTGATGATGGTCTGATAAGACCGAAAACATTCTGAGGAAATTGTAATCCGTTCGAAAAGTTTTTCACTTCAGTTTATTTTCATACAGTTGTGAATAATTTATTCAATTTTTACGATCATGAAAAATGTCAACAACTCTTGCTGTTATTTGGCTAAATACATTATGTAATACTCTTTAAAGTTTTTGCATTATAATCTAAAAATAATGTGTAATGTTTTTAAAATATCGAATGTACCTAATAATAAAATTTGTATAAAACAAGAGTGTAGAGGTTCCTAGACTATAATAATCTAAGGCGTAAGCTGCTTTTTAGAAAAACAGGTAGTATAAGGCAATATGCGCGAGCTTGCCTGGATAGTGGCAGTAGATTTCTATAGTGGATTCCAAAATAATTGTAAACCAACAAATCCGGCTTTTTTAAACAATCTACTACTTTCATATCTTGCCAAAACTCGATGTCTCTATCATTCTTTATTAGTTTGTATCTAATATCTACAAATCATGACTATCTTTTAACCATACTGATCTATTTCTCTATCTACTAACAAGCTTTACGTAAGTTTTTGGAAAAATCCGTGGAAACATTTATAACATATCTAAAAATTATGACAAATTATTTATATTGTTTGAAGTACATTAGAATCTGACTAATCCGGCACTATTAAAAACCAGAGGGTGCCGGATTATAGAAATGTTTAGATTTTATAGGCAAATTTACAGTATTTACAGTATATTTACCATTGCACGTCATCCGCGTCATAGCTCGTGACCTCACATGATACCAACACGAAATATTTAAGTGGTAGGTATGTTCCTTTTTAAAATCGTTTAGCCCCAGTACGGGAGCATCCATAAACTACGTCGTTGAAAAGGGGGAGAGGGGACTTTGTTTATTACGACGGTATACGACAGGGGTGTAAGGTAAGTGACAGGGGGTAATATAAAAAAATATACCCTATTTTAGAATGAAAAAGAATTAGTATATTACTTTTATAGCATACTTTTTTCATTTCGTTTTTATCACTCACAGCCTTAATAATATTGCTAGTAGTATGATACAGAATAACAAACAACATTGTCATATGTCTTTAAACAAACGCGTCTTTTCAGAACAACGTCTGGAAGCAATAAATATTAAACTGTTCACTTACTAAATACTCTTTGTGAAAAAATTCTAAACGAATGAATAGAAATAAAATATTTTATTCTATTTAGTTAGTACATTGTATCTATTTACCTATTCGCGGTGTGCAAGTACTTGGAAGCGAAACGAGAAACGACCGTGCGAGAATAGCGGAGAAATATTGCAACTATCTTAAATAATTCATATTGTCAATTGAAATTGTCAAATTGACGTATATTTCATACCTTCTGTCATTGAAGCAGAAAAATTATATATTGCTCCACAATATTGATATGATATGCAATTATTATATAAAGGTAAATTTATTTAATTTTATTTTGCTTGCAGTACTGCATTTTAATAACTAATTTTATTTACTACATACAATTGTTTACGTTTGCATAACATAACCTGCATCTTATTTTTTCTTCTTATTATTTTTTTGGACTATGGCCTTGACAATTATCCAGCAACCAGGACTAATATAATTGGCCAATATAATTAAAAGTGCGAATAAAAGTACAGAGCGTAGAAATAGAGGTCGCTTTGCCGAACTTGCACGGTCCCAATACTTAATAAAAGAAATGGCATTGAAATCAAAACAAAATAAGTATCAAGATTTATATGATGCAGTTAAGAAAGCATAGGAACTCCGATAAAGTGTTGTCTTTTGTCCCTGTAAAGCTAATTATTAGTTGTACAGTGAATTGAGAGAGTACGCGGATATTAATGAGCTACATAGTAATACTGATTTGGATACATTCGTAAATAAACTTTGAGAGCTAACTTTTAAAAATCTAGGAATAACATGGAATTAAAAAAAATCACTAAAAGGGGGGTCATGAGTTGCAATTGCGACGTCGGTATGAGGAGGGGGGCAACTCCAAACGACGCTTTACGATGGAAGGGGGGAGGGTATTAAAAACTCCAAAATTTTTACGACGTAGTTTATGCATGTTCCCTACACTGGAATTACAGCCACCAGACATATTTAACTATATAAGCTAGAAATAATATTAGAATGTTTCTATTACTGTAAATTTAAAGAAACATACCGTAACTTTTTTCATTTAATTTGTATAGGTGGAATATAAAGCGTGTTTATAAAGCACACTTATTCGGATTACATTCTAACTGCGATCGAACAAAGGGTACATTTTGGCATACTTTGGTAACATTTATTTGACAGTTGCGGTATTGACACTTCAGATTTGTTTTTATTATTTACTATAAGTATTTGTTTTATTATATTTATTGTTTTTATTATTTACTTTAACGTAAGATTATAACTAAATTCTTGTTTTCTATTTCTAATGTTTTCATTTATTTACATTGAATATTAATTTGTTTTGTTGTATAATCCACTTCCGCAATAATTATGTGATATATTTGATTTAAAATGAATTCAAGAAATTTTTGGAATTGGGCAACAATGTAAACTTATATCTCTGACGTAGATAATAACGTGCAACGGTATGTATATTGTACGGACTGTATGTATTTGTGTTCATGTTCGACAGGTTTTATAAATGAGAATAGCTGTCAAAATACAATCTAGTGAATTTTATCATAATAGCTATATTGAGATCATGTTCTATAATACTATTTATTCAATAATACAACACTATTCCACCACAGAATATCATCAAACTGTCATCAATAAAAAAATTTACCAAGATGAGAAAAGAAATAAAGATAATAACTAACTACAGTTGAATCCAGGATTCTTTACCCATGCGCCATCATTTTTAAAGCATACGAAATAAGTCGGAAATCTATTCCACGCAACAGCAAGTGACAGAAAGTGGCTAATGTTCCGATCACGGATTGTATTATAAAATTTGACTTTATCAAAAATAAATATAATGTAAAATGTTAGTTTTGCTTTAAAATTTTGGTGCAGAATTACAACTACATTTAATGTAGCTTAAAAAATTCTTTTAATAGCATTAGTGATATTAAATATTAGTTACTTATAATATAAATATTTGACAATAAAATATTTTCTTTTTTTTTTTATTTATTTCACTTTTGCCACCTTCTGCGAAAACTTCAACAACTCCTTAACTGTGTCCTTAACAATTAGGTTAACGTTGTATGTAAATTAATAGCAAAATAAAATAGGTACACTTACCACAACATTTCAAAATTCAATAAAAAATTAGTTGTGAAAACAACTGTTTGTGGAATATAAATAACTTCTAAATGCAAAAACAGGACACAAAAAAAAACAAAAAAATCCAACACACTGACAGTGACAAGTAAACAACCCAGAAACGTCACAAATTGTACTTAACATCTGAAAACGTCCCCAAGCGTGTTTTTTGTTACCTATCTCTTTTAGATATACTGAGTCTAGAGCGTTCAGAAAAATAACATGTGTCTTTACTTAATAACAGGCGGTAGCTGGTTTGTCTTTAGTTTCATGCGTGGAAGACAAAGATGCTAGATAAAAAGTATGTGTGTTATCTCACCAGGTATTAATGACGCAGGGGTAAAGAACCCTGGATTCAAGTGTAACCATATCCCCGTATTTTTTCCCAAAAACTTTCGCAGCAAGTACCGATGATCAACACGAGAAGTAAACAAATATTTTGGAATGGCAGATGCTATCAAAAATATTCCTATCTTCTAATTATCTGCATTCAATGTAAACTAGCACTACTAGAGTGAATATTTTCTTTTCTTCAATAAATCCAGTTGACTGGTACCCATTGATGCTCTGTTGTAAGAGCTTCCAAGGCTTCAATGATTTGTCTAAAGGTTGTGTCGAAATCGTTATTTGGAATGACCATATCTATGTATTTGTCGTAAGTTCTTTGCATGCCTGCGCTGTCTTCCAATGTCCGTTTTAAATCTTCTTCCTAAAAGTCAATTAACAATTAAACAATATTGCATACAATGTAAAGTTTAAGTATATATTCAAAGAATCACAAATGTTTAGAATTTGTAGATATTCAAAAAAATTCGCATCATTAACAGCGAAACAGGATTCACTTGCTATATATACTTTATTACACTTATTTCTTTGGTATTTCTTATGTACCTACATACTGAAGGGAAGGGGGGAAACCCGCATTGTTATAAACTGACTGCATATATCCAGACTCTCTTTCTAATGTCCTCATATGTTATCGAGGAGCCATTGCATGTGCAGAAAGCAACATCTTTGTTTCGTCTTTTTCCTTGCATCCATCACCTTTTTTTCATGTGGTGTACAATACTTTTATGTATAGCATTGTTCCTAAATACATAAACAAAGAGTTGAGAAATAGCTTTTCTTTCAAAGAAAAATCAATGATGATTTCTTCGTATGATCGTTGATTGAGGTTATGATTTAATGTGTTTGAGCAAGAGTGGTTGCCATTTGAAGTTTTGTGTTGCCTTGTTTTCCTTTCTTTAGTGTCTCCATTTTTTAGGGAGTCTTTCTACTGGATATGCTTTCGACTAGTACTTGTAACAATTTATTTTCATCTATATCATTTTTCAGTATGGACTAGCTTTGCCCAAGCCTTTTTTGTGACAAACTATTTTGTGAAAAAATATTTACTGCGTACAGAGTTGCAGTACAAAGTTTCATAACCTGAGGGTGTAGAAACCAGAGATATGGAAGCATATACTTTTATCTTAAATTAAGTCTTAGTATAATGTATGTAACTGGTGGACTTATATTTTTAATATCTTTTCTGTCTGTAAATATTTTTTTAGTTCTATTTATTCTGCGTTGTGACTTTTAATATGTTCGCTCCCAATTAAATGCTTTCGCTATAAATCACAATTTTAAATAGTAAAAGATATGTCAAAATGTGGTATTGATGTGAACATCAATTGTACTATCATGATGATTATGTCTAATTTAGCACTAATCTAAATATTGCACCCAAAAAGGTGCAAAATAAGACACTTACTAAAACAAGGTTGCACGTAATTTTACCCTTGTTGGCATATTTTAAATTTGAAAAAATATATAGGGAATAATCATATTTTCTTGACATACCATTCCCACAGGGCTTTTCATCGATTGTCATTTGTTTCGAGCTTCTGTCATATGTTGTATAATCTGTGTATAATATTCATATACACGGATTATAAGACATATGACAGGAGCTCGAAACAAATGACTGTGAATGAAAAGCCCTATTACAGCCAGAATTTCGTTGGCTAGAACTAGTGACAAGTTTATAGACGTCATTATTACATTTGGTGAGCCATTTCTATATTGGTATTTCTATGAATTTAAGCTTTGTAACATGGAAGTTAAATATAATGTGAACATGATATTTTCAAATTATAATCTTGTAACGGTACCAAAGTTTGTCCAAATTTCGATCTAGTTTACATTTGTAACACTTTCGTTACACCCTATATGTTAGAATCGTTGAATTCATATTTGTTTATCGAAGAATCGTAAGTTTTCACAAATCTTTCGTATTACGTGATTTATTCTTGATTCTCACGAATAGTCGAATGTATAATCTGTTTCTACGCAGAATGTGACGTAATTGTTTTTAAGTGTATCAGCGGTGTTTGCCGAGAGGCTCACCGCCAAAGGCATCAAAGTCATAGATCTTTCAGTAAATTGTTTTCACCGACAGAAAGTCCGGGGTTTTATTTATTTTAGAGTTGGAATGTCGATAAGAGCCGTGTTTATATAATCCAACAAGTATTCTTATAGCTGACTTAAGCATTTTCCATGAGAACGGGCCTTGGCTGTGAATGCATCCAAGTCAGCGTTTTTTTGTGAGAAAAATGGGTGGAGTGAAATATTGAGATCTGCTTGTTTGTTTTTTTTTGTGATTGGTCGAGCTGTTTTGGTATGCGTTAGAGGGTTGAACTTTAAGCGTAATTTGCAATTTCTTATTGGTTAAGATTTGATTCATTGAATGTTTTGAATCTGTAATTGGTCGATTGATTGTCGATGGGATGGATCGTGTGATGATTTTGGAAAGGGCGTTTTGGTTAGAGTTTGAGAAGATCGGTCAAGTCAGTTCAGTTCCATCTGGGCCGTCTTCAAGTTTAGTTCTGTTAGGTCCGTCTTCAAGTTCAGTTCTGTTATAGTCGTCATGAAGTGAAGTTCCAGTTAGTTTCCAGTGAAGTAAAATGTAGTTACAAGTTCTTCGGCCGTCTGATAGAACTCAGCCCGGCGATGCATTGCGTGACAACGGAACTCCGGCAATTTTAGCTGCTATAAGGCGATGGTCGATATTGTTTACCACTTTTGGTATCATTTTTTTTACATGGAGTCAGATCCCGGAATTATTCAGAAGAAGTTTTCGTTTTGTGTTACTAGACTCAACACCCTAGTTAAAGCATGAAGTTTGCTTCCATTCTAATATTTTTTTATTCCGTTTAATGAACTATAATACAAATCACTTTTAATATTTTTGTTCGAGTAGAACTAATTTGTTTTTGAGAATGCAGAATGCATACAATGCTGAATTTTTCTATAAAGATTTTTCTATGAACTATGGTTTCATCAATTATGTACTGTTGCTGTATCAATCATTTATAAAGTGACTTTAAAGTGAAGTGAAATCGCGCCTTGGACTTAACAACCACCAAAACAAGAAGAACCAGGACAATGATTGTAACACAAGGTATAATTTTTTGTTATGTAGAACTTTTCTTTCATTTTTTTTTTGTTTGGTAATCTCGATCTCAATTTGTAAGACCATGAGATCACAGATTCGTAAATTCATTTTTTTGTTCTAATAAATAAGGTTTGATTTTCAAAATACAAATTTATTATTTCTCTTTTCCTTCTCTCTTGTATCGTAAGAACAATAAAGAATTGGCTGAGTATAGAGTAGATAAGGTAAGTCACGATATATTTGTTTTCGCACCATATTTGTTTTCATATAAAAGTATTTTACATATTTTTTATTTGACTATGTTTTTGTTTTATTATGATTTATCTATCTTTCCTTTATTTCTATTTTTTGTATAATTTTTGGTTCCCTTTAGGTAACCAGTGGCGCCCAATATTTTAGTTTTTAATTTAACATCTTTATTTTGATTTTTCTAATTTTTTATTTTTCTAAGCTAATAAGAGTATACTAACAACATCCCTTAAAAATCCACCCCACATCTCTTCCGATTATGAGCTACTGAGGCCATGTTCTTCATTGTGTAACATCCCCTTATATGACATTCAACATCTTGTCAAAATTCTATTCCCTTTTCATGTTATACAAATGTCACCCTCTTCTGGGTCATGTTATAATCTGAGAAGACGAAATACAGATATATTAATGTTTTAATACAATTCAATCAAATATATTCATATTACAATATTGTTAATGTTTAAATATATTAGCAATTTGAATGAACATAAAATCGAGAAACTAAAGTAACAGAATTTAGTATGTAACCAGTTTATATTTTAACCAACTTCACAACTACAGTTTATTCGCATAAGCTATGCACTAGATGTAAACAGTAGTTGACAGCGATGTCGTCATTAGCAATATAGAGACGGCTATTTTTGAATATTTTTGTTTAACAGTTACTTGTATAATCGCGTAAATGATTGAATTATTTATTCAATATGATCATTTTTTCACTATCTATGTATCCAGTGGTTACAATAATTTATATACTATACAATAAAAACTAAGACTTGAGAAAAGAGAAAAAGTCTTAAAGTGATTTTCATAATATACTGTTACTATGGAACGAGTAGATATATTTTGAACACATTTAACAACTAAAATCGTTGTTTACGTGCACTGCATGTCTTATCGAAATTTAGTATATAAACACAAATTTTACATAACCTTATATAGGTAGGACAATATGGGTTTGACACTTATAGTAGAGATATTTATCTTTGTTCCACACTCTTAACCTATTGATTGCCAGCAACGCGCCTCTCGCATTTTGACAAACTTTGTTTACGTGCCGGCAAATCACCTCTCGTGTTCTTCATATGATTCATCTTAAGGGTCTAATATTTCGCTGACATATGAAGAATAACCCATTATTGTGGGTGGCAGTCAAAAGGTTAAAGTAAAAGAGGAACTGTACATATATATGTACTTAATATGTTTTTATTTGGCAACAGCGCTTTTCTGATAAACTTGACAGTAGCGAAAAAGTATTTATGAGGAAAATGTGTTGAATTTGTTTGTACCGGGTGTCCCAATAATAATGGCTCTCGGCCATATCTCAGGAACCGTTTATAGTACAGCTTTGAGAAAAAAATATTTATAACAAAAGTTGTCTCGGGAAAAGCCTGGAAATTATTTTCGTAATTGTAGGTCCACCGTTAGAGGGCGTAATTGAATAGCAAAAATTAAAAAATCAAAATTTTGCAAAATTTACCTAATGAAAGGGCACTGGAAATCCAATCATCGCATTCTTCATAAAATTCTGCGCATATTTGATTTCACAAGTTTTAGTCTACCTTTGCAAATAAGAGGTGGGGGTGAGTGGGAACCTTCTTATGAAAAAATGGCTGTAAGTCCGGTTCTGCTAAATCGAATTTTGCGTACTTGGTCTTGTTGAAAACAGATATTTTTCGTCAATGTAAGAGTCTTATTTTCGAAATAGCCTAATAAGTAATATGCCAGCTAGCAGGCGTTATTTAATTATTTTCGGAAATCTAGTTGTCTTTGGAGAATATTAAATACAAATATGCTTAATCATGTATTACAAAATTAGACCAAATTAGCAACATAATACCGAAAACCGCATGTCGATACCTTTGTTCTATCTCGAGATATCTTAAGAAACGTGTAAATTTTAAACAACTGTTAATGTCACCGGTAAACGAAGTTAAGGAAAAGTAGTGTGCTATGGAAAAAACAAAGAAACATTTTCCAGATGTAAACGTATATAATTAATTAAAACAACAATAAGACAAAAAACACTATAAAATATAACAAAGAAATAAAAGCAACTAGGTGCTAACTTAGTGATGATCATGATGTTAAAATTGTTGGCCATCATTTTCGATGCAAGAATTTACTCTATCAAGGGTAGATTGAACAGCAGTCTCAATGTCTGCTTTAGCAATGCTTTGAATGGCGTTTCGTATTCTCTAGATTTTCGATCATGTTTTCTCGAGTAGTGGGCCTATCGACAAAAACAAGGTCTTTAATCCGTCCCCATAAATAAAAGTCTAAAACAGTTAAATCTGTTGCTATTCAATCTAATGCTTGCATCGAAAATGATGGGCAACAATTTAAACGCTTAGGCAGTCACTAAGACTAAGTAAGTAGTAGCTTTTATTTCTTTGTTACATTTTATAGTGTTGTTTGTCTTATTGTTGTTTCAATTATTTATATACGTTTACATCTGGAAAATGTTTATTTGTTTTTTCCATAGCACACTACTTTTCCTTAACCTCGTTTACCGGTGACAGTAACAGTTATGTTTAAAATTTACATATTTCTTAAGATATCTCGAGATAGAAAAGAGGTATCGACATGCGGTTTTCGGTATTATGTTGATAATTTGGTCTAATTTTGTAATACAGGATTAAAAATGCGTATTTGTATTTAATATTTTCCAAACAAAACTAGATTTGTGAAAATAATTAAATAACGCATCCTAGCTTGCATATTACTTATTAGGCTATTTCGAAAATAAGACACTTACATTGACCAAAAAGAGCTGTTTTCAACAAGACCAAGTATGCAAAATTCGATTTAGCAGAACCGGACTTACAGCCATTTTTTCATAAGAAGGTTCCCACTCACCCCCACCTCTTATTTATTGCAAAGGTAGACTTAAACTTGTGAAACCAAATATGCGCAGAATTTTATCAAGAATACGATGATTGGATTTCCAGTGCCCCTTCATTGGGTAAATTTTGTGAAATTTGGATTTTTAAATTTTTGATAATCAAGTACGCCCTCTAGCGGTGGACCTACAATTATGAAAATAATTTTCAGGCGTTTTCCGAGGCAATTTTTGTTATAAATATTTTTTCTCAAAGCTGTACTATAAACGGTTCCAGAGATATGGCCGAGAGCCATTCTTATTGGGACACCCGGTACAGACCAGTGGGTTATGATGCCATTAAATCTATGGCGTGCATCTCTAATTGTTTGAATTGTCTTTTAATAATAATATGGTCAAAAATCATACTTGCTTTGGCAATGACCTTGCTTTACGATTAAAATCTAAATTGCCACGTAATAGTTATCGCTAGATACACTATATAATGCTTCCTAAACACTCAGCAGATTTCCACCGCACAAACATGAGCAAGCATTTCGAAACAATATGTATGGACCAATGCATAAATAAAATAGTAGCAGCAGTACTTACCTCATACAATGAAGCTAATGATTCCAATGTTCTTGCTCTTCGGGAACTAAATCGTATTGAACTCTGTCGATCAAACTAACATGCAAAAAATAAATATAAAATTCAGCAATAGTAACTATAACAAACACGGAAACATGGTTTAAAGTCAACTACAAACATTCCAAACACTCTTTCTCTAATTTACGTTGAAATTTATGTTCGAACTTGAAATTTATGTTCGAACTCAGGCCAATCTGTATGATCAAAACAAATTTCAATTTTAATTTTATATAGTAAGCTATAGTAAGATCTAATATCTAGTAAGATCAATAGGATTTCCATATTCAGAGGCATTAAAGAATGTACTGAAAAATACCAAACCACAAAACGTCCAGCGTAGTAACTCCAAGAACGGAAGATTACGTGTGACTATCTATCAAATAGAAAAATGACAGTAACAGGTCAAAAATGGTTGGACACAACACAACGTCGGGAGTTCCTCAGATATCGGTATTGGGACCAATACTATGGAACATCATGTACATTGGGGTATTGTGTTAAAGTTTGCGTAAGGGGTGAAAACAGTTGCTTTTGCAGATGATCTAGCCATCATAATGGAAGATAATACGGTTAATTGAAAATGGAAACAATGCTCTGCACAAAGTATCCATAGGTTAAAAAAAATAAATTGGTATTAGCAGCGGAGAAGACAGAGGTGGTCAGACTAAAAGGAAAAAGAAAAATGGACTTTATGAAGTTCAACATAGAAGGGGCTGAAATTTTACCGAAAAAAGGAATCTGGCTATTCAAATCAATGAACGATTTCATTTCACAAAACATATAGAGAGGATTGTCAAGAGAGCTGAGGAAAAGACTGCCACTTTAGCAAAATAATAATAATAATATCGTATGGAATTTTTGCCGGGGAGATCTTTTCGGATTGTTCCGGCGCCATTTACATCTTTAACCCTGTTTCAAGTAACTAGTGTTGATGTACACTAGCCCAGGGAGACCGACGGCTTAACATGCTCTCCGAGGCACGGTGAAACGGCTTCTGTCATTTTTAGAAATGAAAAATTGATTGTCGTTGGCAGCGCTCGAACCCGCCTGCTCTGGTGTATAAGGCCAGTCATCATGCCGTTGAGCTACTTTAGCAAAGATAATACACAAGAAAGATGTATTTAGAAATAGTACACGCTACAGGTCTATATGTTGTCCCTGTCTCGGAAGAAGTATTAAAGAGAAAAAATTACATTGAAATAATGATAAGGGCGCAAAGGAAACAACTACTAAGGGTGGTAGACGCATATACGACAACCTCAACAATTGCTGTACAAGTGATAGCAGGATTTGTACTAATCCATTTAATGGTAAAGGAGAGAGTGACTATAGATAATATGAGAGATGGAAATAAAGAAGATCTGGGGAGAAAGCAGAAAAGTAGTAAAAGACAATGGCAGAGAGAATTGCCCGAAAAAAGAAATTGGACGAGGACGCTCAACCCGAACATAGAGCCTTGGATCAACTGCAAATTTAAACATTTATAAAAAAAACTAAGTTTTCGATCTAATAGCACATAAAACAACATCCAAAAATGCTATTCTAGATCCTACCAGACTGAAAACAATGGGAACCTTCTCTGGTAACACCTCCGAAGCTTCTACAATTTGCAAACCATAACGGATGCTGAGATTAAGGAAGATGAGGGAATTTTACAATTTATAATTCACGTCCCATCTGCTCAGCGCGGTAAAGTTCCAACGAGAATGGTTCCCGTCGTACTCCAATCGGAGTAAACATGTAAATCAAAAATGAATATCCATTTTAAATTTCGTTGCAACACGAAACTACACCCGCATCATTATTCCAGTTCAATCAGAGTTCAGCAAGCACCTCTACCGGTTTCGAAACTTATTAGTCTCTTATCAGGAGGCACATATGCTGCTCTCTCTGACCCAACTAGGACAAACCCCGGCGAAATGGCAGGGATGCCGCTAGGGCATCCCTGCCATTTAGTTCGTTGCAATCCGTGACTGCACGCCGGGGTTTGCCCTAGTTGGGTCAGAGAGAGCAGCATATGTGCCTCCTGATGAGAGACTAATAAGTTTCGAAACCGGTAGAGGTGCTTGCTGAACTCTCTGATTGAACTGGAATCATGGGTGTAGTTTCGTGTTGCAACGAAATTGAAAATGGATATTCATTTTTGATTTACATGTTTACTCCGATTGGAGTACGAAGGGAACCATTCTCGTTAGAACTTTACCGCGCTGAGCAGATGGGGCGTGAATTATAAATTGTAAAATTCCCTCATCTTCCTTAGTCTCAGCATCCGTTATGGCTTGCAAATTGTAGAAGCCTCGGAGGTATTACCAGAGAAGGTTCCCATTGTTTTTAGTCTGGTAGGATGTAGAATAGCATTTTTGGATGTTGTTTTTTTTACTTAGTTTTTTGATAGCAGTTGCCGCTAGGGCATCCCTGCCATTTCGTTCGTTGCAATCCGTGACTGCACGCCGGGGTTTGTCCTAGTTGGGTCAGAGAGAGCAGAATATGTGCCTCCTGATGAAAGACTAAAAAGTTTCGAAGCCGGTAGAGGTGCTTGCTGAACTCTCTGATTGAACTGGAATAATGATGCGGGTGTAGTTTCGTGTTACAACGAAATTGAAAATGGATATTTATTTTTGATTAAACATTTATCTATTTTTATTTCACACAAGAGACGGTAAAAAAATAGAAAAGATCCAACCATAAAACATAATCAAGAAAGTCGTATCTAGCAAGAATACTTTAAAATAACGGTAAAGACTATCATGAAAGTTATTAAGAAGAAAGTAGAATATGAGAGGATGTTAAAACAAAACGAGGAACTTAAAAAATAGGACAGAGACAAAAGCGACATACACCAAGTTACACCCGATAAGAGAGGTCCCGAGTAAGCCGTAGAAGATAAATGCACAGTTTAATTCTAAATAATTAATTAGCTCACTCTTGAAGTTTGACGGTTCCAATTTTGCAATCCAATCCCGAGATGAAATTTTGAATGCATTTGGTGATGAAAATGGAACATAGGGAACAAAGGATTTTTCGAGGAGTGACCCTACTGATGCTATAGAGGTGTATAATGGGAAAAGTCAGGTTTTGCGTAGCTGAAGTCTTAACACTACCCTAGAGCGAAAGAACAGTCGCTAGAGTGAGCATGAGATTGTGATCCAGACAAAAGAGTTAGTGAGAAGGACTAACTTTGCAATATTGTAAGTTGTTTCTCTTGTATTTTCATTACTTGGAGTTCCAACATTGTATATACATAATAGTGTAGGTCTAAAGTATACTCATCTATAAATTGATGACAAAAAAGATCTAATAGAATAATAAAGAATATAATGGAATAATAAAGAAAATAATAGAAAAATAAACAAAATATACAGAAAAAATCAGAAAACGAAAACAATTATTAAGGGCACAGGCGCAAAATGTCTCCTGTCAAAATATTCAATGTGTTTTAAATGTATTCATTTTTTTCGAAAACTAATAAGTATTTTTGAAAAATTTAAACACAGTATGAAAGATTACGAGGAAGTAAGACGACGAATTGGAATAGATAGTTACTTAACAACAGACATTGAGAGGAAACAGTTGATTTGGTATGGTCATGTTCAAAGAATGGAAGACACAAGATTGCCCAAAAAGATATTGGAGTGGGTACCACCAAACCGCAAAAAACGAGGAAGACCCAAAAAGACATGGAAAGAAGGGGTAACCAAAGCAATGAGTACAAGGGATCTTAGATATGGCCAATGGGATGATAGAAGGACGTGGAAGTTAGGCATCGGACAACGTCGAAAGACGTTCTAAAACCGATACATACATACAAACATGAAAGATTACGTTATTACTGAGGGTAGAAAGTCCATGAAAACTTCAATAATGTTTGTTTGAATAAGTTGCAGGGGTGAAAAAGAAGAGAAAATTTAGTGTGATTATTAATTTTAAATATCTCATTAAAAAGAAACTTTTTCTCTTTTCTATGGGACTTTCTACCCTCGGTAATAATGTAGTCCTTCATTCTGCGTTTAAATTTTTCAAAAATACTTATTAGTTTTCTCAGGATTCGAAAAAAAATGAATTCATTTAAAACATATTGAACATTTTAACAGGTGACATTTTGCGCCTATGCCTTTAACAAAATGTACAAAATATAGTAGCACTATTTAGACGGTTTGGCACATATTTATATCGAATATTCTACGATTTTAAAAAGTAAAAAAAAAATACATTAGAGATGAAAATGAGGATTTTTTATTATCTCTCCAGATTTACCCGAAGAAAAAGGTCCCAGGTCAACAGCTTCTTTTTTGTTAGACACTTTTACCTTCTTGTAAGAATTAAAAGTAAGAAAAGAATAAAAGAAAATAATACAAAAAATTATTTACTAATTAAAAATACACAAGCTATTTGGATAATGGATACATTGAGCACATTGATTAAAGAAAATTAAAAGAAAAAATATTATTGACTATTTTAATTCTAGTTTATTTCAAACTAACAATTTTTACTTTCATACTAAATGCACATCTAAAGCGGGCTCCACACTCTCGGCGAAGTTACTTCGCCAAAGTTGACCGAAGTCCGAAGTACCTCTCTACTAGTGATGTAACGAATATTCGTATTCGCATTCGCGAATATTCGCATGTTTTGCATATCCGCATTCGCATCCGCATTCGCGAAATTTGTGCGAATGTTTTGCGAATATGAAAACCAGAAAAAAAATAATTTTAAGATAATATTAGGTTAATAAAATCAAAATCTATTCACTTCTCATCTTTTTTTATTAAGAAAAGGTAACTTAACCTCAAACATGCAGCTACTCTCAAATGGAAATATGCAGGACACAACAGCAGACAAAGAGACGGAAGATGGAATGAAGCAATAACTCACTGGAGACCTTGGGACTACAAAAGAGGAAGAGGCAGACCACAGACGAGATGGTCGAATGACCTAAAGAGATACGCAGGGACCAGATCGACAGCATTAGCACTGAACCGAGAAGAGTGGAAAAATAAGGGGAGGCCTACGTTCAACTAAGGACAAATGAAGGGAAATAGATAGATAGTACTTAACCTTGTATAATCAGATTTTCAGCCTTCACTTTTTTTATTATTTGGTATTATGTAATAAAGCTTAAGATTCAGATTGATTTACACTAAATATCAATTAACTTTTCATTATAAATTTAGGAAACATTTACAAAAATAGAAACACATTAAAAAAAACTGGACATTCGCATTCGCATTCGCGAATGTCAGTAGCAGATATTCGTATTCGCATTCGTATTCGCGAATGTTAAAAAAATGACATTCGTTACATCACTACTCTCTACACACTCGTTCTACTTCGCGAGGAACACATTCAAGTGGTGCGATACCGACAACGATCCCTTTGACTCGGACAAAGCGAGGCAAAGTTGCACAAGGTGGCCATCTACACTCTCGTACTTGTTGAACCTCGATCGACTTCGGCGAGAGTGTGGAGCTCACATAACAATCTTCTTTACTTTCATACCTAATGCACATTCAAATAAACTAACAGCCTCAGCATAACATCCATTGCTTTTGCAACAATATCAACTTACACTACAGGTTCGTACTTACCGTTAGGTTCCTACTTGAATGTCTCAAGTTCGTGGTACTTCTTCCGACTTCGTACAAATTTTTAAGTTGTTCCATTCCTGGAGCTGCTATGAATATGACGTAGGGAAGGAATTCTGAGCTGTTATGCAATAATTTTAAAGACATTGGGCTGCAGTCTAGAATACACATTTTTCCCTAAAAAAAAATAAGCCACTTTAAAGCCGGAGATACACATGCCTGTTAATAGCACACTGGCAAGTAACACTAGTTATTGACCAGTAACTAGCAAGCATCAGCTACTGTCCCCAAACTGGCAAGTGTGTACGTTAACTGGCATGCTAGTTCCTAGTTCCTGGCATGCTAACTAATAGCAAAGAATTTGATTTTTCTTGCTAGTAGCGTACTGTGAGATACCAGGCGCATGCGTTGGGAATGTCACTGGCATGTGTGAACGTGCGCTACCGCTACGGGCATGTCAGTAGCTAGCAGAGATTTTAAAACTTGTTAATTTAAAAAATGTTTCGTTGGGGTGATAAAAAAACCATCAAATTCATTTTTATTTATAGAAAATTAGAGTGTCTTTGGAATTAATCTAAATAATCTCTTTATAAAAAATATAACAGCCGGTGACAATGCTTACACCAGAACTCAATAGGAAATGGCTCAGATTCATTATCAAATTTCTAACAATAATTATCCGTGGCTATAAGCAAAATTTGCTTGTTTAATCAATTCCCAATACCTTCCATGGATCGCCTTTTTTTGTTGGAAGCTCAAAAACTTTTAAATTACAAATCAAATACTTTAGTTTCACATGACAATCACTCGATTGTTTACTAGCACTGGTATGTGTAAAAATCTACCCTGTTTTTTCGCCTCACCAGTAATGGTCTAAGAACGTTTTCGAGAAACTATTTTAAGACAGCTGATTCTTTCATATATTGTTCCCAATGCTTCCTCGAACACCGTACCGGCCATATGGCTGCTGATACAGGTTGCGTTCAGTACTGCGCAGCACACCTGTACAGGTAAATACAAAATCAGGGTGATTGATTAGTGTGATAAAGCTTAGTAGATCCGTTATAATAGTAAAAGAGAGCAATAAACGTTAATAACAAAACTTGTAGCCAACTTTGAGCTTCACATTACAAAATTAGTTAGAATGTTACAGGGTGTTCGATATCATAGTGACAGACCAAACTTATGTTTTTTTAAATGGAACACCCTATATTTTATTTTATATTCGAAATCCTGTTACCTTCTCCATCACAAAAATATAAAGGTTTGTTATGTTATACAGGGTATTTACAAAGTTATAAGCAATGTTCTACGAAAATCGTAATAAGTTCATCTCCCTGTATAAATAAAAATAAGCACAACTTCTTCTTCTTCTTAAGGTGCCGAGACCGTTTGTCGATCGTTGGCTCTCATGTTGCCCAGCATATTAACAATCATTGTCTTATTTACAGCCGCACGAAATAGTTCAGTGCTAGTTTTCCCAAACCATTGGCGTAGGTTTTTAAGCCAAGAAGTTGTACGGCGGCCCACACTTCTTATTCCCATTATGTTACCTTGCATGACAAGGTGAAGTATGTCATATTTTTCTGGGTGACGCATTATATGACCAAAGTATTCCAATTTGCGCCTTTTAACCGTGTTCACTACTTCGCAACTTTTATTCAAACGTTGCAAAACCCTTTCGTTTGTGACTCTTTCTACCCAACTGATCTTCAGAATACGGCGGAATAAGCACAACAGCAATGGTTTACTGGTGCCATATTTTTTTGTTGATTGTCAAAATTTATAAAAATGGTTAATATTGCTAATTTTCTTTATATCGAATACAGGATGAGTCAAAACGCAAGTACATTATTTTCTCAGTAATTTTAAATAGAACACCTTAATTAATAACTTGCTCTGAAAAATGAAAATATCTCGAAAACTTACAAATTTAGGCATAGGGAATATTATACAAAAATTAAAGTACGGTAATGATACTTTTCGATGGTGATATAAAATACAGGGTGTTCCATTCAAAATGTCTGAGAAAAGAATGTACTTGCGTTTTGACTCACTCTGTATTCGATATAAGGAAAATTAGCAATATCAACAATTTTTATAAATTTTAACAATCAACAAAAAAATATAGCACCAATAAACCATTGCTGTTGTGCTTATTTTTATTTATACAGGGGGCTGAACTTGTTACGTTTTTCATAAAAAATTGGTTATAACTTTGTAAAAGCCCTGTATAACATAGCAAACCTTTATATTTTTGTGATGTGAAAGTTAAGAGAATTTCGAATATAAAATAAAATATAGGGTGTTCCATTTAAAAAAAGCATAAGTTTGGTTTGCCACTATATTATCGAACATCCTGTAACATTTTAACTAATTTCGTAATGTAAAGCTGAAAGTTGGCTACAACTTTTGTTATCAACTTTTATTGCTATCTATTACTATAGCGGATCTATTGAGCTTTACCCCACTAATCAATCACACTATTGAATTTAAATTATTTTAGGACGAAACATTTTTTGTCATTACTTTTTAAACCACAAAGATGTCTGGCAATTATAGTTCATATTTCTAATAATGTTTAAAAAGTAATGACAAAATAATTTTTCGTCTTACAATAATTTTAAATTCGATATGTTTACCTGTACAAGTGTGCTGCGCAGTAATGAACGCAACCTGTATCAGCAGCCAGATGGCGGGTACGGTGTTCGAGGAAGAATAGGAAATAATATATTAAAGAACCATTTGTCTTAAAATAATTTTTTTCCGACGTTGCTAGCTCTTGATCCATAAAGGCATGCGAGCTACCGGCATGCTAATTACTCGTAAATGTGTTTTGTGCATGTCAGTCACTGGCTTATCTAGTCGAGTCAGTCAAAAGGCGGTTGAAGCGTAGCACTGGCCCTGTTACCTTCCTTCTATACCGTAGGCCTTAGATATAGCAGACTACCCTGCTATAATCCTAAAGCCGCGTCAGCGGTATAAAACGGGAAACTATTATATATTAGTCACTGGCTTATGCCAGCTAGTGACATGCTCTATTTTCCTAATATACAGGAATGTGTGTAGCCAGTTTTATACATTGTTAGTCGAAGATGGATCGCGAAATATAGTATAAAAGTAATTTTTAATTAAGTTCTGGAACTGTTTTCTTGTGGCATGTCTAAGTTAAATAATGGCATATGCATCAGAAACAAGACCCGATATACATCCACAACACAAAGATTACTAGAAACGGCAAAGATGAGAGTGCTAAGAAGAATTATAGGAAATACACTGAGAAAGAGGAGTGAAGACATAGAAGAAGTGAGTTGAAGTGAAGATAAGAAGAAAATGTAACCGTACAGTGTATAAACGAATGGACACTAAATACAAAAAAGAATGGAATAACCACATAAGTAGAATGGGGGAGACACGTGTGGTCAAAATAGCAAGAGATAAATAAATCTTCTTCTTCTTAAGGTGCCGAGACCGCTTGTCGATCGTTGGCTCTCATGTTGCCCAGCATATTAACAATCATTGTCTTATTTACAGCCGCACGAAATAGTTCAGTGCTAGTTTTCCCAAACCATTGGCGCAGGTTTTTAAGTCAAGAAGTTGTATGGCGGCCCACACTTCTCTTTCCCATTATTTTACCTTGCATGACAAGGTGAAGTATGTCATAAATAAATAAATCATAAATAAATCACCAAGAAGTATTTCCTAATCGCGCAAAAATATGGAGTGACAACCTTCCATAGAAGTATCAATCCGCCAATGAACAAGCAGAATTGTTTATAAAGAGGAAGAAGAATAAAAAGATGTCTAAGTTAAATGTTGTGTTTGTATGGGATTAGCCACAGTTGATTGTAATGATAATTACATTTTTACCTAAAAAGATTTGCCGTTTCGAATTCCACTCCGGAAATCGTTTTCAAAAGATTAATAAAGGAAAGAAATTGTGTTGAAAAAATATATAACAGCCAAGATGTTTTGAGGTTATATTAATTTTTAATTATCACTACATAACTATACAAGACGAAAGTCACTAGGAACTAGAAATGCTATAAACAATACGAAAGGTTAAATTGGAAATAATACATGGAAATAGGACTAGAATATGAATAGGAATCTATAATAAAAGTAGAATTAAACAATATTAAACAACACATATAAAAGCGAAGGCTTAAGATCCATCTTCTCAATTTAGAAATGTAGACAGAGATCAACAGAATAGTAAAGAGTATTCAGGAAACTATGAAATCAATAAAAAGGGACTAATTAACAATAAAAAGAAAAAAAATATTGACAACTGACTGAGTGATTGGCTAGTGTCTTCTGAACAATCCAGATGCGGGGGTTCCAGGAAAGTTAATCTTTAAATATCCGCAATATGTCGTTTCAATATATAATTTTAAGCATTTAATATGTAATCTTAACATATCCACTGTTTCGTAATAATGGAATATTTAGCAAGTATCTACTTTTAAGTTCACTAAAAATGGTCTGATATAACTGAAAACATTCGTTCTGAACAATTGTTCAGAAGTACGAGATATGAACTCAGATCATTCCCTTGTTCTTCTGACAATTCATGATGAAGTAACAGAAGAAGAGTTGCCACCTTCATTAGTGAATATCAAGACTGGATAAGCTTCAAAGAAGAATTGGGTGCTACGATGAACCTTTATTTATGTTTCATTAAAAACGAAAAATTTGATACTACTCTACTACATCTTAAATAAATTATTTAGAGTCAAACACGAGGAACATTATAGTCAGAACTAAAGAGATAAAGGAAAGAGTTCTTGTTCTTATGGTGTCGCCACCTATAGTGCGTTGGCGAATTATCTTAAGGCCAGACGTCTCACTTTTGTGGCATGCAAAAGTTGGCCAGTGTAATTTATGCCTGTTCAGTTCTTTATATTTCTCACACAAAGAGTACCACAAGGTAATTTATTTGCTGCGGTACTTTACTTTTTATACATGAATGATATCCTTGAACTAGAAGAAGATATGATAGCGACCTGTGCGGATATCAAAGGTGTATTATCAAATGGAAAAAATCACGAAGAAACTATATAGAAACTGCCTTCAGTAGATAAAATCATGGAGAAGAAATGGAGATCCTAGGAAGGAATTCTAAGCTATCCATATTTAATAACTATTGTTCTATAACCAAATATTTATAACCAGTATTTATGGACATATAGCGCGCAGCTCTGGGGATGTGTTAACAAGAACCACATTGAAGCAATCCAGAGGTTTCAGACGAAAGAGCTGAGGAAGAGGAACAATTGTGATACTCCATGGTACGTAAAAAAAGGTTTCATCCATCATCCATCACGACCCAAAAATGGGGACGGTGAAGAGATATGACAACCAGATGTGGTAGAAGATATGAACAAAGCTTTCTTTAACAAGTCAATATCGAGGCAATAACTCCTGGATGACGTGGATCTAAAAAGAAAACTCAAGAGAAGAATACTTAGTTAGTGAAGTGAAAAACAATAAGTGTTTTTTCAAAGTTTTCTCAAACTTTTAATTTGCCATTTAAGGGGGGGGGGTATGGTTTGAAATATTAATTTTTTTTATTATTTCAAATAAAAGTGCATATTTTCAAGAATACTTTTTGAAAATTTCAGATTGATCGGTGTAAAATTACCCGAGATACAGAGTGTTGAATATATCTACCTTCGACCCGCTTTGCCGCGGCTTCGCGCCAGCACGCTTGAGTGTAGTGAGAAACGTTAAACAACTGTTCGCCTTCTCTTTTGTAGATTACTCCGCAATTCAAAAAACATATTCCAATGTTCATTACTTTACGATTTGGCAGACAAATAAGAAGATGAAGATGCAGTTGTCAAAACTTTAAACGCATTTTTCTCAAAACTGCTTTTTCAAATGCGGTGAACATTGTAACTGAAAAACTACTTGACCGATCTACCTGAAATGCATAGATTTTCTTTAGACGTTTCGTGAGGTAACAACGTCGAGATATTTTTCGTTTTGTGCTTATTTTTTGTTCAACAATATTAAATCTGTTGGTTTTCACAAAATTTTTATCAAAAATTTTGTATTTTTTACTTCTGAGTGATATCAAAAATTCAAAAATCATTAAAAATAAAAAACTCGACGTTGTTACCTCGTGAAACTCATAAACTAATTAAATCTTTTTGAATTTTTTGTTTCGTATGATCCAGTGATGAGTTCTGATGTCCACGGCAAAATCCATTTTTTTTGAGCTGCCTGCCAAAATTTGTCACAAATAATTTCATTATCTGCCAAAAACATTGATGTATTGGAAATTTACATCAAGAGTTTTCATTCGTAACTTGTATAGTCATGAAGTAAAATTTTTTTAATAAAATAATACGTAATAACAAGAAATTAAAATTTTATTATACGCTATGAGCTCGTATGTAGATGGGATAATTAAAATTTCGCGAGCGCCAGTAGTGACAAGTCTGTAAACTTTTACTGGAAATTTGACGTTCTGCATTAAGAGTTGCATATAATTTTTACTAAATGTCTCACGAAAGTTGTTGTATTAAAGAGTGCCAAAATACTGGTTACAATAGTAACTGTGTATTCTACAAATTTCCTGTCGCTAAACATAAATTTACATTATTTGCGAGGGCCGAAAGTTCCTTAGAATAAACAAAAAGTTTCTTTTGAATGAGATATTTGAAATTAAAAATCACACTAAATTTTCTTGTTTTTTTCACCCCTGTAACGCGAAAAAAATAAACAGAAATTTTCAGGGACTTTTGACCCTCGATAATAATGTAGTCTTTCATTCTGCGTTTAAATTTTTCAAATATACTTATTGGTTCTCTCAGGATTCAAAAAACAGTAATGCATTTAAAAAGAGTTGGTCCGAAATTTTACGTTTACGCTCTTAATTAATTATTTAAGTGCAATAAATGCATAAGTTAATATTTAAGAAGTATTATACTATAATTATATTAAGTTATTAAACTTTTTTGCAGAATAAATTTTTTCTAATATTAGCTGTCAACATAAACTTCAAAACGATAAGCAAAACCTAAAAAATAATCATAATTAATGAATAATAAATTCTGTTCTTACTGATATTAATAATTATCGATTACAATCCTATTACTTCTTTACGTTGTAAATATTACACGATAAGAATTAAATAATAAGTTTCAAACAATTATTATTTGCTTTTCTCCTTTCCTCTTTAAATTTCCGGCCGAAACAGGACCACCAGTCATCCGTTAGACGGCGATACCAGCCATACCAGCGAAACTCACAGAGGATAGGCAACACTTTTTTCTTTCCAGCGAAATTTCCGGAGAAAGTTATACTAGTAATCCGCTAGGTAGGTGGCGATACCAGCGAAGCTCATAGCGCATAGGAATAAATAAATACACAATAATCATATGACAATTAGCAAAGTTTACCTGTTTAATGACATCTCTAATGCTGTCTAAATGAGTGCCATACAAATGGCCGTTGTACTCTCCGTATTCGAGAAATTTATGGTTTCTAACGTCTTCTTCCATGGCTTCCCTATCTGTGAACCAATAACTCTGTCCAGCTTCCTCCAATACTCGCGGAGGTCGGGTCGTGACTGTAAAAATAAAATTGCAATAAAAGAAAAGCTATGAATACTACGGGAATATAAACATCACTTTAATAGAGTAGATAATAAAAGTGGCATAAAATTTACGATTGTTTTGTAACACAGAAATATTAAAACCTTTCACGAATTACACAGGACTCGATATGTAGAAAGTAATGGATTCTACAGGTCGAATTACGTATTATAATTTATAAACAACTAAGACAAAACTTCTTTAATTGATTTTCTGATTTTTTTTATATACCTAATTAGTTAACTTTTAATATGTATAAAGCCGCATCGACAATAAATTGGCAGTGAATCACGAGCGAGAGCCAAACTCGTGGTGACACGAATCTTAATAACTTCACGCCCATGGGGTTATGCCTCGATCGTGAAAAATATTTGCTTCAACGGCGAATATGTAAACGTTGGTTGCAGAAGCATATATCAACTTATGTGTGGAGTAACAACAGACAGGATATCACAAAATTTGAGAAGAAAAAAGAATAAAAGGCGGTGGTTTACAAGGGAATGGATTCAACAAAGAAATCATACTAATTTAATTAAAGACGTCTCAAGGTAACCTCAACATTTTATAATAAATTTGCTTAGAATAACGGAACACCATTTTCAATATATTTATTGGAACTTGTTAACCCCAACATTAAAAAAATCTAATAATATGAGAGAAGCTCTATCGGCCAAACTGAAGTTGCAAATAACACGATATTTAGCTAACCATAAGTAAATTTATAGAAGTTTGAGGTATTACATGCCTCTACATTCTCAGTTTTATCTTCATCGGCCACTGCATTGTTTTTTGATGCATGGCTTGTTTGTATTCTCACTGTCTTTCCTTTGGTTTACTCCATTACAAGCTCTACCATGGTTTTGTTTCACATTAGGGGTTACATAGGTATGGTTTTTTGAAAAAAAAAATCGATATTTTAATATTTCATATAAAAGTATAGTACTAGTACTTCATACTACATTGTTACAGTATACTAGTATATTAGTACCTATTGATGCAGATGGTGCACTTTCCATTGTACTATGTATTCACACCAAATTTGGAGGAAATTCGAGCAGTATTATCGGAGTTATAGAGACTTGAATACTGCGCGATAGGTACGTGCGCTTTGCCTTTTCTATTATACACACGAAAAAGATGGATTTTTCCTTCACGACCTATGTAAATCCTTAATGCGGCGTACAAATCTACATTTTTCTTCATTTAGTAAAAAAAGGGCTGCTTTTTTGGTTTTCATGTTTTGCTATAGTATATTTCTATTATTAGTACCTATTGATGCAGATGGTGCATCTTTCCATTATACTGTGCGCTTATTATCTCAGGCTTATTTGCTTATCTGGGATCTTGCCTTTTTATCTTTATCTCTTTATTTTTCTCATTTTCACTTTTTACGGTTTTACTTTATTCTTCGTCTCTCCGTCGATCTAAATCGCATTGTTACTAATTATACAGTTCAATATTTGACTGATGTAACAAACAAATTTCTTCTCATATTAAGACCCGTCCTCCTCGCTACTCCAGCAAATTCCTTGGACTCCAGCCTTCCTAATTTGAAGGAATTTGACAGTACACATAAGGTCAAAACGTTGTTAACAACTCTATCTAATTCATTGTATTTTCCTTCTAATTCTCAGCGGATTTAAGTTATTTCAAAATTAAGAAAGTTGCAAATAAAACAAGAGACTAAATACTAAATAGTTACGTCATAAAAATCAATACTTAAAATCTTTTAATCAAACCGTGCATATTTGATTATTTTTTATGATTAAGAGGAAACAGTAGCGATCAACAGGTAGCGAAAACGCGTTCCAAGATTGCGGCTGTAATTTTGAATATTTTTTCGAGATATTTGGCACACGTATTCGTAATATAATAAAGAATGGCGGTACAGAGCCCAATTTGAAAAATATATTAATATGTGAAAATTACTCTGTCATTAAATACAATATTAAAAAAACGAGCCTGTACCGCCATTAAGAAGAACAAAAAAATACACTTTCTTCAAATAAACTTTTTTATCCGATGCCTAGATTTTGTGTCATTTTGGAACTACTAAAATTTTTTATTTCATTAGTAGTTCCAAAATGACACAAAATCTAGGCATCGGATAAAAAAGTTTATTTGAAGAAAGTGTATTTTTTGTTCTTCTTAATGGCGGTACAGGCTCGTTTTTTTAATATTGTATTTAATTACAGAGTAATTTCCACATATCAATCTATTTTTCAAATTGGGCTCTGTACCGCCATTCTTTATTATTTTACGAATACGTGTGCCAAATATCTCGAAAAAATATTCAAAATTACAGCCGCAATCTTGGAACGCGTTTTCGCTACCTGTTGATCGCTACTGTTTCACCATTCTTGTGCAGTCTGCAGCTTAAACATCTTTAACCTAACGTGGATTATGTAGAGAACTGGACAGTAATTTTTTTGCCCTTTTGCATATTTAAATTGAATAGTATGTTTTTTTATTTTCCAACACATTTTATCCATTAAAGAGGGGACTTAGCTAGTAGCTGGTTAGTCAACATATTTAGTAAGACAGTTCTCATGTTTTTATGATTATTTCATTCATAGGAGATTCTGACCAATAGAAAGCTACAGAAATGCAAATTAAGGTGATAATTTTTGATAATATCCCGTCGTCAAGTATATTACGTCAGATGCCCTTCGTTGCTACGAAAAAATACATTCAGTGACATTAATGACAATTAATGTTTTAAAAGTGATGACTTTCAACCGTAAAATATTTTATATCAACTGTGTGTTTAACAGTACTAATTTGTACTTACATAAATAAATTACAATAAAATTTTGGTTTTGAACAGTTTTATTCATGAAATAATCGCAACAAATTGCACTGGATCTCTAAAATTAATATGGAATTTTTGCCCTCATGACACTTTGACATAATAAATTAAAACTGTCAAAGTGTCAGTCGGGAAAAATTCAATAATTTTAGAGCTCTTGTGCAATTAGTACTGACTATTTCATTCATAGGAGATTCTGACCAATAGAAAGCTACAGAAATCTGAATTAAATCGATAATTTTTGATAATTGCCCGTCGTTAAGTATATTACGTCAGATGCCCTTCGTTGCTACGAAAAAATACATTCAGTGACATTAATGACAATTATTAATGTTTTAAAAATTATAAAAGTGATGACTTTCAATCGTCAAATATTTATAAAAACTTTGTGTTTAATTGTACTAATTTGTACTTACATAAATAAATTACAATAAAATTTTGGTTTTGAACAGTTTTATTCATGAAATAATCGCAACAAATTATACTCGAACTCTAAAATTAATATAGAATTTTTGCCCTCGTGACACTTTGACATAATGTCACTCGCCTTTGGCTCGTGAAATGAAAACTGTCAAAATGTCACTCGGGAAAAATTCAATAATTTTAGAGCTCTTGTGCAATTACTACTGATAATATCTTTATCAATATTCGATATTTACCTTAGGGACTGTCCATTAATCACGTGAGGCTCGAAAGGGGGGAGGGGTCCATAAAAAATCACGAAATGTCCAAATACACGTGATATAGGGTGTCTTAAACCTCAAAATGTACCACCAAGGGGGAGGGAGGGTTAAAAAATGCCAAAAAAACATCACGTGATTAATGGACGGCCCCTTATTTGAATATTTTACGTGAATATTTTATTTGTGTATTTTGTGATATTTATGATTTTGATATTTTTGAGTACAGTTTGATATAGTGAATTTTACCTTTTTATTTTAATGGCATTTGCAATATTTCTCTTTCATTTCTGAATATCCCATTCCTGTTTCTTTAATTCAAACATTTAAAAACAGTGGCGCCCAGTTTTTTTAAAAGTTGTTCTATTCCTTATTTCCTTTTTTGTTGCTTAATATATATTCCTTCTTGTGTGTCTTACTTCTAAAAACGACCCCTGCCATAAGCTACCCAGACTGAGCAACGCACGGTGGTTCCAAATGCTGAAAACGTGGTCATGAGGCGAAAAAGAAGTCCCTATTTAGGGATTTTATAATAATAATAATAATAATAATAAGACGTTTATTGTTCCAAAAAATATATATAAATTTACAAAAAAAAACATAGATTTGAAATGTGGTAGGAACAATGCGTTTTGATATCAGCATCTGTACTTTACCAGAAAATACAGGGCTGTTGAACGCCAACTATCTAAATAAAAAAAATTGTTACTTTATAATAATAATTAACCTAATAACCTAACCTAATAACCTAACCTAAACAAAAAGAAAAAAATCTAATTCTAAATTCACATAGAAGGAAGAAGAAGAAAAAAAGGAAAGGAAAAGTACAAGAAAAGAAAAGATGAGAAAGAGAAAAATAAACGAGAAGAAGAAAGAAAAGAGCTGTTTACACATTTTTTACTGATAATTTAATAGTAGAGCTTTAATTTTCTTTTTGAAAGTAATAGGAGATAAATTATAATTAAAAATTTTATATTTATTAATAAGTGATGGAGCGATATAAGAAAATATTTTCTTAAAGATTTGCTTATTATGCTGGGGAGTTCTAAGTAAGGTTGTAGGTCTCAAGTTTCTTCGGTGCATTTCATTACTGAAGTTTAATTCATTGTACAGATACTTGGGTGTTTTTGTTTTATTGATCTTGTATGTAAAGTTTAGCGAGTGCAAAGTTCGCCTGTTGAACATGTTTAACCAGCCAAGATCAAGAAGTTTGTGAGAAACCCTCTGACGTCTGCGTATTCCAAAAATATATCTAAGACAAGAATTTTGTACTTTTTGTACCCTTTTTTTATTAACAACACTTAAAAATGGTCCATATATATGATCATAGTGATTAAAATGAGAAAGAATCAACGATTCACAAAGCATTGCCTTTGTTTTAATATTAAGAAAATGCCTGTGGGGGTATAAAGCCTTTAACATGGAGTAAGCCTTTTTTAAACACAAATTAATGTGATTGTTAAAATTTAATTTAGTGTCCATAGTAAGTCCTAAATTTTTGGCAGATGCTTGAAAAATAATAGTGTTGTTATCTATACAAGGTACAATATTCGTTGACAGATGCTCACGTTGATTTTCAGAACAGAACAACATGGCTACCGATTTAGAGGGATTTATTTTAAGTAGATGTTTGTTAGAGCTAGTTAAAATTTCCTGAAGGTCAGAATTAATTCTTGCATTGGCTAACTGCGCCTCATGAGGAGCGAAGGAATATTTTAGTTGTGTATCATCGCAGTATTGATGATAGTCACAATGTTTTAAGGACTTTATAATATTAAAAGTATAAATTTTAAATAACAAAGGTCCTAAGATACTTCCCTGAGGAACCCCTGACAGAATATTACATATATTTGTTTGCTTTTCGTCAATTACCACAGTTTGAGTACGAAGAGTTACATACGATGTTACTAAATTCAATGAAGCTTCATCGAAGCCTATATGTTTTAAAATTGATATTAAAATTTCATGATTGATCATATCAAAGGCTTTCGAATAGTCCCAGAGAATTAAAACTGTTGCATACTTTCTATCATCTGCGGATACTATACTGTCAATTATATCGGAAATCGCTGTCTCACAACTATAACCTGTCCTAAATCCTGATTGCTTAGCAGGAATAATATTATTTTTTTCCAAAAAATTGCTCATTTGCTTTTCCATAATTTTTTCGATTATTTTCGAGAACGTGGGTAGGATAGATATACATCGCAGGTGATTAAATTCAGTTGGATTCTTTATTTTAGGTAAAGGAATAATTTTTGCTCTTTTCCAAGATGCGGGAAAGTAAAACTCAATGATACAGCTATTAACAATATGCGTAATAAAAGGCACGATAAAGGGGCAACAAAGTTGAATTAGAGTTATATTAAGATCATCCTGTCCAAAGGCTTTTGATTTTACACTCAAGATAATATCGGCAACGTCCTCCATAGACACTGTATTAAAACGAAATGGCTCTTGAACTGGCATAGAATGATTTCTGTAAAAACTTAGAAGTTCATTACTGGGTTGTTGATTAATTGAACAAGCCGCTGTAAAATGTTGATTAAGTTTATTAACGTCTTTAAGATTATCTGGAATATGATTTTGTTTTCTGTTAAGTACATTAATCTTCCTAAGCTCATTCCACTTTTCTTTTACGTTGCAGTTTTGAAGTTTATTGTTTAAATAAATCTTTTTTTCACGTCTAATAGTAGAAGTAGTTAAGTTCCTAATCTGTTTGTAGTAATTCCAGTGTTCCGGATTCCTACTACGACGATATCTATTTAGAGCTTGGTTTCGCATTTTTTGCATAAGTCGTATATTGTCTGTAATCCAGGGGCAATATGGTTTTTGCTTATTTGTACAAGTTCTTAAGGGGACATGCTTATCAAAAATACCGAGTAATGTATTTGTAAGAAATGTCACTTTTTCATCAATATCATTAATTAAATATAGGTTGTGCAAGGATGCACCCTCAAGATCCCGTTGAAACTCTTCTAAATTAATGCGACTTAATGTTCTGTATGTAAATGAAACATTATTTGGCGGAGGCTTATCAAACTTAATTTTACAGCATGTGAGAAAGTGGTCGGAGATATTGATATCTAAGTTCTCCACATCAAAAACACCATCAAAACTTGAACATATTAAATCAATTAAAGTAGATGTTCTGTCAGTCACACGAGTTGGTTCATTAATTAACTGTTTTATGTCAAAAGACTTAAATATACTATTAAGTTGGGAAGTGTAAGAAAAGTTAACGTCTAATTGGTCTATATTAAAATCACCCAAGAACACAATTTTACCCGACTGAGCGTAAAACTGTGGTAAAAGATCCTCGAAATAATCCAAGAATTCTCTATGACTTGAGCCTGGCGGCCTGTAAATAATTCCCATTATTAATACATTATGATTTTGGGTGATTTTTATCCAAATATGCTCAATGAAGGGCTTACATTCTTGTAAGATTACGGAGAAATGTAAGCCATTTTTTATATAAATACCAACTCCTCCAGCATTCAGCAAACGATCTTGTCTAATAAATGTATAATTATTGATTTCAGAAACTTCATCACTTATATCACCGTTTAACCAAGTTTCAGTAACACCTAAGATATCATAGTTTTTGTTTTGTAAGTGATCTTTTACAAAACTTGTACTTCAAGTGATCTTGTACTTCATTTTCATGTTTACATTTGTTTTCTCATACTATCGTAGAGTCCTAATACGTAGGTATGAGGATCAGACTGGATGTATTCTGGTTCACAGCTCAGGAACTTACAAGTGAGCCATGTCCGGGGTTATTTTGGCCGGCGTAGAAAGTGAAAAAGAACGCGTATATTGAAAACGCTGTAAAACATTATGTAGTTATCAATTTTATCGCTGTAAAGCAGATTCTTCTTTTTTAAGTATGTACTAATGTAAGATATAAGTTAAATCAACATTTATTAACAAAAAATGCCTTAAATTTGTTAATGCATAAATAGTGAAAATATACTAGAAATAATTAAAATTTTGTAAAGATGCATTCAAAAAGTACAAAGTTCTGCATAATTCTGCGACTAATGTTTATTAATCTTAAAATATATAGTAAGGAGATACAGAATCGCTTTGGTTTAGCTGCCTATAACTGCCTATACATTGCTGGCAGTTGTTTAAATACAAAAGTGGGAAATGATGTATATTACATGATTCTGGCAATTGTTGAGTATGTATGAGCAGTTGTACATAAGTAATAGGTTCTAAATATTGTACTTCAGAAAGAAAATGTATTGGTAATCAGCAGTTTCAAAAGTCCCTTATAATATAAAATTTTAAACAAAAATGCGGTTAAAATAAAATTTTCGAAATTCTTTCGTCCATATTGGATCTTCCATTTTGTTTAAAAAAAAAGTAATGTTAGATTTGTAATCAGCTACCTTAACCTACCAAATTTGATAAAAAATTTTCCTTTGTGATTGATAGTTTCAATTTTTTTCCGCCATGTTGGATCCGCCATTTTGTTTTTCAGAAAAAATAATGTCAGATTCGTAATCAGCGATGCCAAAAACCCTTAAGAACGAAAGTAATTCCAAAATGTATAAACAATATACGCTTTTAAAGGTTCATGACCACGTTTTCGGCATTTGGAACCACTGTGCAACGGCGCCTTCGATCCTATTGTGTGCCGGTGTTCTAAAAGTATTTCTTCATAACTAGATCACTAGGTTTGGTACAATACCAATTTGACAGTCGACTTACTTGGCCTCATCAGCCATGCTTTGAGGTAAAATTCTGAGAGATGTATTGGTTTTACAAAATTTAATTAACCTGACTCACTCATTTGGTGACGTTATCTATGAACGTTTAATTGTCTGCAGTGCATAGCAAAACAGAGTTAAATTAGTTTTTGCAATAATAAAATGGAGTATTTATTGTTTTTCTTAAAACAGTCGATTTTAATACTTAATACTGAATTCAATATGTAATTAAAATAGTTAATGTTTTTAGGATTTACTTTTCGGGCATGCCTATTTCGAGGGTTCATGAAATTTTAAAACATTCCTACCCTCGGATTGATATCATATTCTGATCTATCTGCACTTGTTTTTAATTGTAGATTATGTGTCTCTGACATGTTACTTATTGCTATGTGATTCTCGAATAAAACTCGAAATTCGACTACGTTTATCAAAATGATACGTCTGGTCGACTCTTCTCTATGCAGTTAAAACGTAGACCCTTGAAACAGCACCCGTAAATAAATTGGAGACCTTTGAAATGTGGATCTACCGATCTAGGACACACACTGAGAAACAAGAAGTACCAATATTGCCAACTAATAATGAAAGGAAAGATCGAGAAAAAGGGAGGACTAGGAAGGAAAGACTATCGTGGCTAAGAAACATCCGACAATGGACATTGCTAAATTTTGAACAACTAATAGGAACAGCTGAAGACAGGCAAGGATTTGCAATTGTAGTAGTCAATCTTCATTGAGGAGAGTATGATGGTTCCCGTTTATCTGAACCATCTCAGATAATTGAGGGGTGGTTACCCCCTACCATAAGGGTTGATGAAGTAACAATACTCACTGTAGATTCATTTATTGGTACGTTGAAGTAACTACGGTAAAGAGCTGGTGGTATATTATTTAGTAACTGTGATGTTTACTCGTTGGGATCTCAAATACCAATGACTAATCTTTTCGCCATGAAAGTAGAACTCAAAGTGGATTCCCCTGTTTACTATTTGGTATAAATAAAAGTGAGAGTGTTTAGTAAAAGTGCTGAATCAACTAGATTATAAATAACGAATACTAATTGTTATTTCAAACTGACCTTGTATCGAAAATCGACACATTGATGTTTTAATATTGGGACCGTGCAAGTTCGGCAAAGCGACCTCTATTTCTACGCTCTGTACTTTTATTCGCACTTTTAATTATATTGGTCAATTATATTAGTCCTGGTTGCTGGATAATTGTCAAGACCATAGTCCAAAAAAATAATAAGAAGAAAAAATAAGATGCAGGTTATGTTTAGCAAACGTAAACAATTGTATGTAGTAAATAAAATCAGTTATTAAAATGCAGTACTGCAAGCAAAATACAATTAATTAAATTTACCTTTATATAATAATTGCATATCATATCAATATTGTGGAGCAATATATAATTTTTCTGCGTCAATGACAGAAGGTATGAAATATACGTCAATTTGACAATTTCAATTGACAATATGAATTATTTAAGATAGATGCAATATTTCTCCGCGACTCGCGCACGGTCGTTTCTCGTTTCCCTTTCCAAGTACTTGCACACCGCGAATAGGTCAATCGTATTTATTATAAACAAACGTATTTGTTTTACCAAAGACGTTTAATTATTAAAAGAATTTGTCTTAATAAGATGATTACTGAGATGAAGTGTATCCCAATACAAGAGGACACTTTAAGAAGAAGAAGACCTGTTACTAACTCTTTAGTGTTCGTATATTCTTATCGCTGACTTCTTCTTTCGGTATTGATAACGAGAGCTACATTATATTGATGTGTTTGCTACATTTTACTTTATTTAGTAACAAGAGGCTGCTTCTTTAATTTACTTAGTTTTGCTATCTACTTCTATCATTACTATTGATCCATATTTCCATTGTACTCTGTGCTTATTATCCCAGGCTGATTTGCATATCTGGGATCTTGCCTTTTCATCTCTCCAATTATATACCTGATAATAATGCAATTAAAAGTTTTTAGCGACACAATAAATTTAAACGTTATACATTTATGACAATGGACGGTTTGCATGACTTCCTGTGATCTTTTAAGTGATTTATAGAGTGACATGAAACCAGTGAAGGTCGCTTTGCAGTTTTGAGTATATTTCCGTGCCACGATTGCGTGCACGAAATTGCAGGCCGATTTTTATTCACTTTATGAAACTCCCAGTTGTTCTTCACAAACGAATCTTTTCGCACGATTTTTCAAGTTTGGAAATAGGTCTTTGTCGGTACTAATTGCAATTTTATTTCACTGCTAACCTAGTTTTATTAGAAACACGGCAGATTTTACTTCTGCCTATTTAAATCAAAATTACTAGATACTAATTTATTAGTTGTTGAGGTGTATCAACTAAACATCACGACAAAATTAGTCTTTAGAAGTTAAATAATATTTTTATAAGTCGGGGATGTCGCCAAGCAACATAATTGTCTGAAGTAGAACATTTATATTTTTTGCTATCTATAGACAATAGTGAGCAGATATATTATGATCACTTCTTGATAAGTTTCTAGATATATCTTTACTTATAAGTCTGTTTATTGACCGGAATCACAGGGATTCAGGGTTCTACTATGCCGAATTATTGGACGAATTCGGCCCAATAATTCTCCAGATTTGGCCCCGTGTGAATTCTTTTTGTTTTCAAACTTGAAAAAGTCACTTGTCGGGCAAAAATGTAAGTCCAATGAGGAGGTCATCGCTGCCATTGATGCATACTTTACAGTACTCGAGGAAATGTATTTTTCAGATTATTTAAAAAAGTTAGAGCATCGCTGGATCAAGTGTAACGAACTAAAAGGAGGCTATATTGGGAAATTCAAATCAAATAATTTATTCAACCACTTAGTTATTATACAATATACATATAACAGACCTAATTAATATACTTATACTGACTGATTCATCCGGAGGCAGACCTAGACACAAGGCATCTGTTTGTCGGATACCTCCCACTGATGTCAGTCAATATAATATACAATGTACATATAACTTATTAAATACACTGTCTATAATATGTATAAATTAAAGTAAAATATAAATCAAAACATTCAATAACAATAGCAAATCGATACATTTCTTTTTAGATTTTAACTGTTTATGCGATTTAGTTTTTTTTTTCTTTTTTTTTATTAGATGATTATTAGATGATTAGATGAAAGAGTAAAAAAGGAGAAAATACGAATTGGTTGTGCAAATCAAATTCAAACATTTTCAAATATTTTAAACATTTCCGGGTTACTGATAATTAAACTCTTTACTTCTTTACTAAATTTATGTCTTATATTAATTTCTTTTAAATGCGTTGGTAACATATTAAATAGTTTAGGACCATAATAGGAAAATGATCTCTGCGTCACAGTTTTTTTAAATAAATTAGTATTTAGATGTAGATTAGTAGCTGCTCTAGTAATTGAAGTTTTTTTATTGTTTTTTACTTTTGAAAATTGGGTCCTTAGGAGACATTGGTGTATATAAATTTGACGTATTTTGAATAATTTTGTTTCTTGGTAGAGTAGAGATGTTGAGTGTAATCTAGGTTTTTTAAATATTATTCTAAGTAAAATATTTTGTGTAGTTTGCAAATTTTTTAAATTAGTAGAGAATGCACCACCCCAAATAGTTATACAATATCTTAGAACTGATTCAACTAATGAATTATACATCATAATAAGATTGGACTTAGATAGGATGAACCTTACTTTATAAAATTTATGTATTAAAGCTCTTATACGTTTAGAGACATAGGTAATATGATGTGACCACCTTGTGTGATGATCAATCATAACACCCAAATATTTTATTACAGGGGTTTGTTCTAGTATGGGGCAATCACATATATTATCTTTACATCTGGGATTATGCAGTCTAATCTTTAAAGATGGTTGGTCCGTAACTGTTGGGGAAAATGTTACATATTTTGTTTTCTCGACATTTAAAGTTAAAAGATTATGATTTAGCCAAATTCTAATATTTTTAAGACAAACCTCTGTCGCAAAATGCACTTCTTCCCAAGTATTTCCTGTAATTATGAGTGCAGTATCATCTGCGTAACATACCAACTGTCCCTCAAAATTCTGGTTTGTTGCAATACTATTTATGTATACGAGAAATAAAATAGGTCCTAACACCGTTCCTTGTGGTATCCCCATCTGAACATTAATATTAGTGCTTATTTTGTCACCGATTTTAGTTTGCTGCGTTCTGTTTGTTAAATAATTTTTAAAAAGATCTAATGCAATACCCCGAATACCATAATTATTCAATTTACCTAACAGTTTGGCATGAGATACCGTGTCAAAGGCTTTAGCCAAATCCAGAAAGACTGCTAGGCATTTTTTAGAATTATCGAGAGCTTTAATTATTGTTTCAACTAGATTCAATGCGGCATCTTCTGTACAGGATTTTTTTCTGAAACCGTATTGAATTTTAGAAAGAACATTATGCTGATCCAGAAAGCTAACCAATCTATTTGTTAATACTTTTTCAAATAATTTAGCAAAGTTATTTATTACAGATATCGGTCGATAATTAGTTAGTTTATTTCTAGAACCGCTTTTGAAAATGGGAGAAACTATAGATTGCTTCCATTGCGTAGGTATTTGTCCTGTTGAGAGACTGAGATTTATTATATGGGTTAATGGGCCCAATATATTAAGATGAATATATTTTATTAATTTGCTACTAATCTTATCGGGACCAGGAGAACAATTATTCTTTAAATTAGATATCAAAATAGTTATTTCGGCCTGCGTTACCGGTTTTAAGAAAATAGACGATTCTATATAAACATCTCTCAACAAATTATCAGGTAAATTTGAATTTTCTATTTTATTTGCCATTTTCATTCCTAAGTTTATAAAAAAATTATTAAACACATTTGCCTTATCTGTATTATTTTTAACGCAGTCCCCATTTTCATTAACAATATCAATATTAGAAATATCTAGTGTATTTTTACTTCCTGCAACCTCATTAATAATATTCCATAATTTTTTAGTATTCCCATGAGTACCGTATAATTTTTGTTTATAGTAATCATTTTTCTGTTTTTTTATTAACACATTAAGTTTATTTCTATATTCCTTATACTGTGCTTCTAGAATGGGTGTAGGCGTTTTATTTAGTTGTTTTTTGAGGATATGACGTTTATGAATGGATGTTATTATTGCCGTAGATATCCATGGTTGTAATTTTTTGTATTTGTTATTTTTGTTGACAACAATTTTAGTGAAAGAGTTTGTAATTGTGTTTATTTTATTAATGAAATTGTTGTAAGAAATTTGAACATTATTATTATTAATTACTTCAGACCATGATTCATTTTTTAAATAATTATTTATTTTTTTAAAGTCAATTTTTTTGTTGTAATTTTTTTCTTTATGTTCTGTATTTATACTGTCACAGCTTTTAAAGGATATCAAAACAAATGGCGAAAAATGATCTGTCATATCGGTTTGAAAAACTATCGAATCTATATCAATTTTACTTTCTATATTATTAGTTTTCCTAATAAATATATGATCTATTGTTGTCTTAGAATCAAAAGTAACTCTTGTAGGTTTATTTATATAAGAGATGAAACCATATGTATTTAATATGTTTAGATACCTAGTTGTATCGGGTGTATAGGATTTTAACAAGTCGATATTTATATCACCTACATAAACTTCAAGATGTTGCATATCCAACTGCTGCAGATATTGTTCCAGATCGTTTAAGAATATTTGAGTATTTGTTGCAGGTGGTCGATAATAGGCAGTTATCCCAACTGAATAATAAGTATTTAAATGTTTCGTTAAAAATTTCACGCGGAGAAATTTACTATCATTTATCTCTATAGTACTAATTGTAGATGATATACTATCTTTTATATAAATCACCGTACCATCGCATTTATTTATACACGATTCATTATAATATATTCCGTAATTCGGAATATGAAAATCATTTATATTTACCTCCCTAGTTTCGGATAAAATAATTATGTCCAAAAGATCCTTACCTGATTCTAAATATGTGAGCAGTTCATCAAAATGCTTTTGTAAACTTCGAATATTAAAGTGAATCACACCAATTCCATTCTCCCATTTTACCCTCTCCAGTTCAAGTAAGTAATCTTGAAAATTATTATATTCTTTTGTATCGATTTCCTGACTATTATCTAAAATTTCTAGATATTCAAGCATTTAGCCATAAATTGTACCTGATATCCCAAAATTTAATCAATCGTTTATTAAAGCGAAATAGAAAAATGGTATCGAAAACAAAAATTTAAAGCTTTAAAACCTAGAGAGCATTAGCAATAATACAATTGATAAAACACATATTATTTACAAATTATAATGAGTTCTGTATTCATCAAAGTCTTTAGAATTTTTTATTATTTTTACATTACCGTTTCGACAGACGTAGATTTTACCATTGTCAGTCCACACATTTTTTAAACCCACAAGACTGGTTAGCTGATTTACCAATTCCAATTTTAAGTTAGTGAGATCTTCCTTAATAACTACCCCAGTACCCTTTAGTAGCTTCTTCTTAGCGTAGACTGTTTGCTTATTCTCGATTGTATTTAATTTAAGATACACAGCCCTAGCTTTATCCTTGTTTTGTTTACCAATTCGATAACATAAGTTAATATCTTCATATTTTAAATTTAAACCCATTTTAGAATTTATTAGGTTAATTATTTCGTTTCTGGTGTCTTCTTTCTCCTTTTCCTTTAGATTAAAAATTCGTAGACACATGCGCCGGTTCCCTTGATCTAGTCGATCAAATTTCTCGTTCAATTCTTCTATTTTGCGCTCCAAGTTTGTTTTAGTGGAGTTAATATCCACTTTAAGTGACGCCACTGTTTCTTCTAAATTACCTAGACGGGTTTCAATGGTATTTATAATGGCTACGGCGACATTATCAGTAAGACTTTTTATAATATCTTTATTTTGGAGACTTTTTATAATGGCTTGACTTACAGCATTTTCAATAGCTTCTTTTACTTCTCTTGTAATAACCATAGTGTTCCAATTTTTTTTTTCAACTCACAGCACCAAAACTATTTTATATTCACACTACTGAAAAATTAGGAATTTTTTCGCTGAATTTCCTTATTAAAATGTTACTTTTTCGGGAGCTCAGATTACAACCGACTACTCACTACAATCCATAGGCGGCGAATATCGCCGCGAAATAAATCGCCACTTTAACAATATTTTCCAGTTTCTGTCTTGTAAGCTTACCGGAGCTAAGGATTTATCGTACCATCTTCATATATTCAATTTTTCTATATCTTCTTTGATCGTCAAAATCATACTAGATATTTCGTTAAGATTCCGCTAAGGTTTTTGTTTGTCGTAGAAACAATTGTGTTTTTTTTTGGTTATAATAATAATAATATGGTATGGCATTTTTGCCCGGGAGATCCTTTCGGATTGTTCCAGCGCCATTTACATCTTTAACCCTGTTTCAAGTAACTAGTGTCGATATACACTAGCCCAGGGGGACCGACGGTTTAACGTGCTCTCCGAGGCACGGTGAAACGGCTCGTATCATTTTTAGAAATGAAAAATTGATTGTCGTTTGCAGGGCTCGAACCTGCGTGCTCTGGCGTATGAGGCCAGTGATCATGCCGTTGAGCTACGGCCGTTCAGCTAAGGTTTTTGTTTGTCGTAGAAACGATTATGTTTCCAGAAACAATGAATCTCTCCAAACTATCGTCACCTCTGAAAACTACGTGACCGAAGAATTGCATAATTCGTTGCAGACATATGGTGGGCAGCCTTTTTTTTAACTTCAAGTTCGTTTAGAATGGAAAGGTTTGTCCTATGAGCTGTCCAAAGTATGCACAGCACTCTTCTCCAGCACCACATCTCAAAGGCATCAAGATTCCAAGTCGTTGTCCCGTATAGAAATATTGAGAATACAAGGGCATTCCCCAGTCTCATCTTGATATTTTGAGAGATAGATCTGTCTTTCCAAACTTTAGTTAGGCGACTCATCGCATTTTTTGCCATACCAATACGTCTCAGAACTTCTGCTTCACAGTTACCATCGATAGTTATACTAGACCCGATATATACAAAGGTGTTTACTATCTGGTATTTCTGTAACATGTTAGTCAGTTGAATAGTGTCGAATCTGTCGACCACCATTATTTTCGTCTTAGTTTTATTGATTTTCAGACCAACTTTATTGCTTTCGTACTCAACTCTTTGCAGGAGATCAAACATTTCTTACTCATTTGCTGCTATAAGTGTAGTGTCATGAGCAAATCTTAAATTGGAGATTTTCCTACCCGCTACTCCACCGGCCCATCCGTCTAAAGCCATTATCATGACATGTTCACCATAAATGTTGAATAAGTCAGGTGACAACACGCATCCTTGTCTAACACCTCTCTCCACGTCTTGTCAAAAGTCATAAAGCTCGTCGTTTAGAATTTGCAAGAACACATATTCAATGGAATATCGATAACTGGAAAAATATTATCGATTGCTTGTTGATTTTTGATTCAGAGTTGTGACTGCATAGCTACACTGATGAAGCATGAGATGCAGAAATAGCTATCTGCAGATGGTGGACCAATTCTGAATCAAATAAAAACAAAACTGTTTTTCTCCCTTGTTCTTCTTTACTCAGATTGTTGAGTACTCGAAACTGTCTTTCGGCACTTTTTCCTAGACGAAAGGGGAGTAGATACGTGACCGTTGTCCTATCTACAATCTTCTATATTCGTAATCTCCGTGCTTATAAATTGTTAAAGCCGGAGGTTCAGGATGTAGTTTCTTTCGACGAAATGTCTTGGATTTAAAATATTGTTTTATTTCAATTATTTTAATTGTTCAATTACAGTAAACTTTGCATCTGGGTTTTTTCGTCGTCTTCCTCGTTTTCCTCGTCTTCCTCGTTGGAAAAATATTATTTCCACTGATGAGACCAGAATCCTATTGCGGAAGCCAGATAGTCGACACTACGTCAACAGAAGAGTTTGAGAACGATTCGCCACCTACAATCTCGCCCAGACCGTTAGATTTGGAAGTGGTGACATAATGCTTTGGGGAGGTATTAGTTGGAAGGGTGACTGGTGACTCTTACGTTCAAAACATCCTGCAAGATCATGTTTTGCCATATGTTGGTTACATTTGACATGACAGATTCATATTAATGCTCGACCACACGCCGCTCCCATAGTGGGTTATTATCTTGATGAGGTCCAAATGCGAAGATTGGATTACCGGATTTAAATTCAATAGAGCAATATGTGGAATCAGCTAAAACACCGCATACGACAAAGAAATCCCGTTCCAAATACGATAGAGCAGCTTAGCTTCGGCTTGCTGCATAGGATGAATGGAGTGCAATTCCATTTATATTAGCATTTAAGTTTAGAGTAAAATAACCTTATTTACCTAACATTAAACATTATTTTTTCGCATTTTTCTCCGCATACAAACTTAAACGTGTTCAATAAACATTGTTAAAATAAATTCTTCACAATAAACAACTTGATTGACCAGAATTTATTAAAAAAAAAATCGAAAATTCGAAAATGTTCGATATTTTAGTCCGTGACCTATAATAAAAAGTCGAATAAAAAAATATTTACTTACATGGAACAACACCGCCAAACTTCTCGGGATCACTATTAATCAACCTATTCTTTAATGTTCTTCTTCCGACACCTTGCGTTCCAATGAGAACCAACGTTTTCCTCTTGAATGGAGGCATTTTTGTCACTTCCTCATACAATAACAACTCGGCTTTATCAAAATCACAGTTACTCTTTGATTGGTATGTAATTTTCTTCTTCTTCTTTGAGATTCTAGCTCCGCAAATGCTTATGGTATGTACAAAGTCTGCTTCTGGGGGTACGAAGGCTTTTCTTCGTTCTTCTAACTCTGAAAGTATACAGTATGATTAAAGTTAGGCCTGTAATCTTATAAGTAAAGTTATCAAAATTAAATCTATACTGTGCGATTCTCAGCTGAACTTACAACTAATAATCAAGTTCCTACAATGTTATGTGTATCGTGTAGTGCTATATGGATGTGAAACCTGGATCATGAAGATTAATATGATGAACAAATTAGAAGCGTTCTAAATGTGGTCATATCGTAGAATCTAACAATAAAACACTGAAAACGTTTGTTTTCTATACTTCCACAAAATTTATTACAACTATGTGACTACAGCTGTTTCGGCAGAGTGCCTTTCTCAAGTGATTTAGATTACTATGGGTTTGCCTTTTTAAAGTCTTTAACTGAAGAGGTTGTTTGTCTCGAGTTGGTCATTCAGAATTATATCTGTATTTTCCAATTTATTAATTTCCATAGATTCTAATAAAGATAGCTTAAGGCCTCTATTCTGAATATGCAGAATTTGAAACTGTTCATTAAAAGATTGATTATGTTCTAGAACAGCGGTGCTCAAACGGTCGATCGCCAAAGTTTTTGAAGTCGATCGCGATTCACGGAAAAAATTCACATTGAAAATGCGCTAACTTGTAGATGATATATGATATGCAGTGCCATGCACTTCATCCAAGTAAAATTAAGATGAAAAACATTTTTAATTACAACTCTCTGTAGTTACAACGTTTTATCAAATAGAAATGTGAAATAAAGTTTTTTATTTTTAAACTTTTTTTTTCTAGCAGTCGATCGCTGGACGTTTGCAGTTTATGTGGTAGATCTCATGCAGTATAAGTCTGAGCATCACTGATCTACTATAGAAGGTGAAGTGCGTATGTAGAAGTGTCTGTTTTTCTATTGTTGAAAGCCATTTTTTGTTCTGCTATCCGTTTGTCAAAGGTTCTGCAAGTTTAACCGATGTAAGTTTTCGGACAGTCACCACAAGTTAGTTTGTAAACACCACTCTGTAGTTGTTTTCTCTTTCGGCTCTTATTGTTCTTAATATATTTGATTAAGTTGTTGTTAGTTCTGAAAGCTGGTGTTATTCTTTTCTTTTTTTATGTATCTGGCTATTTTTGTTGTTATCTTGCCAGTATATGTGATAGAGCAGAAGGTACTGGATTCTTTCTGTGGTGGTGAATAGACTAATTTCAGGGCTTTCTTATAGAGTTTTTGGTTTAAAATTTTGTTAATTGTTTGTTCGTTATAGTCATTGTTTACTGCTATTTGTTTAATGATGTTCAATTCTATCTCGAAGTTATTTTTGACATGGGAATTTCTGTCAGTCTATGTATCATGCTATGGTAGGCTGCTAATTTGTGTTGTGTAGGATGGAATAACTTCGAGATAGAACTGAACATCATTAAACAAATAGCAGTAAACAATGGCTATAACGAACAAACAATTAACAAAATTTTAAACCAAAAACTCCATAAGAAAGCCCTGAAATTAGTCTATCCACCACCACAGAAAGAATCCAGTACCTTCTGCTCTATCACATATACTGGCAAGATAACAACAAAAATAGCCAGATACATAAAAAAGAAAGGAATAACACCAGCTTTCAGAACTAACAACAACTTAAGCAAATATATTAAGAACAATAAGAGCCGAAAGAGAAAACAACTACAGAGTGGTGTCTACAAACTAACTTGTGGTGACTGTCCGAAGACTTACATCGGTCAAACTGGCAGAACCTTTGACAAACGGATAGCAGAACACAAAAGGGCTTTCAACAATAGAAAAACAGACACATACGCACTTCACCTTCTAGATCATAATCATTATTTTAATGAACAGTTTCAAATTCTGCATATTCAGAATAAAGGCTTTAAGCTATCTTTATTAGAATCTATGGAAATTAATAAATTGAAAAATACAGATATAATTCTGAATGACCAACTCGAGACAAACAGCTCCCCACTTCTCAACCTCTTCAGTTAAAGACTTTAAAAAGGCAAACACATAGTAATTTAAATCACTTGAGAAAGGCACTCTGCCGAAACATCTGTAGTCACATAGTTGTAATAAATTTTGTGGAAGTATAGAAAACAAACGTTTTCAGTATTTTATTGTTAGATAAAATGAACTTCCATCAAGTAACGGTCGAATCCATCAATTATATCGTAGAATGCTAAAAATCTCATGGGTTCAACGTATTTCAAACATAGAAGTCATTTTAAACAGAATAGGTAAAGGCGAAGGTAACTTGACTAAGATGATAAAAAAAAGAGAACTATCAGAGGCATATAATGAGAGGTAGCAAATGCTGGATACTGTATGTAATTAATACTCCATCGGAAAAATCGAGGTAAACAGATGAATTGGTATGAAGAAATATTCATGGCTCCGAAACTTTCGTCAATGGACTGGCTATCAGCAGATACATTGTTACATGTCGCGCAAGATCGATATCTCTTTTTCTTTAAGTGCCATCTCCTCGGCGGAGGTCGGCAATCATCATAGCTATTCGTATTTTAGAGACGGCTGCTTTGAAAAGTTCATTTGATGTACATCCGTACCACTCTCTCGGGTTGCACAGCCACGATATTCTGCGTCTCCCTATGCTTCTCTTTCCTTGAATCTTTCCCTGCATAATCAATTGGAGCAAGCTGTATCTCTCTCCACGTGTAATATGTCCGAGATATTCCAATTTTCTTGTTTTGATGGTATTTAGGATTTCCATTTCTTTATTCATCTTTCTCAGAACCTCTTTGTTTGTGACGTGTTCTGTCCACGATATTTTCAGAATTCTTCTGTACACCCACAGCTCGAATGATTCTAGTTTTTTCATTGTTGCAGCATTCAAGGTCCAAGCTTCCATTCCATAAAACAAAGTCGAGAAAACGTAGCACCTAGCCAACCTAACTCTTAGTTCCAACTTCAAATCTCTTGTGCAGAGCACTTTTCTCATTTTGTTAAAATTTGCTCTAGCCTTTTCTATTCTGAGTTTGATTTCCTGTAAGTAATCTCCTGTGGAGTTGATCATTGTTCCAAGGTATGCATATTGGTCGACTCGTTCGATATTGGATCCGTTTATGAAGAGATTTTCGTTATTTCTTTGAGTTTTCGATATTCTCATAAACTTTGTCTTCTTGACATTCATTGTTAGCCCGTATTCTTGTCCAAACTCTGCTATTCTGGTCACCAGCCTCTGAAGATCCCCAATATTTTCAGCTAAGATGACAGTGTCATCCGCATATCTAATGTTGTTAATGGGAACTCCATTTACCTTTATTCCAGCTGCTTCACCCTCAAGAGCTTTTTTCAAGATCTCTTCCGAGTAGGCATTAAAAGAATTGGCGACAACACGCATCCCTGTCTCACTCCACGTCTGATTTCAATTTCCTCTGACAACTGGTCGTTAACACGTACTTTTGTTCGTTGCTTATAGTATAAATTCGATATAATCCTGAGGTCATTGTAGCCCAGCTTCTTTGATTCCAAGACATGCATTAATTGTTCATGTCGTACTTTGTCGAATGCTTTATTATAGTCAATAAAACACGCATATATATCTTGATTGACGTCCAGGCACCTTTGTTATGTATGTTAAGTGAAAAAAGAGCTTCACGAGTTCCCAGGCCTTTGCGAAACCCAAATTGCGTATCATTAATGTCTATGTCCAGTTTATGATATACTCGGTTATGGATGACTTCTGAACGCCACATTCTGGGAAAGGCCCGATGGAAAAAGGTCAGTTGGTCGCCCAAGAAAGAGATGGAAGGACGCAGTAGCCAGTGATCTACGCGAAATGGGAGTACAGCAATGGGAAATAGCTGCTCAGGACCGACAACAATGGAGGGAAATAGTAAACGCGGCCAAGACTCACATAGAGTTGTAGAGCCAAACGATGATGATGGTTATGGATGACTTTCAGTAGCAACTTTAGCACATGGGACATCAAACTAATGGTGCGGTAGTCGCCGCATTCTCTTGCGTTTTTATTTTTAGGGAGGCAAATAAAGATCGACGTCAACCATTCTTCTGGTAATGTGCCTGAGCTATAAATTTTGTTCAAGAGTACCACTAAAACATCAATATGCTGCTTATCTATAATTTTTAAAAGGTCGATAGGAAGCATGTCAGGTCCTGGGCTTTTCCTGTTTTTCATTGTTTTTAACGCATGTATTATTTTTATTCATTTGTAATATCTAAGATCGAGAACAGTATCAGCCAATTGTCATGGAAGCTACCCGCGCCAAAATTTGAACACGGTACTCAAAGAATAAGATGTAACAATCTATTCATTGTTCTGAAGCTGTTTCTTTGTGACATATTATGCAATTTACTATTTTATTGGGAAACAAGCCACAATTTAAGTTAAGAATGAAACTTATTGACGTTTCGACTTCCACTTCGAAAGCCGTTATCGAAAAATGTATTCTAACGAATAACAACGACAACGGATTCCTAAGTCGAAGTCGAAACGTCAATAAATTTCATTTTTAACTTAAATTGTGACTTATATCCCAATAAAATAATAAAGTAACAATCAGTACATATAATTTGTATATTCAGGGCCGGCGATAAAGAGCCTGCAACGCAGTGCAAGGGATGCACTACAGGCGGGCCTCCAGTTTGGGAGGCACCAAAATGAACTTTTCTCTGCTGAGTTATACAAAATACTAATTATTTAATAAAATCAAAGGGCGCCTATGCCAGTTTTGCCGGCGGGCACCTTATACTCTAGCGCCGGAACTGTGTACATTACTTATTATATTAAAAAGTGTCAAAAAATTTAGTTGATATCGAATGTATTGCAAATAAACTAAGTTAAAAATTATATTCCTTATTTGTTTGAAAGCTGTTGTGAGAATATTTCTTTATATAAAAAATATCTTAAATATTGTGTAAATATCTTAAAAAATATTTCATATAAATATTGTGTTTTTAACGCAAAAATGATGTCGCCTAAAAGATTTTGTTTATTCTAAAATCTCATATAATAAAATAAAATTCAAACAAAATAAAAATTTTCAAAACTTGCTTTAATTTATAGTCATTTTATGTAAATCCCTATTAACTTTTACACCGAGTTCGAAAGTAACGAAACAACGAAAAATAACAATACAGAATAATGTAGAAAATCTAACAGTGAATAAAGAAAACTAATCGACATAGCTTCAACCAACTTCGAAACATCTCTTCCTATTTCTTAATTATTTCTCAGCGTTTCTTAGTTTGTCTGGAGTGATTTCAATTACAGCATTATCCACCGTTTAGGAAAATATTTATCTAGCCGGCCTTTTCTCAGTAAAGTTAAATGTGACGAACATCCAGCATACTGAAAATACATTTGACGCCTTTGCTAAGGAAAAATCATCTAATTCTGGTTTTGGTAAGTTTTCCAGCAAATCCAAATATACTTCCTACAGTTCCTACACAGAATAGGGTTCGATTATTTAATCTGGTAAAAGAGCAAACTAAACACTTACTTTTTTGGGCAAATTGACTATTACGTTAAATCCTGTAATAAGGATTTTCACTAGTCCAATACCAACAGTTTTGGAATGAAACGGTTTCATTCATCTGTTTTTACATCAGAAAATAAAGTAGGTTAATGAAAGGACTGGTCATTATACGTTTTTCACCAATGATTTCACAAAAATCAAGCCCCGTGTCATAATCACATTCTTGAAAAATATTAATACAGTTCGGTTTAAACGGCTGAATCTTCTTTTACTACAATATTTTCCTGTATGTTACTATTGTTGAAACCACCTTTTGCTGGTCTTGTTCGTAAACTCAACTTTGGATTTTCCCTTACTCCATAGCTAGGGCAGTAGCTGCATCATCGTCCCCGTTGTACGTTTTTTTTTTCTATGATCATAGCTCACTGAATTTAATAGTCCTTTTAATCTATTCTGCATAACGAATACATCTTGAATACATCTCGATATTTTTAGGCAGGCAAAAGGCAAAAGAAAATAAATAAGGCAGGCGCCAATAGGGAGAAAGTCAAAAGGAAGAACCAAACAGACATAATTATGTAACAAGTGGAACAAAATCTGAGAACTTTAGAGTTATTAGAGGTGAAGAGTCAGTAAACCTACTCGAAAAAAAAAGAACAGATCAGAATGCGCAAAATCACACTGTAAACGTCACTCATTAAATTACTGACGTATATGTCACTCAGACACAGAAAAGATTGTGATGTATGCAGACGGTATAAACTTGATGGGAAGAACCGCAAGAGACATCACAGAACTTTATGTGGAACTTGAAAATGCGAATGAAATAGGCTAGTCGTCAACGTAGATAAAACTAAAGCCCTAATACAAGCCAGAAAACAACAAAACTTGCAGTATTTGACAATAGACGACGCAAAATTTCAAGTAGTAAAACTGAACGTGCAGTTAACTGATAGTACATTCTTTCACGGTTTTTGCTGTAAATTTTAAAGAACCGATTGGATTGACATGAAATTTAGCACACGCATAGCTAACATGTCAAAGAAAAAAAGTGATATGGTGCCGATGTGTGCTTTTGCCCTGGGGGTGAGTTTCACCCCATCTCGGGGGTGAAAAATATACGTCCAAGATAAGTCCCGAAATGGATAAACTTACTAATTTTAAGCAACTTTTGTTCTACAGAGTTTTTTCTCCAAATCAATACTTTTCGAGTTATTTTCAAGTGAATATGTTCATTTTTCAACAAAATAACCACGTTTTTAGACGGTTTTTCGCAAATAACTCAAAACGTAAGCATTTTGTCGAAAAAAATATTCTTAGCCAAACTATAGCCTATAAAAAAGTGAAAAAAAAAACGGTGTATATATTAGGTCTTTATACCTAGCAAAAGCAGAGTTATAGCTAATGAAAAGTAGGTTCATATTCGAAAAATTCCAAATAGAATAATTCAGTGTGAAATATCCAAGTAATGAAGCATTCTTGGGGAAAACACATTACAACTTTTTTAAAGTGTTTAAAAAAGCTTTATTTCTGTTTTTATAAACAAAATTTCTAGCATCAAATGTAATCAAGTTACGCTCAAAATAAAGTTGGTCCCTTTTGTTTTGGCAAAAAAAAATCAGTAAGATCACACCCAATTAGCAAGTTAAATGAAATTAATCGTTCCCGCTTCACAAGTTACTTTACTTATGTTGTGTTTATATGATCTGTAAGTTTCATCGATTCAAAGTGCTTCTCTTTGAAAAAATTTGGTTTTAAATTAAAATTTTTAAAAATTTTAATTTTGAAAAAAATGTTTTTTTCAGAATAACTTAAAAATTGTTAGAGATACCAAAAATCTTAAGCAATAAAAAAAGTCGGCTTTACTTTTCTGAATATTTTTTATTTTTTTGTTTTTCTGTAAGACAAAAATTGGTTAAGATTCGGTGTTTCTAAATTTGCATACACTCGTGATAAGTGACTCGTTCAAGCCCTTTTAACTACAGCTCTTTCAAAAATAAGGACTTTGAACCTATGAAACTTACAGATCATATAATAAATACATACGCGAGTAAAAAACTTGTGAAGTGGTAACGATTAAGTTCATTTGAAATGCTAATTAGGGGTTGATTTTCCCGATTTCTTACCAAAAAAAAGACCAACTATAATTTTGAGCGTAACTTGTTTACTTTTGATGCTAAAAAAATTTTTTAAAAACAAAAATAAGCATTTTTAGGCACATTAAAAAAGTTAAAATAATTTTTCTCCAAAAAAGTGCTTCGTTTTTTGGTTATGGCAAGTGAATATATTCGATTTGGAATTTGACGAATATGAACCTATATTTCATTGGCTATAACTCTGCTTCTACTAGGTACTTACAGTGACCAAATACATACACCATATTTTTCACTATTTTACGTGCTATATTTTTGTGAAGAATTTTTTTTTTTCGACCAAATACTTACTTTTTGAGTTATTTGCGAAAAACCGTCTGAAAACGTGGTTATTTTGTAGAAAAATGAACATATTCACTCGCAAATAAGTCGAAAAGTATTAACTTGGTAAAAAAACTTTATAGAGCAAAAGTTGCTTAGAATTAGTCATTTTATCCATTTCCGGACTTATTTCGAACATATATTTTCACTCCCAAAACGGGGTGAAACTCACCCCTAGGTGCTCAAGCACACATCGGCACAATATCACTTTTTTCTTTTACTTGCTAGCTATGTGTTTGCCAAATTTCATGTCAATCCAAGCGGTTCTTTAAAATTTAGAAGTTTTGCAATATTTTACCTTTAAAGAACGTACTATGACGGCAGTTAGGAGGCGGAAATACGGAAAAGGATAATCTTGTTACCATAGCATACAGTGGCAGGTTACCTTATAAGAATGAATAATAACAGAACACCTCGTAGAACGCTTAATGGAACTATGGTGGGACGTTAGCCACTAAGAAGCTCAAGCAAGGGGTGGATAGACGATGTAAAAAAGGATGCTAAAGAGATATTGAGGGAGGATAACTGGAGGAGAACAGTCAAGGACAGGGATGCTTGGAGGCGGATGCTGGGGGAGTCCAAGGCCCGATTTGGGCTGTGGCACCATAGGAGAGAGAGAGACAGAAACGTCACTTATTAGATTATTATTACATTTTCGAAGTTAGTGCAAAAATTCAATGTGATTGACACGATTTGCGGTCGAGCGCGATGACGAGTAAAGTGTCGTACAGGTCGTTGGCATGTATTACGTGTCTACTTTGTACGTGTGCACCGAAAAAATAAAAAAAATATATAAAAAAATTAAATAAAAAAACAAAAAAAAAATAAAAAAACAAAAAAAAAACAAAAAAACAATAGTTAAAAAGAATAATAAGAAGAAAAAAAAACAAACTAAATTATACATATAAAAAGATAAGTAAAAATTAAATTATAAAGAAAACAAAAGAAAAATTTGCACACATTAATCTTACCTTACTAATATTTTCAGCAATGTAATCGTGAGGAAGGATGAGTTTTAAATTAAAAAAAAAAGAATTATTATAGTTAAAGAAAAAATTGTTTGGCTAAATTGGTCCGTACCAAAGCCATCAAATTAATAAAAAAAAAAATACATGCCTACTGAACTACTCGTCACTGTTTGACACATGAAAGTGCCCTGAGGTCGTTGTAGCCATTTATTCAATCTAATATTTCTAACAGCATTATTAAAAATAGCTCTATCTTTTTTTTCTATTTGTTCTAAAATATTTATATTTGGTAGAATTGAACAAAACATGTTAAACAAGCAACAGGTTGAATTTAGAAATATTAGCCTATGGGCTATTCCACAAATATACGACTGTCTTGGATTATGGCGACAACGAATATTTTAGTGTGCAATATAAGAAGTGCGAAAGTAAATGGCTCTAATAATTGATCCAATAAACAACAATGTATTTTGCAATTTACTTTCGTTCTTCATAATTTGCATAGTAAAATAGTCGTTCTCGAGATAATCCACAACAGTCGTATGTTCGTGGAATAGGGTATATATACGAAATTTAATAAAAAAAAATTGTTTCATCCGGCAAACATATGGGTACAGATCGACCTATATTCGTATCTTAGACTATATGGCCTCTAACTCTGTCTGAGTTAAATATTTTCTTGTACTCATGTTAAAAATATTAACACAATCTTTATAAAACCAACAGAACTCCATATAAACACTTCTCTTTAATTGAAATGGAATGATGTTTCAAATTCCCATAGTTCAAATATCCCATTATTGTCATCTATTGAATGGTTAACGAGTTATAAGACTTTAGATTTACGGCATGCTAGATAGACCTGGATCCCGCGTAAGAAAAAAAAGTTGATTAATAGCAAGCTGAAAATTTGTTAATAGCTTAACGGTGTCTAGTCGGACAAACATTGATGCACGGGAAAACTGGAACAGGGGAAGTTTTAACGGTGGAGCATGATAAACGTGTCGTCCTGACAAGTTTATCATGGTGAAAAATAGCAAGTTGTTTTTAAGTTTATTCAATAGCCAACGTTATATAATATATAAAAAATTGTTTGTCCGACAAAAAGGTTGGGCATTTTAACGAGTCCGACACGTAGAACATGTCACATCACAGGAACTATGTTGGTGATGAATAGCAGTCTGATTTTTGCATGAGAGTTTAATGAAAGGTTAAAAAAGCAATTGGAAGTTCTGTCGGACAAAATGAATGGGAAATTTTCCTAGTCGGACATTCTAAACATGTAAGATATAGACAAAAATGTTGGTGATAAATAGCAAGCTAATTTTGATTTGTTTATGTACAAACTATATTTTGTAACGCAAAAAGTTATATGTCGGACAAAAAGTTTGGGCAAATCGAAGGAAGTAAATAAAAAACATTTTCTCAGAATGACTTAGTCACATATTGATAAATTGTAAAAGACTGCAAGACTTATACACACTTCTGAATAGGTCAAAACGGCAAACAGGTGTATGTTTTCAAAAAACTTTTGATAGTGTGTAAAAAATATATTTTATATCAGCTAAGTACTTTCAACACATAACGTGCCATCATCAGAGCTTCGTCATCTTAAAATACCTTCATAGAAGAGCAATTGCTTAACAGAACAACAAAAAACATGAATACTGGGCAAAAGCCACAGATATAGGGTAATAACCCTTTACAGTGAATAGAATCACATCTAAATTCTTTTATTAAATTATAAAGACAACATGGCTGAGTCAGACCATGGTCTGACCTATGGTCTGACTCAGGCATGTTGTCTTTATAATTTAATAAAAGAATTTAGATGTGATTCTATTCACTGTAAAGGGTTATTACCCTATATCTGTGGCTTTTGCCCAGTATTCATGTTTTTTGTTGTGCTGTTAAGCAATTGCTCTTCTATGAAGGTATTTTAAGAGGACGAAGCTCTGATGATGGCACGTTATGTGTTGAAAGTACTTAGCTGATATAAAATATATTTTTTACACACTATCAAAAGTTTTTTGAAAACATACACCTGTTTGCCGTTTTGACATATTGATAAAGCTATTTTAGTTGTATATTATTATTTATATTCACATATTTGCATGTGCATATATATATACATGCACACTCCAAAAACAGTGAGGTAAGTATCAATGCATGTATATATTGCAAAACAATTATTTTTTTTTTGGGTGGAGTTTGTTCTAAATATTCTCAAAATGATAATAAAAAATGTCAAAGAACATATGAAAGCAATCTCTTAGGGTTTTCTAATTAGACGCATCAGAAAGTACGGAAAATTTCCTACAAAAAACGTTGTATACATTTTTTTCCATACTCAAATCTTAACCCTGTAAACGACATTGAAAAATGTGAAGAGTCTAAAACTTCGGTGCTTATAAGAATAGACGTAAATATGACACATTATGCTTAGAAGTATGTATTAGAATTCGAAACTGGTTTCTTAACTAGTAAACAGTGTTTCCGATTAGCTCTTAGTTTTTATCAAAATTAAGGTGGTTTTACTTGTTAGAAAATTATCGAAGTTGGTATAATAGTGTATTATATAGTGCTTAATCCGATTTTGGGATCAAACTGTAAGTTAGATGATCTTTATTATTATTTTTTAATCAACAAACAGTAAACAACGGTTATAAATACCAGTAACGAGGTAATTAAGTAGCTTAATTACTAATGAACCTGTCCAAGCACAAGGGCCGTAATCAGGCAACATAGGCCCAATATGCAGGAAATTTCAGAGGAGAGATCTTCTGAACTTCAAAATTCTCAAGATGTCATTAATCCATCCAATCAAAATTATATTCAACCGCTCTGACTCAACCTAACAAAAAATTCGCAAGCAAAAACCAAGTCATTTTATTCAATTCACTTCCAAATACAAAAATTGAAGATTATTTAAATGCCATAGCAACTAAAGTCGATCCCAATAAAATTCTCGCCATTTCCAGGATTGTAAATGATCGTATTTGCGTATATTTTACTACTGAAGAAACAGTCACCGAATTTTTAAGAACAGATAATGGAACAATAGTAATCAATCAGGAACGTATCCAAGCCAGGAAGTTAGTCACACCAAGCGAAAAACTGATAATTTCTAATGTCCCCCCATCAATACCTCACAGTATTATAGAGACTCAACTACAAAATTTTGCAATTCATCAAATAACTCCATTGGATTTTCTAAGAATAGGTACAACTAACTCTTTATTTAAGCATATCTTGAGTTTCCGACGCTATACTTACATTTCTCCTAAAAATCTGGAAAATATTCCTGAGTCTATATTAATTAACTATGAACAAATCAATTATCGAATTTATTTTTCACTTGAAAAACAGTCTTGTTACATTTGTAAAGAACAAGGTCATCTAGCCTCTCAGTGCAAAAAAAATACAAACACTCAAACATCTATCGAAAATTCATCACCTACTGCTCAACCAAATTATATCCAAAATTGCCACCCTATCATAACAGATGCTCAGCCAACTATCCATCCTTCACAATCTTCGCAACAATCCACCAGTCCACAATCAAAAGAAACAACCAATACTTCTCTATTTGATTCAAATCCCATTCAAACACCTATCCAGCCAGATAATGTTGAAATGAATAATCACAGCCAAAATCAACCTCCTACACCCTCTGACACTCAATCGTCTAAACGAGCGGTGTCAGAAATAACGTCTCCTTCAACATCAGTAGACCAGAACCCATTTAAAGAACCTCTGCGTAAATCTAAGAAAGCAAAAACTATTCCTGAAGATAATAAGACTTTAGCAGAAGATCTTATTAAATGCACTAGTTCTTTTTTCCAAGATAATTCTGACAACGGATATTTAACCCAGGAAGAACTAATTGATTTCTTTGAAAATGCATACGGCTCTGCAGATCCTCTCAGCATTGCAAAAACGTATACAGAAGATATCGAAGGACTACTCAATTTTTTAACTAAAATCCATCCAGCATTAACTCCCAAGTATCTGAAAAGTCGCTGTACAAGATTAAAAACTAAGATTAATAAACAGCTATTATTATCCGCTTTCTCTACTGATCACAGTGAATACAGCAGCGACGCCTCTGCTGAAATTTAATACAACATTCAACTGTATACTGCAATGGAACCTAAATGGGTATTACACCCATTTAGAAGAACTTAAATTAATTATAGCTAAGTTTAAACCATCTGTAATATGCCTACAAGAAACCCACTTCAAAGAAGATAACTGTCATAATTTAAGAAACTATACTCCGTATTATAAGAACAGAATAACTGCTAGCCATGCTAGTGGGGGAGTAGTAATATATGTCCATAACTCATTTAATACCGAAGTAATACGTTTAAGAACTGAGTTGGAGGCAACAGCAGTATCTATAAAAGGCCCCCACAAAGTCAATATATGTAATATTTATTTTCCTCCGAACTTAGACCCGTCCATAAAAGAAATAACTGAACTCTTCAATCAAATTCCAGAACCGCGTATTATATTAGGCGATTTTAATGCCCACAATATACTTTGGGGAGGTAAAAAAACAGATTCCTTGGGACGTAAAATCGAACAAATTGTTACAGATTCTAATATGAATATCCTTAACGATGGAAGAATCACAAGGTTCAATATTTCCACCGGCAATGGATCCCCAATAGATTTATCCCTCTGTGACCCTGTCTTACAACCAACTCTGTCGTGGGATGTGACATCCCATTTGCATGGAAGCGATCATTTTCCTATCCTAATTACGAACAATAACCATATCTCCTCATCAATTCCATCCAATAAATGGTGTCTGAAAAATGCAGATTGGTCTCTATATTCCTCTTTAATTTCACAAAAAATTTCTCAGTTGGTTCAGCCCTTTGATACAGACATTGATATTAACTCCAAAGTACTCCATCTCGTACAGTTTTTAACGTCAATAGCTCACGAGTCCATAGGTTATTCAAAATTTCCAAAAAAACGTGCTCCAGTCCCGTGGTGGAATTCCCACTGCGAAGCAGCAATTAAAGAGTCAAAAAAGGCGTTTTATAAATTAAGAAGGCACCCAACTTTAAATAACCAGCTAGAATTCAAAAGATTAAGGGCGTATTGTAGATACACCTTAAAGAAGAGTAAGAGAGAAGCCTGGAAAAATTATGTATCATCTTTAAATTCATCTACCCCGACTTCTGAGGTTTGGCAAATGATAAGCAGAATGTACGGGAAAAAATCATTTAACACCATTCATTACCTAGAACATCATAACCATATTTATTCAACTAAGCAAGAAATAGCCTCCGTACTAGCAAACGTATACCAACAACATAGCAGTGACGAAAATCTATCTACAAGTTTCCTAGCCCATAAAAATAAATTTATTAATGCATGTATAAATCTTGATGACCACAATAATTTACCTCTAAATGCCATATTTACGATGGATGAACTGTTAGAAACTTTAAACAAAGTTAAAGACACTAGCCCAGGGCCTGACAACATCCCTACGACATTTTTAAAAGCTATGCCAACGGAAGGAAAACAATATCTTTTGGATCTTTATAATTTCATTTGGACAAATAATGTTTTCCCCATTGATTGGTACGATTCCATTATTGTACCAGTTCTTAAACAGGGCAAGAATAAATCGGACCCAGAGTCTTACCGACCAATCTCCCTAACATCTAATATGTGCAAAGTACTTGAAAAAATGGCAAGCAACCGACTAATGTGGTACCTAGAAGATCGACAGCTACTTAGCCCTATACAAAGTGGATTTAGAAAGTCCAGATCTACATTAGACAACATAGTGGATATTGAATCTGTAATTCATGAGTCATTTGGATGTGGTCAAGAATGTCTGGCTGTATTTTTTGATATAACGCGTGCATATGATACAATCTGGAGATCAGATATCATAAGAATCCTGTCAAGTTGGTCGATTAAAGGAAATATTATCAAGTTTATTAATAATTTTTTATATAGGCGAAACTTCAAAGTTCGAATAGACAACTTTCTTTCAGACTCTAAAATCCAATTAAACGGTATTCCTCAAGGGTCTACTCTTAGTGTTGCACTTTTCCTTATTGCCATCAATGACATCGCTAAGTCACTTAGCCCATTAGTCAAAGCCCGTCTATTTGCTGATGATCTTGTTATATTCTGTCGTGGTAAAAATATATCAACAATGACGACCCATATACAGCAAGCCATTTACAAACTAGAGAATTGGTCGAATACTACTGGCCTAGAATTTTCACCCACTAAAACGAAAGCAATGATCTTCAGTAAAACTCCAAAGAAACGAGTAAATCCACCGAAACTCTTCCTAAAAAATTTACCAATAAAGTATTCAGAATCGATCAACTTCTTGGGAGTAAAACTGGATAGCCGACTATCTTGGCAAGACCACATCCACTCTCTCCGTCTGTCAGTTCAAAACGGCCTTAACTTAATGAAAAGTATCTCTCATAAACAATGGGGTGCCGATTTCCAAACTCTTATGACTGTATACAAAACCCTAATTCGTTCAAAACTAGATTATGCTGCTGTTGCCTACAACTCAGCCAAAGGTTCACTATTGAAAGTGCTAGACACAGTTCATAATTCAGCAATTAGAATTGCACTGGGAGCACACTACACAAGCTCAGTTGAGTGTATGTATGTTGAATCAGGCGAACCATCCCTTCAACTCAGGAGAGAATACCTTAGCCTCATGTATGCCTTAAGAGTATCAACTAACCCACATGTACCTGTTTATAAAAACACATTTACAGATAGATTTCCATCGACATTTAATTGTGGGAAAAGATTGGATCCTCCGTTTTATCATCGAGTGAGAGCAACGTTACAGAGCTTAGACACAATAATTCCACACACTTACAATACTTTTAAAGTCAGCCAACACATATTACCATGGACAATTGCTCTTCCTGCTTGTAATACAAACCTATCTGCATTCAAGAAAGGTGACACACCAGCAAAAATCTTCAATCAGAGATTATTAGAGATATTAAATGGTTTTAATGATCACATCCATATTTATACCGATGCATCCAGATCTGCAAATGGAGTAGGAGCGGCTTTCACAACAGATAACTATAACAGTTCCTACCAGCTCCCTCCCCAAACCTCCATATTCTCAGCTGAACTCTTTGCTATCCTCCAGTCATTAAAGTTTGTTAACACACATGACATCAAATTCTCAATAATCATTAGCGATTCCCTAAGTGCATTAACGGCCTTGAGGCGGGTATACCCCAAACATCCTATCCTCCTCTTAATTAAGGCGGAACTCTTGATATGCCAACAAAATCAAAGATTAGTTCAGTTCCTCTGGGTACCATCACATTGCGAGATAAGTGGAAATGATAAAGCTGACACATTAGCAAAAAATGCGAGTGAGAATCCCTTAACAGACATCATAACTACTTGCGTTCATACTGATCTAAAGCAATATTTTAAAAACAAGATCATGACAAAATGGCAAACAAACTGGAACGAATCAAACTCTACATTAAGAACAATCAAACAAAGTATATCACCGTCGAAACATCCTACAAAGAGAAGAGACCAAGTGCTCATGTCCAGATTGCGACTTGGTCATACGAAGATCACCCACGACTTTTTACTAAAGAAGGAAGCCCCTCCGATGTGTTATGTGTGTGATAGTGAACTAACAGTGCAACATATAATAATAGACTGTCCCCTCTACGTTATAGAACGGCAACATCAACAGTTACCAACTACAATTAAAGATTGTTTAAGTGAAAGTAATTCATGTAAGACTCTTAATTTTTTACGTACTATAGGACTCATTAACCAAATTTAATATACCTAAATTTTGTAATTTGATGTAAATACAGTTCATTGCTAATAACCCTTGTGGTTGAAGCAAATTGTAAATAAAAAAAAAAAAAAAAGTATGTATTAGAAGGCTGCATTTGTCAGTGTGACACTTTGTGCTATACAAAGTAGTACTTGAAAGTACATGGTCTCTGAGTTTCTGTTTGCCACGTGTGTTGGAAATTAAAATTTATATTAACTATGGAGTGTTTTTGTGTCTATTTTTGAGTGTCAACAGTTTAAATTTTAAGTCGCCAAATCAAAAGTCAAACCATTCAACGGAACATTTTTGGGTAATTTTCGAACATTTTACAAAGTTAGTAAAATACTTGGTCATCAATTCAATGAGGTTCAGTTGCCAGATAATTGTGAAAATTCTATTGAATATCATTCTTCGTGCTATAAGGCTTTGCTTGATTGAAAAACGGTACCTAAATAAATTATTACTAAAATTATATAACGTAATTTTTCTCAACTTTCTACAAATGAAATAATAATGTAATTAATATGTCACATGGCTAGAAATAATTTGCTGCCAAAATAAATCGATTAGTTTAAATTTGAAGTTACGATTGCAATTTATTATGAATTATTGTCAAAAGTGACAGTTTTTCTTAAAGGGAAATGTATTCATAGACATAAGGGTAGACAGGGAATACAGTGCAAAAAGTCGATAGGTGGTCTATCTATCTCTTTTAACCAAGCGATCCCGCGCATGTGGCAGACAAAAATAGCTAGACCACTCAATCCATAATATAATTTGCCTGATCTACTATAAATGTATTACAGTGAGGTATCTAAATGATGTTGAGATAAATCGAAAGATATCGATTGTAATTGATTGCAGGTACTTTTGACATAGAATAATCACCCCTTATTGAAATTTCAAAAATAATTTTTTTAAATTGTCCGAATACAAAATCTACCCCTTATTTTTTTTCCGACAACAGTTATTCTTGGTAAGGAATAATTTACTTAATTAAATTTCGTCTTTGTCGGAAAGCTATTTATCACCAGCATTTTTGTCTATATCTTACCTGTTTAGAATGTCCGACTACGAAAACTTCCCATTAATTTTGTCGGACAGAACTTCCAATTGCTTTTTTAACCTTTCATTAAACTCTCATGCAAAAATCAGACTGCTATTCATCACCAACATAATTCCTGTGATGTGACATGTTCTACGTGTCGGACTCGTTAAAATGCCTAACATTTTTGTCGGACAAACATTTTCTCATATATTACATAACGTTGGCTATCGAATAAACTTAAAAACAACTTGCTATTTTTCACAATCATAAACTTGTCAGGACGACACGTTTATCATGCTCCACAGTTAAAACTTCCCCTGTTCCAGTGTTCCCGTGCATCAAAGTTTGTCCGACTAGACACCGTTAAGCTATTAACAAATTTTCAGCTTGCTATTAATCAACTTTTCTTTCTTACGCGGGATCCAGGTCTAAGAGATGCCAACGACTAAATCCGTTTTTATGATTTTCATGTATGACATGCCAGGCGACCTGTGGGCAAAATTGTTAGTAAATTTATACGAGTTGTAATGGTGTCATGTATAACATGACAACGACCGCAAAGGGTTAAAATTGATTATAAAATGCAGCAAGTTTCGAAAAGCTTGACTTTTATTTCATTTTGTGAACAAGCAAAACTTTTTATCGAGAATTACATATTTCGCTAAAAATACGCTGTATATTCTCCTTTTCATGAACATTTTTCAGTGCGTCACAAATTATAGAAAAAAAGGAAGTCCGTGATAATACACATTTATGACATTTATTCTAACGTGACATTTTAGTTAAATCTGACAGTTGTCAAATTTTATTTTCAATTTGGAATAAAACCAAATCAATTGTGTCTATTGCATTTATAAAATGGTATTTTCTTTCATTTGTATAGTCTTATAAATTGTACAGATTATATTGATAATATTATTATTTTATTTAATAAATAATTCTTTTTTGATTATGGCGCCATCTATCGACAACTAGAATAATCACCGAACTAGAATAATTACCGAAGTATTCCCAGACGTGCCTTTTTTTCTGTCACATACAATTTAATGCGTTAGAGAGAAATCGAAAAACTGTGACGCACTGAAAGATGATCATGAGAAAAAGAATATCAGTACATATTTAATTTATATACATAAGTAGTATTACCTAAAGACGGAATGAGACCAGTTGTTCCATCTCCACCAACTTTTTTCGCCTGCCACCAATTTGGGTCGCGTTGATCCACTATCTGGAGGATATCTCCACGATCAAAGGGAAGGCCTATTTCTTTACAGGGCAGGAGTGTGTCTTCTTGTGGGATGTATTCGTAGAGAGCTCGCATATAGCACTAAAAAATAAAATCATTACAACACATAGAATAAAATAGAACTAAATAAATTCATATTTAAAAATAGTTGAATAGTATAAAAATCTACACGCATCTCTTCATTTCTATTAAATAACCTTCTTCTTGTAGTGCCTGTCCGTTGGCATGGCAATCTGTACTTTGCACACTGTTGCTATGAAAAGATTTGTGGTTGTTGTGTTGAACCACGTATGAAGATTTTTCAGCCAGGAAATCCTTCGCCTTCCTGGTCAGCGTTTTCCTTCTACTTTTCCCTGTAAAATTAGTTGCAGCAGTCCATATCTCTCGCTGTTCCCCAAGTAGCACCGAACGGGTTTATTAAGTCTTTTAACCCGCCGTTACACGCGTCTTCTATTGTGACGTGGTTGCACGCGTATGAGCGTCGCCCTCACCTACATAAATTCGACTTATTTCGAGGAAAAATGAATGTCAACATGTATAAATATAAAATGGGTTGTACTCACATAATCACATATTATAGAAAGTCTCGTAAACCAATTTTTTTTATTAATTTAACAAAACAAAAGTAAAAATAATATAGATCAAAAGCAAGTTTTCTTAATTTTCAATTTCAGCAAGCCACTGAAGAAATTAACGTTCTTTACGCGAATTCATTTTACTAACAATACAAATTAAAATTAACAACTGTTCTGAAGCTATTTCTTTGTGGCATTTTTGTAATTAACTATTAATATTTTATATTTTGATAACGACGTCCGAGGTGGAATTCGAAACGTCAATAAAATCAATTTTTCAAGTTAAATTGTGGCTTATTTCCCAATTAGAATAGGTAAATTTAAAAATGGGTTCTTAACCAGTGGCGCACCTAGAATTTTCCTCTGGGGGAGGGGGGTTTGCTTGGACACCGAAAGTTTTTTGTATTATTTGTGAAAGACAAGTTACATTTTCCTACCTTCTTTTATATATATTTCTATATGCTATAAGTGGGTAGTATAAATAAATCGAATTTATGTTGGAATGGTTCTAACGTCATTTTTTTCTGACTTATGTTATTGCAAAAAAAAATACTCTCTGGGATAAACAATTTGAATAAAATTTAAAAAATTGAATGAATCGCTTTGAAATTTTTATCACATATTAAGCACCAAAGAACCCTCATTTGACAAAAATTTCAAGGCTGTACACTAGTTTTTACAACAGTTACTGCGAAAATAATTTTTTTTGCAATTCCGATTTTTTTTCGCAATTATATTAACAATAAATAAGTATATCAAACTTTGTAATACGTCATTTTAAAGCTTTTTCCATAATCTCGAAGATATTTGTACTAAAAAAATCATAAGTTTCAGTGTTTTCCGTTGATTTGAAAAAAAAAACGGGAAAATGCCATTTTTTGACAGTTAATTGTTGATACATAAAAATGGCCACCAGATCCATTACCCTGGCCTATATAGCCTACTAATTGCTTTTAAGAAAGCAACTTTAAAGACAACTACAAAAATAGCTTTAAGGCATATGTTTTACTGACATAATAGTCTTGAGATCAAGTAGTTTTAATAATAGGTTTTATTAGTCATATTAGGAGAACCTTTAAAACTGCTTTAAAACTAAAAGGTAACAAACAAGAATCTAATAAAACCAAACAGTCCGGAAGTTCTTTATAAAACTGATTAGTTTTAAAGTGAACTGAGAATAAACCATTTTAAAACTACAATAAGACAAATTATCTATTAAGATTAATTAGATACTTTAAAACTAGTGACAAATGCTTAACAGTTTTAAAGTTCTGGCAGTATATCTACTCTACAAGGTAACTTTAAAACCATTACAGTAGAACCCCGCAAATCCGAACTAATTGGGGGGACAGCCTGTTCAGATTCCGAAAAGTTCGGATTATCCGAAAGTTAGCCTAAGAAGCTAACGAAGATGATTTTTAAAAGATTTGGACTGCCACCGATCCCTTTATGAAACTCTATCCGCACGTTTATGCCTCCAATATTCTAAAGCTGAAAAATATTTAGATCACTGAAATATTAAATCGCTAACGCCAGTAGTTTTGTTTCGGCACGGGACATGGGAATTCGGCCATGTAAATGATTCATTTAATTTGTAATCTGGATATTGATTACACAATGTTTCTCATGTTTCTTATCTTTTTCAATGTTTTCGTTCATAGTATACCATGGAAAATGTGTATTATGCACATTCCTTTATTGATTGTGTTTAGTCTAACTCGACGCTTTTATTCACCCATTAGTGTTCCAGTGTTTAATACTGTAGCTAGCATCTTACGTAATTATTTTCTCACATAATAAACATGTTTTTAAATTTATATTTTGAATTTTTTAAAATTTTTTCACTTTCCGTTGGTTCGGATTTGCCGAAAGTTCGGATTTGCCGAAAGTTCGGATTTGCGGGGTTCGGATTTGCGGGGTTCTACTGTATCTTCTTATTTACCACAATAAAACCTTTATAAACCCAAAATAAAACTCAAATGTTTTTCTTGTGCTACTTGGGTCCTCATGATGTGACCGAGGTATTCAATTTTGGCTCTTTTTATTGTGGTTCACAGCTCTTATTCTTTTGGTATTCTTAATAAAACACCCTGATTCACGTGGTCAGTGTAAGCTAACTTCAGGAGTCGACGATAAAGCCACATTTAGAAAGCCTCAATTTTGATTTAACGTGAGTATAGGAAAGATAAAACATCGTAGTAACCTGATTTTTATGGGTATTGATAAATCATGACATTTGAACAACTTAGCCATTTTTTGAAATGCAGATCTTGCTTTCTCTATCCTACATTTCATTTCTAGGGAATGGTCCCAATTGTCATTGACGTTCGTACCAAAATAGGTGTATGTTTTTATTCTATTTGTTGATCGTTCAACTGATTCGTCTAAATTGGTGTTCCTTCTTAGAAATCATCATACACTTTTTTGTCTTAATGTTTATACATGGTGTCCAGAAACTCTACCGACAAACGAAGACATGAGATTCCGCAGAAAATTTTAAGACAATTAAACCAAATTCACATAGTCCGAAAATGCTTCCTATGGGAGCTTGAGGTCCGGAAATCACTGCAAGATACGGATTTTCATTTCTTTAGTAAAGCAATAAACGTTGACTTCAGTCATATTTCTGGTACCTATTACCCGGCCATATTCCTGGTACCTATTAGTGCGCTTAAATATATGTCATTAAATATTTTTGCTATGCGTTGATATACAAATAATAACAGCTAAAAATTATCACCAAACGAACAATTACAATTATTGTTATAAATACCTTACCGTTAGTTTTTTAGTTACTCCATTGTTTCCATTGGCCATAACAATATTTGAATGTGTCACTTCACCGTTTCCGGTATCACTGTGTACTTTGAGGGTCACGTGGTCCTTCGTTTTTGCGATTTCCGTTTGCAAATCTTCGGGGGTAGCTACTGGAGTTCCGTTAACCTCCAAAATAATGTCTCCGACGTGTAAAAGGCCTTGTTTTTCGATCATACCACCTTCAATTATTCGCGCTATTGTTAGATTTCCGTTTTCATCAACTTGCACCTGAAAATAAAAAATGTGATTATTATTCCAATAGAACTATGTGTTTTTTTTTTCGATAATATCATTTTTTTTCTTTAAAATATTCACCAATATGTTGCTATTGTCAATGAAGGAATAATAATTTCTCAAAAAAAGGTAAATAAAAAAACAATATGCAGATATATTTTTTATGTGTTATTTGCCTTTATCTATATACTTATTGGATTTCCCTTATTGTTACTATTGTTACTACTATTACTAATTTTAGTGGGGAAGTAATGCGACTTATTGGCCTATCAGTGCTATTGTGTCCACCTTTTCTTGTCTTCTCTGACGGTTTCTAAGAAATCAGAATAGCCACATAGTCAGGCGCGGATCTAGAAATTCATAATAGGGGGGGCAGACTTACCTCAACAGTGATGGCACAGCTACCGATTATTCGGTAGATATACCGAATACCTGTCAAATCTACCGATCTACCCTATTCTCCTTTTTTTCTACAGAAAAATCAAAATTTTTAATTTTCAAAATAATCTGCCGATTTTTTTTTCTGGCGGATAGATTTGGCAGTCGGTCTTGACGGTCCAGTTAGCTGGGGCTCAGTCGATCGACAAGTTTAGTGGTGGATTTGCGATTTGCGGTCGCTGGTTCGAGCCTCAGCTAGGTCATGAAATTTATAAAAGGCCAACGCCGTAGTATAAAACTCAATAGAGTCTACGGCTTGGTCTGGAATAAACTGGCGTCTGATCGGCCTATGGAGGAGCGGTACGGGAAGGGATAAGGGCTTCCGGCTTGGTGATACTCCTCCATAGATCCCTACCGAAGGGCGTTGACGCCTAAGAACGGTGTATACATAGATTTGGCAACAGAGTTTAGTCAATTTTCAAGAATTCTTGAATTGCTTTTACTAGCTTGTGACACAATATGCGAACCAGCAGATACGGATTTACCGATATCAATTTTATGACCAGTTCTTTATGATTTTGCGAGTAAAATGTATCTACCTGAATCTTAATAGTGAATACTGAAGGATTGTGGCTTATTTTGATATAGAAGATTATTTAAAAAACCCTTATTTTTGCAGTAATTTATAAATGTTAATAACTTATAACTATTATTTATTATAACAAAATTGTTTAACTTGTTTAAACAATTATACAGCTTTCAAACAAGAATATTTGTATTTTGAACGTTAATAGGTACACGTGTGGTAAGTTTTTTTTAAAAGTCTACCACAGGAAAAATATGCAGTTTTATTTTATGATAAATAAATTAATTCCTTATAACAAAACTAAAGCATCCTTGATATTTAGTATTGCGTTAGTTAGAAGGCTCTTCTCAAGTTACTTTGGATTAAAAAAAAAATGAAGAAAATTGCTCTATAATACCTAGAAAGCCGAGAAAATACATTTTTTTACGGTATACCGATTTTGAACTTTGAATGATTTTTATGATGAATGGTGATTATTGATCATTATATATGATGATGATTGTAGTTTATTTTTGAATACTCGTACCTAAAGTATCATTTTTTTGCAATGTGATAGCAAAAGAAGCAAAAAATGAAATCTACCGAAATTTGACGATTTCTACCGAAAAAATAGGAGCAGTCTCCCGATAATCCCAGATACCTACGGTAACAAAACGGATTGATAGACAAATCACGACTATTAATCTCACTGGTCGTTCTTTACCATAAAAATTAACCTTCCTACCATCAATGGCTAGGTACGCATGGATTATCTAGTAAAATACAAATTTTTATATCTTTAGTGTATCGCAGAAACGTGACTTTTCATGAGATAAGGTTTATACCCAGTGTAATGTATTTGCATTTTAAAATATCATTTTTGTTATTCTTTGAATTGAGAAAAATATTTCCGTTGTTTATGGTTCCATCGGTACCCAAACAAATGCGCCTGCAGATTATTTTTCAGAGAAGGGTGTTTTATTAGATTTTATGTCTTCTTTCAGTTCTTTGGAAGCGGTTGTACTGATGGCTTAAAGTTTAGAATTAACAGAAAAAGAAAATAAGTAATAAAAAATACTTATATAAAAATAAAAATACAAAATAGACTAAATACAATAGGGGGGTCCATGGACCCGTTGACCCCCCCCCCTGTATCCGCGCCAGCACATAGTCTTTTCTGCTTGAATATGCTTTTATAACACTGCATTAACCAACGAAAGGATATTCTCCGATTATGAAAAACATTTGACAAAGCAAAACACGACGCAATGATAAAAATAATAAAAAAGACATAATATTTACCCGGAACCTTTATTGCAACCAAAAGCACGAGTGAGGCTGAACAAGTCAACCAACACAAGAATTTGATATTTTAACGGGCACGACAGGGGTGTATTTTTTCTCCTATACCGTTCAACCTCTATGTGGAGAATGTTTTTTTTTTTGTAGATGCACTAGAAAGCTCCTGAGTGTGGTATACGAGCCCCTTCCCATATCAGTTGGCCCAATGTAGATTGAAACGAAAATCCAATTTTATAGAACAAAAACAAAAGTCAAGCATACCTAAACTTTGAAAGTTTTAATTCATCTATAATTTTTGGATTTCCAGAAGTATACAAAATATGTTTTAAATTAATAAAAACGATTAATTAAATAAAATAACACTAAATTAAAAAAACGTAAACAATATCTAATTTTAACAAAACAAATGTCGAAGTGTACAACTGAGTGAATCCGTTTTATTTTTAATTAAATCCAAAATTCTTCGAGGCATAGCTTTTACAAAGTTCTGGCAGCACTCTGATTAAATTAATCCCATATTTCTTGCAAGTTTTTCTTCAATTCTTTGACGGACCTGGCAGGATGTTTCCCCAATATCTTTTTTGTTTCGCGCCAGAAAGAGGCGCGAAAGTTTCTCTCGGGGACAAGTCGGGACTGTTAGAAACGTATTCCAGAAGTGGTATATCATGGTCTCCAATCCAGTTTAAACTCTTTTTTGAGGTATGGCAACCTACGCCATCCCGTTGGAAGACAACATCTTTCGCTGATTTTAACTTGTTGAAATGACTTTTTTCACAATTGTTAAGCGATTATTTAAAACCTTCAAATATTATTTGTCCGTATTTAAATGCAGATGCGACATGCTGCCCCAGACTATGATAAACGTAGGAAATTTGACTTTTCTGTTAAGACCGTAAGGCTGAAAATATTTATTTTTGCTGCGAATAACTCAACTCCGACTGTCTCCAACTCGAATCCAACATATACTTCAAATCTGGATCATCATTCCATTGTACTGCATCCCACAGTGAATTTGTCCAACCTCAATGCTCTTTTGACCATTTTAACCTATTTTTCTTGTGTTGTAACGTTAAGACTGGATTTTCATTAGTCTGAGATAAAATGAAAATTTACCAAAATAATTCGTATTGACTTTTTTAACTTTATCCATTAATTTGTAAGTAGCAAATCTTAATTTGTGGGCGTCTCGGTGACATGTTGATCTAGAAACGTGTCTTCCAACCAGGTTACTCTACAAAACATTTAAATCTAGATAAGTTGCACGTCGATTTTTCACTATAATGCGTCTTAATTTCCTTCGATCTGTTTCGTTTATTTTATTTTATTTTATCCTACATTTATAGGTTTTGTGATGACAAACCTGAGGTTTTGTATCTCCTAACTATATTTCTGACACTATACTATCACAATTGAAACATATTTGCTATTGCCGAATTGGATTTTCCAGAATTAAAAAATCTATTGAGGATTGAACAAAATTTGTTCTCATCATTTAATGTTCTCATCCATAACTTTACCGCCACTCATTCCCATCGATAACTTTATCTTCACAAACGGTAGCAGGCTTTATAATATCACAAATTATATTTTACATTAATTGACAATTGTTTTGATATAAATTTTCCAGATATATTGTCTATAAGTTTTCCTGATTTTAACATAATTATGAAAAAATCAATGTATGTTGATGTAAGTGAACCAAAAGCCATGATTTATCGATTTTTTTTTTATTATTATTTGAAATAAATAAAACAAACATAAGGGTAATGTTTTCAATAAATATTAATAAAAGATGCAATAATAATTAATATGGGAACTTATTATCATTTGTTTTTGGCAATCGCCATAAACTGCAAATTCCCAAGGTGGGCCAACTGAAATGGGAAGGAGCTCGTAAAGGTCAATGGATACCCGATGAATAAAATTTCGTTACGCTGATGACACCGGAATAATCACAGATAACGAACAGGATATGCAATTGCTAATTGTTAACCCTCCGTTACTCGCACACGGTGTATGAGACCGGTCCTCTAAATAACTTCCTATAACTCTGATTGTAGTGGAGATTTTGAATTGCTGCTGCATATACCTCTTCAGTCATCAGTCAATTGTGGGTGAAGGCCACGTGCAATGTAAAAAAGAGTATTGTACTTTTATTATTAGGCAACATGGTGATGTACACCGCGTGTGAGTATTTGTGAACAATTTTTTTGTTTAAATCAGACGTCGATAGTTTTAATTAGTAAGGTACTTTTAGATAGTTTTCTTATTTTCAATGTTTATATATTTGTTTATATATTTGTTTATTTATATTTAAATATGAATTAAGAGAAGGAGAAGCAAAGATTATTAAAATTATTTGAGGAAGTATCGACTGACGAGGAAACGTATGAAGAAGATGATGAACAAAGTTACTTTTGATTAAAATAATATAATGTTGACTCAAACGCATATCTACAAAATTATATTATATTCATTAAATAATAGAATTGCACACAATTTTGCAAAAAAAAATTTAAATATTGCTGACCCATATTTTTGGACCCGGTCTTTTGCACCGTGCGCTAGTATTCGTTAAATAAAGTAAATAATGAAGGAGAAACATACGACTTTAAAACTCAGCCTACTAAGAGAGGAGTAGGTCGCAAACAAATGTCGTGGACATGGAATACAAAGAACAGAACAGACATAAATAAGACTGGTGAGCTATGTCATGCCTCGAAGGATAGACGTCTGGCCTTAAGATAATTCACCGACGCACTATAGGGGCACGGCACTCTAAGAAGATAGAGGTCTCATCCTCTACACTATACACCTTCTTCTTAACGTGCCTTATTAAGTTCCCTTGACGTTGGCGATTAACATGGCGAAACTGTCTCTGTCTCGAGCTATTCTAAATAGGTGTTCTGCTTTCTTTATTCCTGTCCACTCCCGGATATTCTTCAACCAAGAGGCCTGCTTTCTACCAATTCCTCTGCGTCCTTCGATTTTACCCATCATAATAAGTTGAAAAATATTATACCGGTCTCCCCTTACTACGTGTCCAAAATAGGCCATCTTTCTATATTTGATGTAATCAAGCAGCTCGCGGGTAGCATTTGCTCTCTTAAGGACTGCCACATTTGTCAGCATAGCCGTCCATGGTATTTTCAGAATACGTCTGTGCAGCCACATTTCAAAGGGCTCCAAACGGTTAATGGTGGATATTTTTAATGTCCATGCTTCGACACCATACAAGAGGACTGACCAAATGTAGCATTTAATCATGCGCTTTCGAAGTTGAAGTTGCAAGGTATCATTACAGAAGAATGACCTCATTTTTAAAAATGTCGTGCGGGCTATCTCGATTCTACATTTTATCTCTTTATCTGGATCTAGTTGTTCAGTGATATGGCAACCAAGATATTTAAAACTGGGTACTCTTTGAATTATATGACCATCAAATAAACGTGAATCTTGATGGGCCAAACAGCTAAATACCATGTATTTTGTTTTTGAACAGTTTATATTTAGGCCAAAGTCTCTTCCCACTGTGTCAATGGCATTTAAAAGGTGTTGTAATCCATTCATATCATCACTTAAAATAACTGTATCGTCTGCATATCGGATTGTATTTATCAGAATTCCATTAACCTTCACACCCCATTCCAAATTATGCAGCGCTTCCTTAAATATTCTATCTGAATACAAATTGAACAACAGTGGGGACAGTATACAACCCTGTCTGACACCTCTTTGTATTTTGCATATTTCTGTTGATTTTCCATTTATGCATGCTGTCGCTGTTTGACGCCAGTATAATTTTTCTATGATTCGCACATCTTGACTATCAACTCCTTTATCCTTTAATATTTTAATTAATTTGTGATGTTGTACTCGATCAAAGGCCTTCTCATAGTCAATAAATACAGCAAAGACGTCTTTCCTTTGATCTCGGCATTTCTGCAATAACACATTTAGTCCATTTCTGAAGCCAAATTATGTTTCATCCTGGTCTTCTTCACATTTATCTCTGATTCTACTGTGGATGATACGTAGAAAGATTTTCAAGGTGTGGCTTATAAGGCTTATCATTCTATAGTCGCTACAGTTTTTCGGACGTTGTTTATTTGGTAGGGTTATGAATTCGGACTTTAACCAATCACCAGTCGAATAAACATCATTGAAAAGTTTGACTAGTATTCCAATGTTTTCCTCATTTATGAGCTTTAACATTTCTGTAGGTATGTTGTCGGGACCAACGGCTTTCTTGTTTTTTGCCAATTTTATAGCATGTTGTATTTCTGATTTTAGTATTTCTGGTCCTTCACCTTCATCTAAAGTGTCCAGTTCTTCGGGTCTATCATCATTATACAGTTCATTTATATAATTATACCAGGTAGTTCGAATTTCGTGTTCGTCTATTATCATTTTTCCCGACGAATCGGTTATAGTATGTGGAGTTTTCTTATAATAAAGACCAGCTACTTCTCTAACTTTTTTAAACATATTAAACGTATCATGTTTTTCATTCAACTTTTCTAATTCCTTGCATTTATCCTCCATCCATTTTTCTTTAGCTACCCTTATTTTTTGTTTAATTAGTTTCTGTTTTTCTTTGTATTCTGTTTTGTTATCTTTCAGTTTTCTTCTCTGCTCCATCAATTCCAGGATTTCATCAGTCATCCATTGTTGCTTTTTGTGCCTCTGCATCGTTGTTGTATATTTTTCCGTTACTTTCCAGGTAAGATCTTTAAACGTGTTCCATATTTCTGTATTGTTTTCATTTGTTGAATTCTTTAGCTGATTATTCAGGTCATTTTCTATTAGCGTTTTGTTGGATGTTGCTATATGTAATTTTGGTGTTTTGGGGCTTTCTTCGACTTTTTTGAGCTTCATTTGGATGTCAGCTATTAGAGGGTTATGGTCTGAACCGATATCTGCACCAGGATATGTCGTTGATCTCTTGACACCATTCTTAAATCTCTTGTTTACTAGAATATAATCTATCTGATTTCTAATTATATGAAGTGAGTTATCTCCTGGTCCCTTCCATGTATATAATCTTCTTTTGTGTAATTTGAACCATGTATTTGCGATTATCATGTCATGTTCTTGACAGAACTGGTATAATCTATCGCCTCTTTCATTGCTCTCCCCTAGTCCATATTCACCTACCAGGTCAGATCTTCGTCCTTGACCAATTTTCGCGTTAAAATCTCCAATAATATATGTGATTTCGTTCCTTTTTAGATTGTTAAGTGTCTGTTTTAATTGACTATAGAATGATTCAACATCATTGTCATATTTCTTTTCTGAAGTAGGGGCATATAACTGGATAACATTGACATTAAATGGTTTACTATTTAATTGGAGTATCGCTAGTCTGTCGTTTACAGGTACAAAATTTTTTACATATTTCTTGAATTTAGATGTTATAAATATGTTAACTCCATTCCTATGATGTACGTCATCTTCTACACTTCCAGAATAGTATAGTGTGCCTTCATTTTGTTCACATGTTCCCGCTCCAGGCCAGCGGAGCTCACTTATGCCCATTATATCAATTTTTAAGCGTTTAACCTCTTGAACTAAGTTACTGAGCTTGCCTGCTGCATAGAGGCTTTTAACATTCCATGTGCCTAATCTGATTGTACTGCTAGACATTTTTAAAGTTGTCGTACTTTTTAAATTGTAGGGGTTTCGTGTGGTGACGACCGGGAAGGCCCTACAGTCTGGTGCGGACCCTTCCCTGCCGGATCTTGGTTTCCGAGATCCATGATCAGTAATACTCTGATTATGTTTGGATTGCGCCATGTTAACTTTACTCGGGAGAAATAATTGGAGTGGTTTCCCGTTGCCTTCCCCAATGATTTTTCTGGCGCATTAGGTTTACTCCTGTGGGTTGGATAATCGGCAAGGATTTTTGGATATTTGGTAGGAAACTTGGATCGGGACATGACCTCCCCTATTTGGGTTTGGGGGATAGCCATGGCTTGCGTGAGCAGGGTCGCGTCCCTGAAATAGATCTGACTTACACCGGGATCGTATAAGTGTATCTATCCGCTACTACCTCTACACCACAGAATCAAAATTCTGCTACATCAACTACCGCTTTCTCAGTCGACAATGGTTTGTAAGTATGCCTATTAAAATACGTAATCATTTTTTGTTTAAATTAGGTAAAGCAATATTTAAATCATTTACGGTTACAGTACCCTTCATTTTTATTGCCTCATTCCTTGTGTCTTCCCACTGTTTTGGATTTTTTCGATCTACTTCCATATTCCTGACTCCGCAAAAAGGTTTCGGTTGCATAATTGGTGTTTTGGCCCTTATTTTGGCAAATTTGTCGGCAATTTCTTTTTCCTAACACTCCGTATATCCTCAAATCCATGGAAGGGTAACTAAAATTCTCTTGCTTAGTTCATTCCTATACCACTTTAGAGCTGATCATATATGATTTTATTAATTTGTTGGATAGTTGACTAATGGGCGCATCTACCAATATCGCGATTTCAGCTTGAAAGATGCTTGGCGTTTTCCCAGAATGTTTAGTTCTAGTCCTAGTGTACCACTTGATAGCATTCTTATTTAGCTTTATCCCAAAAGTTTTTGCATCCTAACTTTGTAGTAAATTCTTTTACAAAATTACAATTCTTTACCATGTCGTCTGAAGCCATGCTCAGTATCGACTTGCATCCAAAGTTGAATCGACAAGTGGTCTAATGGTTCCTTTATTGTTCATCTTATTATTTTTGTTTTCACCCTTTGCATTAAAGGAAACCTTCATGGTTTCAGTCTATTTTCTAATTTTCTTCTATTAATTCCTGTTAACACTACATCATCAATATGCATTAAGCACAAAGGAATGTAAATTTGTAATTTTCTTTTTAACCGATGCAGACTAACGAGAATAAAGGACCAAGTCCTGATGGGATCCTAGTTTAACATTAAACTTATCTGTCTCTCCTGCTTTATACCTCTCATAATCTTCAAATACAGAAAATGTCTTCCTCATTCAATGCCTAGCAGAAAACCTGTTGATAGTGCGATAATTTAATACGGTAGTTTCCGCAAATCTAAAATACTCAAAGTACACTTAATACTGCAAGGAATACGGAATGTCTCTTGACCAAACCACAAATTTATAACCATCTAAGACCAATTTACATTAAAAATTCATGACCAGATATTGAATAAGAAAAATTATACGTAGATACATGAATAAATAAAATCCTATTCAGTTTTAAGCTTGCTAGTGATTATTATTTTTATGATACATTCATTTGAAAAGCTACTGAGATAGTGCTGTCGCCAGGGGAGTACAACGGCCTCCTTTATTTAGATGTACTTACCCAAGTTTTTTTTTGTATTTTGACCCTTAGAACATGAATTTTTGGGTAACAATTGGTCCGGATGTCGATAAGATTGTTATAAACAAAAAAGTTGCAAAATTACAAAAAAGCGATTTTTTGCATTTTTGGGTCATTCTAAGTAAAAAATGTTATTACAGGTTTTTTCGTAGGATGCATAGTTTTCGAGATAATATAGTTTTCTCTCATTTAAAATCTAACGAGTAGGTATGGTTTGTTAAACAGTAAATGGTTGAGTTCAATTAGTGCGGTCGTAAATATTATTAAATTTATCTGACCTGGCCCATTGTTAAGACCCACCCGGAGCGATAAGCCACCGAGGTAGACAGAGTTGGTCTTTTGCAATTAACACTGACTAGACGGTACTCCCATAATAAAGCCTGAAATACATTTTACCTGAAACCGGGCCTTTTATACTATTATCGGTTAATCCAGGATGTTTATAGTGGTAACTAATTGAACTCAACCATTTACTGTTAAACATACCATAAAAGTGCAAGCCCCCGCAAACAGGCAATTTCTACGTAGCATGCATAAAACACATGCATTGGGCACGCGTCAAAACGCTCAAACACTAATTGTTGGTAGCTTTGTTTAACAATAAAAGAATTAATTTTTATCAATGCAAATAAAATCAAAACCGGTACAATGTGACTTGAACTTTCAAATACTGTAAGCAGAATTGCTATTTTATTTTTTAATCAAAAGTTATTCGGGTTCAAAAATTGCAATTTTTCGATTTAAAAGTTCAACCGCGTTTATCTCGAAAACTATGCATCCTACGAAAAAACTTGTATTAAAGACATTTGTTGCTTAGAATGACCCTTAAAATACAATAAAATATTTTGTTTTGCGCAAAATCGCTTTTTCGTAATATTGCAAGTTTTTTGTTTATAACAATCTTATCGACATCCGGACCAACTGTTACCAAAAAAATTCGTGTTCTATGGGTCAAAATACATATAAAAATTTTTGGGTAAGTTCATCTAAATAAAGAAGGCCGTTGTACCGCCCCTAACGACAGCACTAAGAGGTCCGATTTCAATTTCAGAACCATCTAAACATAAATCACACCACTAACTGTGATTTATAATAAAGCATGGAATATTACAACAATCCCACCTTTTAGCAGGTGGGATTTAGCAGCAATCTCATGGAAATCCCACCTTTTAGCAGCACTTTTGGATGTCAGTAAAACATTGATAAGGACTGGCACACAATCCTACATAGCAAATAAATATTTCATAGTAAAATTGCGCAAATTGCTACCTGCATAAAATCAAAGCAAGGATATTGCAAGAAAGTTTATTCGAACCTATTCTAAATATGATGACAAGATTACATCCAATAGCAACGCATAATATGTTATAGGCCTGGATCACGCGTACCAAAAAAAGTTGATTAATAGCAAGCTGAAAATTTGTTAATACCTTAACGGTGTCTAGTCGGACAAACTTTGATGTACGGGAACACTGGAACAGGGGAAGTTTTAATTGTGGAACAGGTTACAGGTTTCGAACGTCATACTACGAAAACGTCCCATGTATTTTGTCGGACAGAACTTCCAATTGATTTGTTACCATTCCATTTAACTCTCATGCAAAAATCAGACTGCTATTTACCATCAATATAATTCCCGTCGTTGTTCTGAAGCTACTTATTTGTGGCATTTTTGTAATTAACTATTCTAAATGGGAAATAAGCCGCAATTTAATTTAAAAAAAGTAATAATAAAAATTTTTGAGAGAAAACTAAATGTAAGACCAAATACTTACGATGTCGGGATAGTATCACGAGGTTTTTTCCTGGTTTTTCCTCGTGATTTACTATGGAATCTCTAGCGCGAGAATTTTACTGTCACCGTTGCACGTGGTTGTCTTTTTAAAGACAAATCACATGCTATGTTTTTTTGTGATGGATATTCTTGAGTTAAAATTGATTTCATGTAATCGAATGAACTAACTTTCAATAAAGTCGTCCCATGAACGCAACTCACAAATATTGGCAATATCATTTTAAAGTCTTTTACTTTAAAATGTATAAAATATAATATGTCTTAATTGCCGATATAAATGAGTCAGATTAAATGAAATTATTTTAAGAATTTTTTACTAAGCAACAACATTTTTGTTTAATTTATTAATATTTTGTATTTTGACAACGACGTCCGATCTGAACATCGAAACGCATGGACCGCGTTTGTTGCTACCTGTTGATCGTTACTGTGTGATCTTAATAAAATCATTTTTTTAATTAAATTGTGGCTTATTTCCAATTTAGAATAGTTAATAATTCCTGTCATTTGGCATGTTCTACGTGTCGAACTTTTTAAAATGCTTAAAATATTTTTCGGACAAACATTTTTTCATATTATATAAAGTTTGCTATTGAATAAACTTAAAAACAACCTGCTAGTTTTCACAATCATAAACTTGTCAGGATGGCACGTTCCACAATTAAAATTACGTTTCACAATTAAAACTTCCCATGTTCCAGTGTTCCCATACCTACATCAAAGTTTGTCCAACTAGACACCGTTAAACTATTAACAAATTTTCAGCTTGCTATTAATCAACTTTTTTTGTACGGGGGATCCAGGCCTATTACTTCTAGAGACAGCACAGCAATACTCAGTGGCGGATCTGGAAATTCGCCCCCCCCCCTTAACACGGTCCAAAATTAAGGAAAAAAATTGTTACAACATAAAAATATATTAGCTGACATGAAACTTGGACCACAGACAGACAAATTCAACCCAATAAACAAAATAATGAGGCTAATTAAGGGAACCTAAAGCATGTACGTTATTATGGGTCCCGGTGAATTCGTAACTATTTTAATCCCCCATCCTAATTACAGGCCAATTGGTAACTCTGGCTCTCAGGTAATTTTTCGGTAACTAATCAACTACGGGTGAATTCGTAACTAAATAAAGGTATAGTCTTTTAGATTTGAAATAAACATATGGAAAATATCGTTGCTTTTAAATTATCAGATGGATTTAAATAATTTATCGTTGCTAAACATCTAAATATTGAATTTACAATTACTTGATAAAAACCAAGCTCGTGTAGAGGTATACTTGATGGAAATAATATTTATAACACGTGTTAATGAAACACTATAATATTGTTTCAATTATTTTATTAAGATATTTCAACTTTTGCTATTTTTTATAGGTACATATAATACAAACATAATGTTTTTAAGAAAATCAAGAAACAGTCGGTGTAGATTTAAGGTATTAGATTTAATCAATGGTTTCGAATTCACCTGAAGAACGTTTCGAGTTGGCAGGTCAGGTAAAAGAAAAGTTACGAATTGGCCGGTGTACATTTTTATTTGAAAATATTTTGTCATTAAAAGTTACGAGTTGGCGCGTGTCCGTTATTATTTATGTCTTTTATGTAGTTTGGGTTTATTTTTTAATGTCTTTTGGTTGGTGTTTCATTGAAAGTTTCCCCCCTAAGAATTTCCCTTCCCAAGGTAAATGTTTAGATCCGCCACTGAGCAATACTGTAATATTTGAATAATTTATCGTTTTTACTCTTTTATTTTAAAATTGGCCATAAATTGTTACCTAATAACATCCGTAATATTTCTCTCCTTTGAAAGTAGAGAGAATGGAGAAAGGCTAAATCCGATTCCAAATGCAAGGGGGCGAAGACAGAAAAAAATAGTTAACATAAAATCAGATAGAATTTATAATGGTACTCCAGAAAACTGGTAATAAAAAATAGAGCTAGAGTATTGAGGTGATGTACTGTTATATTATGAAGTTGACGCCTGGATGCAACTGAAAAAATACGTGCTAGCTTTGAAATGTGGTCTTATCGAAGAGTGTGGAAAATATGGACTCAACACGGAAAGAAACACCAAATAAGGGAAAAAGACAGTTTATGTTTCCTTTCTATTCAGAGGCGATGCACTATCTCCAGACAGCTGTTTCTGTCTTACGACGTCATCGGTGGAGCTGCATGCATGCCTCTGAAGCAAAACGAGACCAAACTGCCTTATTTATTTGGAATTTTAAAGATCCTTTCAAATCCACTTTGGGACGCAATCAGCGACACCTCTTAAATAACAGCGAAAAGTCTCAGATACAGATTTCACCATTATGATAAAAATTAAAATAGTAAAAATTATTTAAATCCGAAAACTTTTGTTGTTGGGACTTCTTTCTGGTACATCCTTAATCTGTGACTTTTACAATTAATAAGACAACAGACGACGAATAAAGAAAGCGAAAAGGACTCTACGATATGCAGTATAATTCAGCTTTCATTCGTCTAGGAAAAAACGGTCCGAAAGAAAGTCACTAGTACTGAAATCTGAGTAAAGATTAGTGTTGCCCAAAATCGGTCTTGGTCTTGTTCTTGCGTTTTTGCAAGACCAAGACCAAGACCGCCTAATTTGAGCAAGACCAAGACCAAGACTTACCGTGCAAGATTTGAGCAAGAACAAGACTAAGCCTGCAAGACTCTTGCGTCTTGCAGTTGGAACTGAGGGTCGTTTTAGAGAGTATATTATATATATATATATATATATATATATATATATACATATATATATATATATATATATATATATATATATATATATATATATATATATATATAATGTTCTTGAACTCCTAAGTGGAGCATAGAGCTTCAGTGAAAACGCGCCATCGGGTTCTATTTTGCGCTAGGGCCTTCACCTCATTCCAAGACTTTCCTTGACTTCTTATCTCGTCCATGATGGATCTTCTCCAAGTTTGTGCTGGGCGACCTCTTTTTCTCTTTCCTTGGGGATTCCACTCTAGGGCATTTTTTGCAATACTGGAACTATCTTTTCGGAGTGTGTGACCTATCCACCCCCACTTTCTGTGTTTTATTTCATTTTCTACCCTCTTTTGTTGGGTCAGGTGTAGCAGATCTTCGTTTCTGATGGTGTTTGGCCAGAAAATACGAACAATTCTTCGTAGACATTTGTTAACGAAGACCTGCAATTTGTCTGTAAGGTATTTTGTCACTTTCCAGGTTTCACATCCATAGAGTAGAACAGACATAACATTTGACTGGAATATTCGGATCTTTGTCCTTGTAGTATATTCTCCAGACCTCCAAACAGGGTTAAGCATGCTGAAAGCTTGTTGAGCTTTTCGTATCCTCATACGAATATCGTCTTCTGTACCTCCGTTTTCTGTTATGACACTTCCAAGGTACGTGAAGTTCTCCACATTTTCAATCTGCTTGTTGTCGATATTAAATAGCGTGTTGTTCCTTGCATTTATTCTCATCGACTTGGTTTTACCAATATTGATTTTTAAACCTATTTTATTGGCCTCAGTGGATAGTGTTTGCAATTGGTCGGCCACATCCTGGAACCTTTGTCCTAACAGGCAGATATCGTCGGCGTATTCCAGATCACTTAGGCGTGTGGTTAACGTCCATTGTATCCCTTTTGTGTCGAAGTCTAGTTTGGAGAGAACATAGTCCAGAGCTATGTTAAACAGAAACGGAGAAAGCACACATCTCTGTCTGACTCCAGTAAGTACGTCAAATTCGTCACTGTTGACCCCATTGTGTGTCACGCTGCACGTCGCCTCAGTGTACAGTGACTTTATAATGGAAATTATTTTATGAGGAATGTTTCTTAGCTCTAAAATTTTCCATATAGCAGCATGAGACAGGCTGTCAAAGGCACGTTCGAAATCGACAAGAGAGTATATTAGTTCGGGTATATTCTTAGATACTCTATGAGAGGTAAAAATATTTTTAACAAAAATTTGGAAAATTTGACTCATGCGCATTAGGAACAATACCACAAACATACATAGCGAATCAAAATATCTATTAAAATAACACTTGACACATTTGACACGTACTCAGAGATCATTATTACAATGCAAAAATAAAATATTTTTACATTCTTTCCCAGCAGACGACATCTTCGCTCTGAAATTAATTGTCCAGGTTTTGAGAATAGCCGGCCTTTATTCATAAATTAATATTCTTGCGTTGCGACCTTGCGATGCTGACAATAATGTCGTTAAAAATCGGTAGCTGATAAAAAAATATACCTATTACATCTTATCGGTATATAGAATAATAAGACTATTATGTATATTTTTTCTGTTGATTGTGCAATGACCTCATTCAGTTAAACAAAATTTGCTGAAAGAATGCGGCTAATACTTAAAAGTATTAATATCGAGACACAATAATGCAGATACTGCCGGGTATACATACCGTGTAAACAAAATAACGAAATATTTAATAACGATATACTGTCTACCGAGGCATTGAACAAAGAAATATTACAGTAAAATGTATGCAAGACAAAAGCACATTTATTGCAGTTTTTTCTGTAGTTAAATTAAATTGGTCATTTGTTTTATCAACCGACTGTTCTTTTGTTACTCTTTGTGTTTGGTGATATACACTACTCCAAGAAATTAACGCACCAACTTAAAAACGGGTCATTTTTGATGTCTTGAATTTCCTAAACCTGTTGTCCGATTGAAGTGATTTTTTTAATACGTTATAGCCTTATTCTTTAACAATATCGCTGTAATAATACTATTGCTAGGCAGGTAAATTGTCATTGTATACCGGGTGTACCAATCAAACTGTGTTTTTTTTTCTCAAAGTTCGCATCACCCTATGGAATATTCTAGCGTATAAAATATTTAAATTAAAACCCAACTAGCCTCATATTTTCTTATTATTTTGTTTTTTGATTCATTCACTTATGCTGGAGAATAAAAAGTTACGTACTTTTTTAGCTAGCCATGTTTTTCATCAATACATGGGTTTTTAAATAAGTATGGCAAATTTTAAGGGGTACTTACTCTGCACGAAAAAGTAATGACAGTTTGCTTTTAAACGTATGTTCGCAAATGCTTCGTTTCCGAAATAGGGGATGTTAAAATTTTTCTTACAACTAACGATTTATTTATTGCTCTAAAGCCGGTTGAGATATGCGAATGAAATTTCGTAGTTTTCAAGAGGTAGTTATTACGCATTTTTGACATACAATTAAGATTTTAATATTCACCAATGGCGCGCATACCTACGTGTAAAAGGTTTGTTTAGAATTACGCCTTAAAATTTGCCATACTTATTTCAAAACAGCCTGTATTGATGAAAAACATGGCTAGTTATTAAAATATCTAACTTTGTTGTTATCCAAGCGAATGAATAAAAAAAACAGAACGTTAAGAAAATATCAGACTGTAGTAGGGTTTTAATTTCAGTATTTTATAAAGGCTAGAATATTCCACAGGATGATGCGAACTTTGAGATAAAAACACAGTTTGATTGGTACACTACCGGTACGGTATCCGGTACCTGTAGGTACAACGACAATTTACCTACTAGCAACAATATTATTACAGCGATATTGTTAATGAATAAATAATTCAAGCTTAAAATTTACCTACTCTGTTACATTGTTCTAAGATATGTAATAGGCTAATGGGCAACTGCGAGACTTGCAAGACTCTTGCTGCAAGACCAAGACCTGGAGCGCAATACCAAGACCAAGACCAAGACCAGGTGTACTGTTGCAAGCCCAAGACCAAGACTGTCTAAGTCTCGTATTGGTCTTGCATTTGGCAACACTAGTAAAGATAGAAGTGAAAAATACAGTTTATGTTTCAAATATTGAATGGGTTGCATATGTGAGTCCATATTAAATGTAGTAATGAAACACAGACTTACTCACAATCATTTAATTATACTTTGACGACCGGTTTCGATCTCTACATTATACAGATCATCTTCAGGTCGGCGTTACAAGTAGTTAAATGATGTCGTTACAAGGGATGCGTTGCCACTTAGTTGTTATCATATTAATTCGTCCAACTTATGCTGATTGGTTTGCTGGTAGGGTTATACGGCAAACAGACATGTTACGCAGGTCAAAACAAAGTAAATTTTTGAATTTGGAAAGGATCCTGAAGGAAGATGCGTGCTGTGAAACTGGTGATGTCTTGTTAGAATGGAGAAAGACAATGCACAACCACTTGAGCATTGTCTTTCTCCATTCTAACAAGACATCACCAGTTTCACAGCACGCATCTTCCTTCAGGATCCTTTCCAAATTCAAAAATTTACTTTGTTTTGACCTGCGTAACATGTCTGTTTGCCGTATAACCCTACCAGCAAACCAATCAGCATAAGTTGGACGAATTAATATGATAACAACTAAGTGGCAACGCATCCCTTGTAACGGCATCATTTAACTACTTGTAACGCCGACCTGAAGATGATCTGTATAATGTAGAGATCGAAACCGGTCGTCAAAGTATAATTAAATGATTGTGAGTAAGTCTGTGTTTCATTACTACATTTAGTTTATGTTTCCTTTCGATTCAGAGGCGATACACAATCTCTATACCCTATTCCACGAACATACGCCTGTTTTGGATTACTTCGACAACGAATATTTTACTGTGCAAAATAAGAAGAACGAAAGTAAATTGCAAATTACATTGTTGTTTATTGGAATAATTATTAGCGCCATTTACTTTCGTACCTACTTCTTATGTTGCACAGTAAAATATTCGTTGTCGAAGTATTCCAAAACAGGCGTATGTTCGTGGAATGGCCCATAGACAGCTGTTTCTGTCTTACGACGTCATCGGTGGAGCTGCATGCATGCCTTTGAAGCAAAACGAAACCAAACTGCCTTATTTATGTGGAATTTTAAAGATCGTTTAAAATCCACTTTGGGGCGCAATCAGCAAAATGAAAAACAGGAAAAGTTTTCAGATTTAAATAACTATTTAATACCATTTTAATTTTTATTATAATAGTGAATTCTGTATCTGAGACTTTTCCCTTTTATTTTATTAAAATTAAATACTCAGCACTATGAAGAAAAGAAAAAGGGCTACTTTGGTCACATACTAAAAACTGAAAAATATGAGTTGATGCGATTGGTTATAGGACCAGGAAAATACGACGGACGTCCTGATTGAAAATTTTTTAAAGCAGTAGAGTGTAAAAACAACAATACGGCAATATGATGTCTTTTCAAAACTTTGAAAATGATGTTATATTCCACACATAATGGCATCGAGAGGCCATTCAAACGAATAAAATAGTTCAATTATGTCACATACAATTTGTTGTTTTATTTAAATTTAAAGATTTAAAAGGAAGCGCTAAATTAAAGACCGCATTATATTATACCTACTGTCGGGTTTTAAGAAGAAGCTTCTGTTCGCTTCTCTATCAACCCACATGTATTTCGTTTTTTGTATGATTTCTATGTTACATCATTTAAATAAGAAAGTATTCAAAGTTTTAACCCGATACAGTGAACGGATAATGAGCATTCCAACACACTGTCATGTTTTCGATGACAAATGAAGTTGCTCAGGAGAAAATTATTTGAACCCGCTTGAACTTATGAGGAAGAATGATTTGAATATTTAAACAATTTATTGTTTAGCTTAATTAATTTTGTTTTAATTATAATCGCATTTTAATATTATTGTTCTGAGTGTATCTAAAACTAGAATTATTAAGGTAGTAGTTAATAAATAAAGAAAGGAGGCTCTTTTTTGAAAGAAAAAAATACATGTAAAAGACCTTCACGGAAAGTCTCTACATATAAAACAAATTTCTTATTCTGTAGTTTGGATTGGAATAAACTATAATAATATTTAGAGTATATAACAAAAAAGGATCACGAAAGAAAAGAAGAGAAAAATTTAAGATTCCTGATAACTAAGATACACTGTACTTACTGGACAGCAAGAAAAACTAATGCGGAAGTACCAAGGAGGGTCAACAAAGATAGAGAACTGCTAAATACTGTTAATCACCAGAAAATGTCTTATCTGGGACATATAGTGAAGGCAAATCGATATACACTCAGATGCAAAAAAACGCAACGGAGAACATTTTGGTCAAATTCAAAGTATTTCAGATTTTTTATTTTTAGCCCTATTTTGATGAATTTTTTAGCTCACTGTGTAAAAATTTATAAATTTTAAGTTGCTATAGTGAATTTTTTAATAAAATTTTGTATTTGACTTATTATACAGGGTTAATTAAAAGGTGGTTTTTTTATCCTAACTTTTAAACATCCTGTGGAATAATTCCGTTTGCGAATTTTCGTAAAACCTTATTTTTCGGTTGCGACGATGTCTCATAAGCATTATATTTTTTGTTTCATGTCAAAATATGCCTTGGTTCAATTTTTAGAACCAAATGAATTTGCCACCCACAATTTAGGACTTTTTTAATTATGATTATTTTGGAGTTATTTTGTAAAACGACGACGTGGCTTTGATGACTGTTGTCATTATGTCATATTGACACTTACATTTTGTTTACCTATGATTGATCATTGTTCTTAGTGTCGAAGATTGTGCGAAAGCTGTTGCTCTGGTTGAAGATGGACGAAATTATGAATATGTGGCTAGAGTACTACACACTCATCGCTTTACCCTCCAAAGGATAGTGGAACGTTTTATACGAACTGGAACAAACAAGCGTAAAGCGGGAAGTGACAGGAAGCGCAAAACTACCGCTTTAGATGATCGTTTTATACGAGTCAACGCTTTGCGGGATCGTCATTTAACAGCGGTGCAAACAAGAAATCAGCTTTAACAGGTTCGAGGTAATAATGTAAGTGTATTTACAGTTCGTCCAAGATTACATGAATTTGGTTTCCAAAGTTGCACGCCAGCAACTGGGCCCAAATTACTTCCACGGCATAGAGTGGCTAGACTACAATTTTCCAGGGAACATTTACATTGGAATTTAGGACAATGGAGAAATGTGCTTTTTACGGATGAGTCGAGATACTGTCTCCACTCATCAGATGGGAGGGAACGAGTGTGGCGTCGAACTGTCGAACTGGAGAGAGATTTGCGGAGTGCGCTTTCAGTCCCCGTGTTAGCCATGGAGGGGGTTCGGTGATGGTCTGGGCAGGAATATCCCAAGAGGCAGTACACACCGATATATTGAGGAAATTTTAGCGAATCACGTAGTACCCTTTTCTCAATATATCGGCGATGATTTTATATTAATGCTAGATAATGCGCGACCCCATTCTGAAATGTGTGTCACACAATATTTAGAGGAAGTTGGAATTAATAAAATGAACTGGCCAGCGTGTTCGCCAGATCTGAACCTAATAGATCACGTTTGGGACATGCTTGGTAGAAATATTAGAGGTCGCGAAGTCGCACCAGCCTCAATTAACGAACTTCGCTTGGCTCTAGAAGAGGAATGGCAAAACATTCAGCAAAATGATATTCGCAACCTCATAGACAGCATGAGCCGACTTGTACAGGCAGTTATAGAGGCTAGGGGAGGCAATACAAAGTATTAAGTTATATTTTAGTAGTTTTTCTTTGTTATTTGCGTACTTAGGTTAAGTTACATTAAGTTGTTCTTTATTATGTCTTATTATTGTTATCATAGTTCATTAAAACCAAGATCATGTCGTTTCTTTTAATCATTATTTAAATAAAGTGCTTTTGGGATGTCGATATGACATTCCTTCGATATCAGTCATCAAAGCCCCCATCGTCGTATTACAAATTAATACAAAAGATAATGGTAATAATAGGAAAAGTTGTAAATTGTGGGTGGCAAAGTCATTTCGCTCCTAAAAATGAACCAATCCATATTTTCACATGAAACAAAAAACGTAATACTTAGAAGACATGGTTGCAACCTAAAAACAAGGTTTTACGAAAATACGCTAACGGAATTATTCCACAGGATGTTTGAAATTTAGGATAAAAAACCACCTTTCGCTTTCGATTAACCCCGTATAATAAGTCAAATACAAAATTTTATTAAAAAACTCTCTATACCAAATTAAAATTTATAAATTTTTACAGTGTGCTAAAAAATCATCAAAATAGGGCTAAAACTAAAAAAACTGAAATACTTTGAATTTGACCAAAATTTTCTCCATTGCGTTTTTTTGCATCTGAGTGTAGAATACTACAACTGATCCTTAAAGGCAAAATAGAGGGCCGTAGACGTGTAGGAAGAAAACAAGTTTCTTGGTTAAAAAACATTCGTGAATGGACTCAAATGCAATTATTCCATGTTGCAGAAGATCGAGAATCCTTCGCAATGGTGATCGCCAACGCCAAGAAGACAACTAAGTAGAAAACTTACCGTTAATCCTAGAGGTTCTCCCGGTTTTTTCCGGACCCCCACCATTCTGTACTCCTCTCCAGTCATTCCGTTTGGAAATAATTTCGGCGAATTATCTTTTTCAGGTTTGGGATTTTCGTATATTTTTGCTATGTCGTCGTGGCAATCTATAAGAGTCTTGATCTCGGGGCTATTGAGCAAAGTTCCTAATTCTCTAGCATCGATGTTCCACGATAAGCTGCACCTGATCTGCACCTCTTTCAATAAGTCTCTGCCTTCTGTGCTCTCCGGTTTTGGTATTACAGGGATATCGTCTTCGATTTCATGAACCTGTAACAAATAATTACAATTATTAGTATTATTACTAAAATACTTTTAAATACAATTCTTTGAATAAATCAATCTACTTGCATCTTTTTATAGATTCGATTTGTTGTTCTTTTTGCACGAAATTATAGCAAGTGTTAAGATAGCGTGATAATATACATCTACAGCCACTGATAGACTTTAAAAACTTACAACACATAGGGACAGAATTAACTCGGTTTTAAATCCTAACACACTACTTTGTGCCGTGTAGTTTGGGTTGCCTATATGAACTTAAATCGGCGAAATGGGCATATAAATAATAAAGTTTTGCTGTATTAACCACTTTAATAATTCACATTGTAAGGCATGAATGAATCAAATATGTACTACCTTTTTTGTAGATGTATTTAAAAATGAAACTGAAAAGTTATTACTATAAAGAGTGATATGTAGGTACCTATAAACGTGGCTATGCTTGACTTAAATAAAACAATTAGAATAAAAAATCACAAATTTTACTAAATTTGGGAAAGTATCATAAATACAAATACCAATGTTGAAACGTATTTAAATACCAAGTATTTAAATACTAAAAATGTACCCAAGTTCTTGGGTACATTTTTTTCTTAATCATTCACCCTTTTTGCACATTTCATATTTTTAACTTGGTATCGGAGCTAAATGTAGTATGATACAATAGATCCAAATAATGGCTAACCCAGACATACAAAGTGAAAGTTATCCTCCAACACCAAATTGTTCTATATGGGCCTCCAAACAGTAAAAAGTTACACTATTTTGAGCGTCCGGTTTGGGGGGGGGGGGGGAGATGTCGGTAAATTAGTAGTTTTTTACGTTATTCGTCAATATTTCTAAAACTATGCTTTAGCATAAAAAATGTTCTATACAAAAATGTTTTACATAAAATTTAACACAAAAAAGGTTTTACACATAATTGTCCAGAGTTACGGAGGGTGATAAGCGGAGGTTTTCGATACTTTTTATATTATTTGGGCAATTGATGATGATTTTGGGTGGTGAGGTTGACGTTTCTTCAAGGGCTTATCACTAACATTCCATCGGCCAGTGAAATAGCAAATTTTATTTACAAAACACAATCCTGTTAAAGAAAATTTCTTTCATCAGTATTAATAATATAAATTGCCCAAAACATATAAAAAGTATCGAAAACCTCCAATTTTCACCCTCCGTAACTCTGGAACCGATGATTTTATAACAATTATGTATCGGACCTTTTTTGTTTTAACTTTTATGTAGAATATTTCTGTATAGAACATAGTTTACGCTAAAGCCTAGTTTTAGAAATATTGACGAAAAAACGTAAAAAAACTACTAATTTACCGACTTCTCCCCCATCTCTCCCCCAAACCGGACGCTCAAAATGGTGTAACTTTTTACTGAACAATATGTGGACCATATAGAAGCATTTGGTGTTAGAGGAAAACTTTTACTTTGGATGTCTCGGTTAGGCCTTTTTTGGACCAATTATACTATACTACCTCCGTAACTTTGGAACAGTTCATTTTAGAAGGATTATGCATAGGGACTTTTTTTATTTTAAATTTAATGTAGAACACTTTTGTATAGAAGGTTGCTCACGCTAAACCGCATAGTTTTGAGAAATATTGACGAAAAACGTAAAAAACTACGAATTTACCGATTTCTCCCCCTCTCCCCCCTCCCAAACACGACGCTCAAAATGGTGTGATTTTTTTCTGAACATTATGAGGAGCATATATAGTCCGTTCGCTAAACTCAGACTCAACTGGCTAGTGATTTAAGCTAGTAATTTTGCCAATTTGATAAAATTGCCAAAAAAATCATTACTAAATAGTTAATAATTACTAAATATTTAGTTATTTTGCAAATTTTGTCAAAATTGGCAAAAAACAAAAAAGTTACGTACTAAAATCATTAGCCATTTGCGTCTGAGTTTAGCGAACCGACTATAGAAAAATTTGGTGTTGGAAGATAACTTTCACTTTGGATGTCTGGGTTTGGGTCTAGTTATACTATACCATACTTATGAGCCATATTTCAAAATTTAAATACTTATTTCTAGGTATTTAAATACTTTAGACTTTAGAGCATTTAAATACCAAGTACTTATTTATAATTATAGAGTATTTAAATACTTGGCAGTTAAATGCATACTCTAAAGTCCAAAGTTTTAAATATTTACAACTTACAACAAAGTATTTAAATTTTGAAATACTGCCCATCAGTTCTGATACCAAGTTAAAAATATGAAATGTGCAAAAAGAGTGGATGATTACGAAAAAAATTATCCAAAACTTTCCCAAATTAATAATATTTGTGATTTTTATTTATATCTAATCGTTGTTTTATTTTAGTCAAGCATATAGCCACATATGCATATTATAGTACATATTATCACTCTTTATTCGCGGTGTGCAAGTACTTGGACGGGAAACGAGAAACGACAGTGCGCGAGTCACGGAGAAATCTTGCAACTTTTTTAAATAATTCATATTGTCAATTGAAATTGTCAAATTGACGTATATTTCATACCTTCTGTCATTGAAGCAGAAAAATTATATATTGCTCCACGGTTATTAGACTTTATTACGGTTGTCTTGTCCGACGGTGGTGGGGAGACTTATATTTTTGACTTTACGTCACAAGAGTTTACATCTCCATATTTTTAAATGATTTTCGATCATTGAATGTGTGTTATTGTGTATATATGTGTATTATTTGTGTTATTATGAAATAATTCTGTTAATAACAAATAGTACACATTTTATCTTATACCGGGTGGTGAATCGTAAAAAGGGCCATAGGAAACTTAATGTAAAATTCTGAATTGTTGAATTGCTGCTTCCCTAATTATTTTACATCAAAAGTCATGAGAGAATACTTGTAGAGAATTAAAATCTGTATTAAAATCAAAAGTTAAAATTGTTCTACGATTTAAATGCATTCCAAAATTTTGAAAAATATGATACATTTGCCACAATAGGTATGCGTGTAAAAGTAAGGCCACACGTTACTATTTAACTGACAGTGCTCACACCATTGACTAAATAAAAAAATCTTTATTATTAATCCTTTCTCCGCAACTGAGGGTATCTTATCAACTGTATTGTTTTGAAACAATAGATGATAAAATAAAAATATTGACAGTTCAAAAATGTGAACATTATTGCATTGTGTGTGGCCTAAGTTTGGGCTGAAAACTAAAATGTATTACATTTTTACAAAATTTTGGAATATGTTTAATTACGTAGACCAATTTTAACAGTTATTTTCAATACAGATTTCAATCATCTACAAATAGTTTCTAATGTCTTTTGATGTACAATAATTATTAGGGAAGCTGGAATTCAACAGTTCAGAATTTTACATTGAGTCAATACAAAATTTTGACGCATGTCAAAATTCTCAATGTGTTTTAATTGTATTCATTTTTTTCGAATCCTGAGAAAACTAATAAATATTTTTGAAAAATTTAAACTCAGAATGAAAGACTACATTATTACCGAGGGCTGAAAGTCCCTGAAAACTTCTATAATGTTTATTTTAATAAGTTACAGGGCTGAAAATAAAAGAGAAGTGTGATATTTAATTTCAAATATTTCATTCAATAGAATCTGCTTGTTTATTCTAAGGGGCTTTCCGCCCTCGGTAATAATGTAATCTTGCATCCTGCGTTTAAATTTTTCTAAAATACTTGGTTTTGTCAGGATTCGAAAAAAATCATATTACGATTCAAATGACAATAAACTCTCGTGACGTAATCTCACCCTTAATGTTCATTGGTTAGTCGATTTAGGCAACCGTAGTCACGGTTCTTAGACATTACTACGGTAGCCTAAATCGACTAACCAATGAACATTAAGGGTGAGATTACGTCACGAGAGTTTACTGTCATTTGAATCGTAATATGATTTTTTTCGAATCCTGAGGAAACCAAGTATTTTAGAAAAATTTAAACGCAGGATGCAAGATTACATTATTACCGAGGGCAGAAAGCCCCTTAGAATAAACAAGCAGATTCTATTGAATGAAATATTTGAAATTAAATATCACACTTCTCTTTTATTTTCAGCCCTGTAACTTATTAAAATAAACATTATAGAAGTTTTCAGGGACTTTCAGCCCTCGGTAATAATGTAGTCTTTCATTCTGAGTTTAAATTTTTCAAAAATATTTATTAGTTTTCTCAGGATTCGAAAAAAATGAATACAATTAAAACACATTAGGAATTTTGACATGCGTCAAAGTTTTGCATTAACTCAATGTAAAATTCTGAACTGTTGAATTCCAGCTTCCCTAATAATTATTTTACATCAAAAGACATTAGAAACTATTTGAAGAGGATTGAAATCTGTATTGGAAATAACTGTTAAAATTGGTCTACGTAATTAAACATATTCCAAAATTTTGTAAAAATGTAATACATTTTAGTTTTCAGCCCAAACTTAGGCCACACACAATGCAATAATCTTCACATTTTTGAACTGTCAATATTTTTATTTTATCATCTATTGTTTAAAAACAATACAGTTGATAAGATACCCTCAGTTGCGGAGAAAGGATTAATAATAAAGATTTTTTTATTCAGTCAATGGTGTGAGCACTGTCAGTTAAATAGTAACGTGTGGCCTTACTTTTACACGCATACCTATTGTGGCAAATGTATCATATTTTTCAAAATTTTGGAATGCATTTAAATCGTAGAACAATTTTAACTTTTGATTTGAATACAGATTTTAATTCTCTACAAGTATAATCTCATGACTTTTGATGTAGAATAATTAGGGAAGCAGGAATTCAACAATTCAGAATTTTACATTGAGTTTCCTATGGCCCTTTTTACGATTCACCACCCGGTATAAGATAAAATGTGTACTATTTGTCTTATTATTTCATAATAACACAAATAATACACATATATACACAATAACACACATTCAATGATCGAAAATAATTTAAAAATATGGGAATGTAAACTCTTGTGACGTAAGGTCAAAAATATAAGTCTCCCCACCACCGTCGGACAAGACAACCGTAATAAAGTCTAATAACCGTGAACCGTAGTAATGTCTAAGAACCGTGATATTGCTCCACAATATTGATATGATATGCAATTATTATATAAAGGTAAATTTAATTAATTGTATTTTGCTTGCAGTACTGCATTTTTATAACTAATTTTATTTACTACATACAATTGTGTACGTTTTGATAACATAACCTGAATCTTATTTTTTCTTATTATTTTTTTGGGCTATGGCCTTGACAATTATCCAGTAACCAGGACTAATATAATTGGACAATATAATTAAAAGTGCGAATAAAGTTGCAGAGCGTAGAAATAGGGGTCGCTTTGCCGAACTTGCACGGTCCCAATAGTAATAACTTTTCAGTTTCATTTTTAAATACATCTACAAAAAAAGGTAGGTACTACATATTATTTGATTCATTCAAGCCTTATAATGTGAATTTTTAAATTGGTTAAATCTGGGTTAAATACAGCAAAACTTTATTATTTATGGGCCCATTTCGCCGATTTAAGTTCATATAGGCAACCCAAATTACACGACATAAAGTAGTGGGCTAGGATTTAGACAGAATTATGCCTCGGAACATAGTCCTGTCGCCAAGGGGGGGTACAACAGCCTCCTTAATTCAGATGGACTTACCCAAGTTTTTTTTATATATTTTGACCCGTAGAATACGAATTTTTTGGGTAACAGTTGATCCGGATGTCGATAAGATTGTTATAGACAAAGAACTTGAGGAATTACTTAACAGCGATTTCTCGCAAAACAAAACATATTTTTGTATTTTTTGGGTCATTTTAAGCAAAAAATATTCCTACAAGTTTTTTCGTAGAATGCATAGTTTTTGAGATAACAGCGGTTGAACTTTCAAAAAATCTAAAAATTGCAATTTTTGAACCCGAATAACTTTTGACTAAAAAATAAAGTAGCGATTCGGCTTACCGCGTTTGAAAGTTTAAGTCAAATTATACCGGTTTTGATTATTTGCATTGCTAAAAATTAATTTTTTTATTGTTAAATAAAGCTATAAACACATAGTGTTTCCCGTGCCTAATACATGCGTTTTAACGCATGCTACGTAGAAATTGCCTCGCTTGCACTTGCAGCTACTCTACCTACTCGTTCGATTTTAAATGAGAAATCATTGAAAACATCACTCACGCACTAGGTTTTTATAGCTTTGTTTAACAATAAAATAATAAATTTTTAGCAATGCAAATAATCAAAACCGATATAATTTGACTTAAACTTTCAAATGCGGTAAGCAGAATTGCTACTTTATTTTTTAATCAAAAGTTATTCGGGTTCAAAAATTGCAATTTTTCGATTTTTTGAAAGTTTAACCGCGGTTATCTCGAAAACTATGCATCCTACGAAAGAACTTGTCAAAGCATTTTTTGCCTAGAATGACCCAAAAAATACAAAAAAATGTTTTGTTTTGCGAGAAATCACTGTTATGTAATTCCTCAAGTTCTTTGTCTATAACAATCTTATCGACATCCGGATCAACTGTTACCCAAAAAATTCGTATTCTGCGGGTCAAAATATATAAAAAAAATTTGGGTAAGTCCATCTGAATTAAGGAGGCCGTTGTACCCCCACTGGCGACAGGACTAACAGGAATGATTTCGTTAAGACGAGCAACGCGAAAAAGAGGACAACGAATTTATGGAAAGCGAGTTGTAGAAAAAATATATTATATAGACATAATATGTGCACTAAACGAGACAAAGAAAAAAGCAAAGGGTCAGATTTGACTTTCTAATCATTTACAGTTGTCTTCTCTACAGTATCTCTTAGTGTAAAGAATAGTGGTGGTAGGAATTTTGCCGATTTGTAGGCTCTATAGCGAATCAGCGTCCTATCGGGGATGGAGGATTGTTTGGAGCTTTTGGACGAGGAGAAGTAATTCTTAATCTACTGGGATCAATCCCCTGACCCCAAGGAATTGTAACACCTATACCTATGTCATTTTCTAAGGGGTGTGCATGCCTCACAGGCTGGACTCGATTTTATTGCTTACTTGCTTGCATTCATATTTATCCCCTATATTGCCTTCGTGCCTTGCTCTACACACAGAAAGAATAATTTCTTGAACTTAATTTTTTGGCAACAGAATAACTATATTAAAGCATGCTGTGATAACAACATCAATGTTATATCTTTTATACTTTTTGTAAAAATAAAGTTTTATCTTTAAATCCTTTTCTGAAGAGACCGATTTATGAAGACGCTTTGGTAGAGAAATTTTTAGTTATTATTTCTCAGTATAATTGTATTAAGTGAAAATAATGAAAGAAACGCGTCAAGATGGGCGCTTTAGATTACTTGCACGGTGAGACCGTTTTGCTACTACGCGTCAAATCGCTGAGAAATGGTTTGAAGTAGAAGGTAGACCTGTTACTATGCGTACACTATAATGTCATAATAGAGCCTTTGAACTGGTTTTATTCCACCCAAGACTAGTGCTTCCTTTGACTGCGGACCACTGTCATCAACGTTTGAATTGGTGGAAATAACGGCGGCATTGGGCGGCAGAATGGCATAATGTAGCATTCAGCGATGAATCGCGATTTTGTTTAGGAATGCATGATGGTCGTAGGATGGTAAGATGCCGCCGCTGCCGTGGAGAGCGACGAGATATCGGTTTTTGCTGTTGAGAGGCATGTACACAGGAAAGTTGGAGTAATGGTTTGGGGGACTATTGCTTATGGCAACCGATCACCACTTCATGTTTATTCGAGGCAGTATGACAGCTGCGCGTTATGTTGATGACATCTTACAAACCACTTAACTGCCTTATCTAGGCGGCTGCTGACACGTCCTTTTTCAGCAAGACACCGCGGGTCCCCGCATATTGCTCGTCGAACTATGGAATTGCTCCAAGAAGCTGGCGTTAATGTTTTGCCGTGACCACTTCGTTCACCAGATTTAAATCCTATCGAACATGGGTTACATGGGATGCATAATAAAAATTCTTGCCAACGTTATCGTTTCATTCTTGATATAAGTCTACTATGTTGCCAAAAAATTAAATCCAAGAATTTATTCCTTCTGAGTGTAAATTTCTAAAGTCACTGAGTATACTATCAATATCAGTCAATAAATACCTCCGCTCTGTATGGCCCTGTCAGGGCCCCCGTAAGGGCTACTGTCGCCTGTGTGCAAAAAAGGATTTTGGCGCCCCTTAAGGCATTTTGGATCATGTTTGTTTATATTTTATTTGTAGAATAAAATATCATAATGAAATAAACAGAAGAAAATCACAACAAAATAAACTAAAATAAATTCTTGTTCACACCCATTTTAAAGCCTTAACTATTAGCCGATTTCTTTAACTAATCCGGTACAGACAAGTTATTCATAAAATACTAGAAAATAACCATAAACTCAAAATGACGTCTTTTTTCGAACAAATAACAGAAATATTACCTAATGTCTACCTAAATAATACTTTCTACTTATACTTAGTTATTTAAAAAAATATGCAGATTACAGATACTTCTGATAAAAAATGCCTACGTAACTTCATTATAAAATCAAAAATGATCTAACTACAATAGAAAAATAAAAAATAGCTATTGTAGTAGCGATATTTTCAGACACTTTGCTGCTGTAAATTCATTAATTACATCGCTAAATCAAAAATTTCTTGTTTAATTGCTAATATTCCTAGTCCAGAAATCTTTCTTGAAGCATTGACGATATTAATAATTTTTAATGATTTTTAACTTTGAAAAAGATCGCTCGCCAGAAACTACAGATACATGTAATTTTAAAAGAATTTTAGTTAGACAAGGCGGAAACGGCGGGTTCGTTGGGAAAAATATTCCCATGAGATATTTTAGCATAATCACATTCGTGAGACATCCCAGAATATGGATCAAGAAGTCGCCCACGTGAAAAGTGGGCCAATTTTTTTTTTAACAATTTTTTTTAATCAAATTGCAAAAAATCAATGTTTTTGGCCCGGTCTATTTTTTTTAGGTTTTTTGGACCATTCTGGACAAAAAAGCTCTCTTATAATTTTTCTCTAAAGTTGATCTTTTTCGAGTTATAAGCAATTTAAAATTTGAAAAACGCGAAAATGGCCATTTTTAAGACTTAATAACTCGGTTAAAAATTATTATTATGAAAGTCAGAAAGTGACTAAATCAAAGTTTAAAGTCGCCGCTACATGATCCTGAAGAAATCTGTGTCATTCATTTACTACTAAGCTGTTATTTTTAATTAATAAAAAAGAGCGGTTAGATCATATTGACGCCGCTGTAAATGTGAGTGCGAGTAAGATGCACAATTGGACTGCTGGAATGGCTTCTCTCTCGCACTCAGAATTTACAGCGGCCGCACACGTGCATGGCGCTTATTATTATTACTTAAAAATAACAGCTTAGTAATAAAATAATGACAACAATTTCTTCAGGATCTTGTAGGGGGGGCTTTAAACTTTGATTTAGTCATATATTGACTTTCATACTAATAACTTTTAACCGAGTTATTAAGCCTTGAAAATCGCAATTTTTCGTTTTTTTCCATTTTAAATTGCTTATAAGTCGAAAACGATCAACTTTAGAGAAAAATTATAAGAGACCTTTTTTGTCCAGAATGGTCCAAAAAATTAAAGAAAAAATTGTTCGGCCCAAAAATATTGATTCTTGCAATTTGATTAAAAAAAATTGTTAAAAAAAAATTGGCCCACTTTTCACGTGGGCGACTTCTTGAACCTTATTCTGGGATATCTCACGTTCATGGGTATTCATGGGAATATTTTCCCCTTCGAACCCGCCGTTTTCGCCTTGTCTAAGTGAAATGCTTACGTTTAGAAGGGTGGAGATTAAATTGTTTTCAAATATATATTACAAAATACTTAAGCGGTCAGTATAATCAGGTACTTAATGAAAATAACTTTAACGCTTTAATTTCACAAAAATTTTAACAAATCATTGAAGTCTATATCCTTATTATTCTGATCTCAACAGAACAACGTTTTAAAAGATCATTGTCACTTAATTTGAATATGTCGCTAAAAAATCAGAAAATATTATCATACCCATTTAATATGACTCATAAGTAAAATCGTTTTGTTAAATATCTTAAAGTTTGATCTATGATTTTTAAGAAAAAACTAATTTTAAAGGCGGTTTTCGGATAACGAGGGGTTTCATTTCGGTATTCATAGTCAAACAGTTTTGGTTTAAATTTCCTTCTGACCGTTGGTAATGGTGGAAAGTCTTCTACAATTTTAGAGAGAGAGAGAGATAGTGCTACTTCTTTCGCTTGTACAAGAATTTCTTGAAGATTGGTCAGATCTAAGTTGCTGGAAATGATCAACTATTTTTTAGGTGGGTTTACTTTAAGAGGATCGGTACGTATTTTCGGCTGCAATGCTATTCAAATGGGGATTCATTTTTTTCGAATCCTGAGAAAACTAATAAGTATTTTTGAAAAATTTAAACGCAAAATGAAAGATTACGTTATTAGCGAGGGCCGAAAGTCCCTGAGAACTCCTATAATGTTTATTTAAATAAGTTACAGGGGTGAAAAACTAAGAGAAAATTTAGTGTGATTTTTAATTTCAAATATCTCATTCAAAATAAACTTTTAATTTATTCTAAGGGACTTTCGGCCCTCGGTAATAATTTAATCTTTCCTTCTGCGTTTAAATTTTTCAAAAATATTTATTGGTTTTTTCAGGATTTGAAAAAAATTAACACAATGCCGTGGTAATATTTTGCAAATCTATCTTTGTCTTACAACGCACTCAGCCGAATATAATATTGTCAGCATATATTGTCAGTCAGACACTGACAATCAGTGACAATTTTTAGGGCCGGTTGTTCGAACGCTAATCAAGAATGATCATTATCAAATAATTAATTACTGTCAATGTCAACTTTGTTTGGGTCGTTAAAAAGTCTGTGGAGTCTATAATCAATTAATATAACAATAATTATTTACATAATTAATAATAGATCTCATAATTGTAATTAATTATGTTTTCAGCAACCCAAACAAAGTTGACATTGACAGTTTTGGTGACAGTAATTAAATATTTGATAATGATCATTGTTGATTAGCGTTCGAACAACCGGCCCTAAATATTTGACATTGCATCGGGAATATTTTGAGGTATTGATTAAATATTATTGATATATAGTGTATTTGATAAATAATTTATTTAAGACGTGAACTTAATAAAAAGTTATTTATTGTGTATTATTTGTGGAAGATCCAAGCAGAGAATACATCAGGATAATATATTCTGTGATCCAAGTATTTTGTTGTTAAATATTATGTTCAAAATTGTAAGCGTTCCATAACAATATGTTATTAAAAAATCACTTTAACACTTTTCCTCTGTTCTCGATTGAGTATTAGTTTTTGTTGTACAAATAAATTATTACAATCACTGAATACATAGTTAGTGAAAAAATTATCACATTTATTAACTGAATTAATAATTTGCAATTATAAAAATAACAGTTATCCAAGAACATTCAAAAGCCATCTCTTTAAATTAATGATGACATTTTCAAGTAGAATGACATTCTAGTAATGTTTACATATCCATACCAGTGTGAATTTTACTACACGTAATTTGCCGTGTAAAGACAGAAAAAGTAGGGATACACGTAAAATATTTGCGAATTATGTACCCATAGCCTTAATATTAATTGTAGCACTGCATTTGTTTGCTGACATTATTTATATGAAATAAAACGTCATGCCAAGTAATAATTCCACAAATAAATTTTTGTACATACGTTAAGAGGGATCTCGCTTTATGTCTTGCATCAATGTGAAAGGAATTATGTTCAGCTACTTCTAGAAGACTTTCGCAAACCTTAATTAAATAAAGTTTAAGAGGTTTTTGAATCAATTTTGCTGGACCATCTTGTCTCACTTTAGACTTTAAAAGAGACTTTAAACTTAATCCGGGAACATGTTTTCTCATATCATACCACCTTTTTGTAGATGACGAAAAAAAATAATATAACTCTTACACAAGATTAAAAAACTGTTAAGTTCAAAGTAGGAGCCGCACAAGGTACAAATAGGGTTCTCGGATTCTCATCAAGAATGCGTTTTTGAATCCCAACATGCTTTCCCTTCATGTTTACCCCATTATCATAACCTTGTTAAAAATCGCATATTTTTCCGCAATTTATGACCCTGGGTTTTGGCGCCTCTAAAGGATGGCGCCCGTGTGCATTGCACACTTTGCACATATCGTAGCGGGGGCCCTGGGCCCTGTAAATAACATTTACAGGGTGATTAATATTGGCGATACATTATTATAAACAGCTTAGTTACGTCATAAATTATACACAGTTATCAAAGTTACATTATAAAAGTAAAAGAATATCACTATAATAATCATTCCATGATACACGTAAAATACAGATTTAATAATAGTTAAATACCACCGCGGTTGGTTGATTAGTCACCGTCAATTCTGTGTAAATTAGAACAATGAGTCAATTAGGTTACTGTCTTTAATAATAATACAATTGTTGATTCCCGTGAGCCAAAAGAAACGAATATTACTTTAAACGATAATGGCAATTCTTAATTATATATTTATTACTATCATAATAGCGTACGTTTCTCCAAGTGAAGTTTCATGAAGAAAATAATTTAATTATAAGTGTAATGAAAATGAAATTATAATGCAATTTTTATACGAATGAATGAATGGAAAAGAAAAGTATTTTATACTTTGACGGTTTTTTAACTTTTGAAGAAATTTTTTTCTATTTTTTCATCAATATGCTCCCTCTATAATAGTAAAACTTTTAAATTTTGACCACAGCTCAGAAGATCGCTTTGTAAATCGAAAGCGCTCAGCTAGGAATACGTCGACCTAAAAATGAGTATGACAAAAACCAAAAACAATGCCAAACGCAGACTACCCCAGATGTACGCACAGCCAAACTTATATGAAATCACTATGTATTTCAAAGTAATATTAGTCCAGGGTAATAAGGTTTTTTCCATGACACTCGAGCAGCCAGGGTACTGAAGCGTTTTTTCGACAGGTAATACCTATAAGAGCAAATTGTAACTATTTCCTGCGTAGGATCTGGCGGCCATTTTTATTTATAAACAATTAAGTGTCAAAAAATGGCATTTTTCCCTTTATTTTTCAAATCAATGGAAAACAGTGAAAGTTATGGTTTTTTTTAGTACAAATATCTTTGAGATTATGGAAAAAGCTTTAAAATGACATATTACAAAGTTTGATATACTCATTTATTGTTAATATAATTGCGAAAAAAGGTCGGAATTGCAAAAAAAATTAATTTCGCAATATCTATTGTAAAAATTAGTGTACAGCTTTGAAATTTTTGTCATATAAGGGTTCTTTGGTGCTTAATAAGTGATAAAAATTTCAAAGCGATTCATTCAATTGTTTAAATTTTATTCAAATTGTTTATCCCAGAGAGCATTTTTTTACAATAACATAAGTCAGAAAAAAATGACGTTAGAACCATTCCACAGGTGTCAAATGAAAGAGCATGAGCTATATTTTCAACTTGGTTTAAAAAAAGTGAATAAAAAATGCATTTATTAGTAATAAATAAATATGCAAAAGTGTTGTAAATCTTTCCTTATAAACTTTTTATTTTGTTATATAAGAAATTATATATATTTATTACAATTTTTTATCAATTATGATATAAATAACATTATTTGGTAGTTGTGCACTTAAAACAGGGTAAAAAAGTTAATTTTTTTGGAAAAAGTTATTCAAAAAGTTTATAAGGAAAGATTTACGATACTTTTGCACAATTATTTATTACTAATAAATGCATTTTTTATTCGCTTTTTTTAAACCAAGTTGAAAATATAGTTCATGCTCTTCCATTTGATACCTGTGGAATGGTTCTAACGTCATTTTTTTCTGACTTATGTTAGTGCAAAAAAAATAGTCACTGAGATAAACAATTCGAATAAAATTTAAACAATTGAATGAATCGAGTTGAAATTTTTATCACATATTAAGCACCAAAGAACCCTCATTTGACAAAAATTTCAAACCTGTACACTAACTTTTACAGCAGTTATTGCGAAAATAATTTTTTTTGCAATTCCGACCTTTTTTCGCAATTATATTAACAATAAATGAGTATATCAAACTTTGTAATATGTCATTTTAAAGCTTTTTCCAGAATCTCAAAGATATTTGTACTATAAAAATCATAAGTTTCACTGTTTTCCATTGATTTGAAAAAAAAAGGGAAAAATGCCATTTTTTGACAGTTAATTGTTTATAAATAAAAATGGCCGCCAGATCCTACGCAGGAAATAGTTACAATTTGTTCCTATAGGTATTACTTGTCGAAAAAACGCTTCAGTACCCTGGCTGCTCGAGTGTCACGAACAGGGTATATTTTTATCTTATTACCCTGGCCTATATCTATTTCTTTTGAAAAAACTTGTTATTGTTGCGAAGAATCAGTGGCGTGCTGGCCATATAAATGAATCGGTGCAATCACCGAGAGGCCGCGGCCTCTTAAGACCGGTCAAGTAAATAAGTTTTTTTTACAAAAAATTTTAGATGTAACATTTTTTTCTTGATTTCTAATCAAATTATGTTGGTTTGAAGCTGTTTATTGTGGCATTTTTGTAATTAACTATTCTAAATGGGAAATAAGCCACAATTTAACAAAAAAAAAAGAGATTTTAATAACGTTTCGATGTCCAGATCGGACGTCGTTGACAAAATACAAAATATTAATAAACTAAACAAAAATGTTGTTGCTTAGTAAAAAATTCTTCTAATGATTTATTTAATCTGATTCATTTATATCGGCAATTCAGACATATATTATACATTTTAAAGTAGAAGACTTTAAAATGATATTGCCAATAGTTATGAGTTGCATTCCTGGGACGACTTTATTGAAAGATACTTCATTCGATTACATGAAATCAACTTTAACTCAAGAATATCCATCACAAAAAAATTCATAGCATGTGGTTGTCTTTTTAAAGACAGATCACATGCTATGACTTTTTGTCGATTTTGATGATAAATCGTATTAAAAAATAGGATTGTGCAAGTAACAAATAATGATGTTGTTGATACCGCGAAAACTTTACCTCCGTGTGGTACTAAACATTGTAAAGATTGTATAGTTTGCTGTTACACTGTTTTGCATAAGTACAACTTATATTAGTGTGCTTATCCAAATTTAAATATAGTACTTTAACAAACACAAGATCACTTGCTTGGAAACGTTTATGATAATGGCTATTATAGAAAAAGAAGCTTTGTATGAGCTTAAAAATGATGAAATAATCGACTAATTGGCTCAAAAATCTGCTTTAATGCCAAAATTATTGTTCGAGAATTAATTATTTTATAAAATAATTTCAAAATAATGTTTAGATTATTGCGTTGTATTAATATTTAAATACTGTTAAATTAAAGTATCTATACTGTACTTGAATTTGTACTCTCTAGTATAACTGATTTTTACTAAAATTCAACTTGAGATAATTAAAAAATTCTCAAAATTTTATATTTTTTAATTACATTAAATTGATTACATGTGATAATATTTATCTATTATTATTATTTGTAAGATTGCTTATTCTGAAATAAAATAACATACTCAATTCAAAATTTTATGTTTGATTTAAAAATAATTTATATTTTTTTTGATAAATAACGAACAAAAAATTCTGATAATAGAAGGTGAAATGATAATGGGAGGCCGCTTTTCTATGAAATCATTGGGTCGCTTGAAAAGTTGCAGCACGCCACTGCGAAGAATAAAGGTTTTTATTGAAAATAAATAAATCTATAAGACAGCTCGGTACGGTATAGGTTATTTGCTTGAGTTGCAAATTGAACGAAGACAAATAAACTAACTTTTACGTCCAAAAACGAAAATATGCCTCATGTGGGGTTATGGAACTTACAACGGGGAAAGATTATTGGTCTTGTGGAGGAAGTCATGTTCTGAGAGGGACATAGCTGTAGAGCTAGGCGTAACATAGGGCGTTCTGTCCAAAACCTATGCTAGGTAACAGGAACTAGGAAAGCTCAAAAATAAAGCAAAGGAAAGCCAAAAAGTAATAACGGCTCACCACGATCGTTTAATTGTCCCATCAGCTAGAAGACACCCAACCATTTCTCACCTGCAGCTCCAAAGGCAGCTTCGGGAAGCTACAGGTGTAACTGTTTCAGTTGAAACGATAAGAAGAAAAGTTCGTGCCAAGAAGTATACAGCAGGAGATGGTTATGGGTTACCGAGTTATCCAGGCAGCACAAGATTGATCGCCTAAATTGGTGTCTTCACCACCAAAACTGGAACATTGGGAATTGACAAAATGTGCTATTTTCAGAAAAAGTCAGGATTTGTGTAAAATAGATGACCGACGAAATCGTGTACTTAGAGGTCGATGAAGACAAGCAAGAACGAAAACTGTCAGACCTGTTCACAAATATAAAAGAGGAAGTATAATGTTCTGGAGAGGAATTGTGATCCGTAAAAAAACTCCTTTAATTTTCATCCCATCAACTTTAACTGCTCACAGGTATGTTGATAACCTGTAGTAAGGCTCTGGAAAGGTGCAACAGAAGAAAATTTAATTTTCATGCATGATAATGGACCTCCACATACCATTAGAGTGACTAGAGACATCATTGAAGCAGAAGGTATCCCTTGTTTGGAGTGGCCTGCTTGCTCACCCAACCTTAATCCTATAGAGTATAGAGTATTTGTGGGATATGCTTAAAAGAAAAATTAGAGCTCGCCGGAATAATCCACAAAACACCGCACGGCTAATGCAAGCTGCTCTTGAAGAATGGAGCAACCTACCACAACAAAGTGTTGATAATTTGATTACAAGCGTGCCCACTGCCCACGCAAACTGAAGCTTGCATAAGGACTAGAGGTGATAACACTGACTACCAAAAAAAAATAATAATTAATAAAAACAATTTAAACATTATTCGTTTTACATTAAAAATTTTTATGCTATTGACTTTAAAACAACTAGTTTCAATCTGTTTTTTAAATACTTTATTGTTTTATTTAATTGTAATGCATTAAATTGCTTTAAAATAAATATTGTTTGACTTCATGTGTTCGTTTTTTAAAATTCGCACGAAATAATAAGAAATACCAGATGATTCCATGTAAGTTTGGTTGTGTGTATATCTATAAATGGAGATAGAACACGTCCGAATATACTTAGATTTCCCTAGTCCAAATTTGGAAACTTGACAAAGAGAAACAAAGTGCGAAATTTATTAGAAGAGTAAGACTGGCATGGGCAGGATTTTTAACATTCAGTTGAACACTTACTATCTAGCTACGGAAGGCTCGAAACAGAAGTGGAAGACCAAGTGAATAGAGCAAACGAGCCGCAGGTTACCTTAATGACACAATATGGAAAAATACAAATATCGGAAAAGAAATGAAAGGCAGAATTTACAAAACAGTCATCAGACCAATAATGACATACGCAGCAGAAACACGACCCGACACAGAGAGGACAAAAAGGTTGCTCGAAACAGCGGAGATGAAAATCCTTCGAAAAATCGATGGTAAGAGTCTATGGGACAGAGCTAGAAGTACTGATATACGACGGAGATGCAAAGTGGACAAAATAATAATAACTGGCTACGAAGTAGAAGAATAGAATGGAATCACCATATAAGCCGAATGACAACAAATAGAGTAGTAAGGACAGCGAGAGACGGTTTCCCAATAGGAAGACGATCAGTGGGAAGACCACGAAAACGATGGAACGACAACTTACTACAGGCACATTGAAAAAACAGACAGAGTCATGTCTATGTTATAGTCAAAGCCCGTATTTCAGGCACTCCTAGGTTTGACTAGGCAATCCTCAGGTCTGACTGACGGTCTTAGTCAAAGCCCAAAATAAATTACAGTTTCGGCCTTTTACTAGTCAAACCTAGGAGAGACTACGTTGGTCAGGCAAAGGTCGAAATTTAATTTTATGAAATCGGGGTTTGACTAGTCAAACCCCGATCAGCTATTAAAATGTCGTAATTTGTTAGATTAGGTTTAATAGAACGTCATTTTTTAATTTTAATGTCTATTATTTTTATATTGTCGTAATTAAAATACGTGTTAAAAAATACCTGTAAAAAATTAGTGTTTATTCTCGCATGTTGAGGCATTATGGCATTTAGAGTTGCAAAATACGTTAGACCTTTTACACTTACGTGGTTTTGAAGAGCACTTCTTATTGCAGTGGTATTTTATAAATCCTTGTTTTCCAAATTTAGAATCTTTTGTACTACTTTCTCTTAGCGACAGCTTAACGTCTGGAACATCTTCGAAATTAGGAAAATCCTCTTTGCATTCTCTTATTTGATTGAAATGAATTTGATTGAATGCAAAGAGAAATTCCTAATTTCGAAGATGTTCCAGACGTTAAGCTGTCTCTGTCTCTAAGAGAAATTAATACAAAAGATTCTAAATTTGGAGGACAAGGATTTATAAAATGCTACTGCAATAAGAAATGCTCTTTCAAATTACGTTAGTGTAAAAGGTCTAACGTATTGTGCAACTCTAAATGCCATAATGCCTCAACATGTAAGAATAACCACTAATTTTTTTATTTTAATTACGACAATATAAAAATAATAAACAATAAAATTAAAAAATGACGTTTTATTAAACCTAATCTAACAAATTACGACATTTTAATAGCTGATCGGGGTTTGACTAGTCAAACCCCGATTTCATAAAATTAAATTTTGACCTTTGTTTGCCTGACCAACTTAGTCTATCCTAGGTTTGACTAGTCAAAGGCCGAAACTGTAATTTATTTCGGGCTTTGACTAAGACCGTCAGTCAGACCTGAGGATTGCCTAGTCAAACCTAGGAGCGCCTGAAATTCGGGCTTTGACTATAACATCTATACAAAAAGAAGAAGAAGAAGAAGTTGGACACTTATGTTATACCGCATACTTGAGAAGCGAAGTGTTCAACCGGAGCATCCTTCCTATCATGACATAGATTTATGTCAAACCTGGACCCTAAACCAAGGCAGATATGAATAAACTAACCACAACAGAAAGGGCAATGGAAATAGTAATGTCAGACTGTCAGATAAAAAGCGGAAAACTACGGATGGGATGGACAGAATAGCCGGAACAAATTAGAACATAAAAAGTGTATAAGATCGGCTCAGCTGTACCTTCGTTCACCGATAATGAAACACCAAATGAAAGATGCAACTTTATTTCTCTAACAATACACTATACCCGGGAGCCCTCAAATTTATACTGATTGACGGAGCCTTACTGCGCGACTGGTTTGACGGTTAAACTGATAATCATTCTCAGACTACATGTTGTCTCTAGGTAATTCTAATGAATGTATTTAATGCCACATCTTGACTCTTTGAATTGACTCGAATGAATAAATTTAACGTATGTTCTTTTCTTAGCGGCAAGATGAATTGGTCATAGCCACGCGACTAACGAACAAAGGTTTTTATTTAGTCAGCCAAATTATTGTGCCATAGCCAAAAATATTTTTATGATTTGCAATAATTAAACTAAATTAGCAGGTCGCACCTGTAATTATACAATAACAAATTGCGTTAGTGTGATATACGGGGTGATAAAATGATTGTTTAATATCGGATATGAAAATTGAATGTTTGACATTAAACAAAAAGAATAGCCGGAACAAATTGGAAGTATGTTGCTCAGAATAGAGATCGATAGAAGGAGTTAGTGCATGTCCACAAACGGACAATAGAAGGCTAAGAAGAAGAAGATAATGAGTTATCCATGTTTTCCAAGTACTTGAACCTGTTTATTCTTTCTATTGCGAATGTTGTTGATATGTAATGTTTAGTTGTCTCGTGGATGTTTTGTGATAACCATGAATTTTACCTTCCTTAAGTTCATTCTGATGCAATATTTGTGACAATTTTAATTCAGCCGTTGTAATATCTCTGCGAAGGTCTGTCTTTCAACTTAAAGTAAATATGACCGTGTCATCCGCTTACTTCAGGTTGTTAATAAATTGTTATACGAAAGGAAATAAGAGAAAAAATAGGATGTATTATTAAGAAAGCTTTCTTTTATTTTTCTTCTCTTATGCTGAATGATTGCAAGTGCAACATAAAAAAGCAAGATGTATTATATTTTAGAAGAAGAGGTACAAGAATTGTGCCATTTCAAGGAAATAAGATTACGAACAGAATTTTATTCTTATGTATAACCAAACTTATATGTAAGAACTAAAAAAAAAAAGTTTATTGCTTCTTTTTGCTGAACGGTGTCAGTATTAGATTTTATTAATTTGGACAGCATTTTATAGGCGTGGATCCCGCGTACCAAAAAAGTTGATTAATAGCAAGCTGAAAATTTGTTAATAGCTTAACGGTGTCCAGTCGCACAACTTTGATGTACGGGAACACTGGAACAGGGGAAGTTTTAATTATGGAATAGTTTAAAAATTTGGAACGTCAGATTACGAAAACGCCCCATGTGTTTTGTCGGACAGAACTTCCAATTGATTTGTTACCGTTTCTGTAATAGGCGTGGATCCCGTGTACCAAAAAAAGTTGTTTAATAGCAAGCTGAAAATTTTTTAATAGCTTAACGGTGTCTAGTTGGACACACTCTGATGTACGGTAACACTGGAACATGGGAAGTTTTAATTGTGGAACAGGTTAAAAATTTGGAACATGATACTACGAAAACGTCCCACGTATTTTGTCGGACAGAACTTCCAATTGATTTGTTACCCTTTCATTAAACTCTCATGCAAAAACCAGACTGGTATTTATCACCAACTGGGCATTTTAATAAGTCCGACCCGTGGAACATGTCAAATGACAGCAATTATGTTGGTAATAAATAGCAGTCTGATTTTTGCATGAGAGTTTAATGAAAGGGTAACAAATCAATTGGAAACTCTGTCCGACAAAATACATGGGACGTTTTCGTAGCCTAACGTTCCAAATATTTAACCTGTTCCACAATTAAAACTTCCCCTGTTCCCGTACATCAAAGTTTGTCCGACTAGACACCGTTAAGCTATTAACAAATTTTCAGCTTGATATTAAGCAACTTTTTTTGGTACGCGGGAGCCAGGCCTATAAACTCTCATGCAAAAGTCAGACTGCTATTTATCAGCAATATAATTCCTGTCATTTGACATGTTCTTCGTATCTTCGTGTTCCACTCATTAAAATGCCCAGTTGGTGATAAACACCAGTCTGATTTTTGGATGAGAGTTTAATGAAATGGTAATAAATCAATTGGAAGTTCTGTCCGACAAAATACATGGAACGTTTTCGTAGTCTGACGTTCCAAATTTTTAACCTGTTCCACAATTAAAGCTTCCCCTGTTCCAGTGTTCCCATACATCAAAGTTTGTCCGACTAGACACCGTTAAGCTATTAAATTTTCAGCTTGCTCTTAATCAACATTTTTTGGTACGCGGGATCCAGGTCTATTAATGATTTTTGCTCCAATGACAATGACTGAACCGTAACGCGTTTTCTAGGTTGAAGACTATAAAAATGTAGAAAAACTATTCCGAGATATTAAAATGCAATCAGTAGTTGATCAAATAAAATAAAAAAAGTAAAATTAATTGACATTGAATACTTAGAAAAAGCATAATAATAGCGTGCCAATTTCACAGTGTGGAAGGAAATGAAGAATTTGAAAGTAGATTCAGTTCGTATTATGGATACTCAAAAATACAATATAAGAGGAACTCTGCAAGAATTAAAATAAGAACAGAAATTAACTCTCACTTTAAAACAACTGTAGGTTTGAAGCAAGGGTGTAGTTTATCACTCACTCTTAGGCTGATACGCACAGAAATTTGTGAGGAAATTACGAAGCATGGGAATAACGGTGAAAGAACTGAAGCATTTTACAGTCTTCTTTGTGATGACCAAATAGTGACCGCGGAAGATGGCAAATTAAACGAAGAATATGAAGCGTCAACCATGAAAAATGAATATGGCAAAATGTGAATATTTAATAGTGGGCAATGACGAAAGGGGGTTAGTGAGCTTGGAGAGGTAGTACCTTTGTATCGGTTTGACTGAACACTGGTCCTCACAAGCTCACAGGGCTAGATGAAGCGAATATAGCTCTTCCAAGTGGAGCCTTAGCCTCTCTCTAGTGAAGACCGTAATGCGTGGTGAAGAGCCACATCCTACACGAGGTGCCCCTGTTAACGCAGAACATTACGGATCTAGACCGGAAGGTCGATAAATATTCCTGAAAATGGTAAGCAGCATTTCCAGTACCATGTTGGGGCGTATGGAAATTTATCCAGGACCGGCCTAATATTGGATAGTAGGAGGCAAGACTGCAGCAGTTTGATTGGCTTCTATACTGCGACTCACCAACCCGTTCGGCAAGCGTGGTGTTTTATGTTGCCAACATCCCCTCAAATAAATCGAAATGTCAGATTTTAAAACAAAGACGGAAAGACCCCAGGGGAGTAGGATAAATCCAGAGTCTCACACTGATTTATCAGTCTGTCCCAAGGATTCTGGGGGGGACAAAAAACTGACGAAACGAGAAATACGAAAACCCTTTTCATTCTACGTTGCCACCTATAATGCCAGAACTCTATTGTCAGAAGAAAAATTCTTCGAAATGGAAGATGCAATCAAAGAAATTAAATGGGACGTAATAGGAGTCTGCGAAATACGACACCGTGGTGAAAACTTAAAGACGCTGAAATCAGGACACCTCTTCTATAGCATTGGCTCCGAAACCGAATCAGTTGGAGGGGTCGGTTTCTTCATCCATAAAAAACATAAGAAAAACGTAGTTGATATAAAAAGTGTGTCTACAAGAGTTGCCTATGTAACCCTAAAGCTCAACAACAGGTATAAACTGAAAATTACCCAGATATACGCTCCAACAACACAACATCCAGACGAAGAAGTTGAAGACTTTTATGATGATATATCTGTAGCTCTAAAAGACACACCCACCCACTTTACAATCCTGTGTGGGGATTTTAATGCAAAATTAGGCCTTAAAGAAGACGAAGCAGAGACATCACTAGGAAATTTTGGAACTCTAGGTAGAAATGAGCGGGGAGAAACACTCTTAGGCTTTTTGCTACAGAATAACTTGTTCCAAATGAACAGTTTTTTCGTTAAAAAACTACATAGAAGGTGGACGTGGGAAAGTCCTGATGGTAAAACAAGAAATGAAATAGATTACATTATCAGCGACAAAAAACAGATTATCACAGACGTGAGCGTCCTAAATAAATTTACTACAGGAAGTGACCATCGAATGGTAAGAGCCACAATAAAAATAGACCTCAAAAAAGAACGAAATCGTTTGATAAAAAAGAAAACCTTGCAAGCCTGGACTCCCCCATTAAATATTGATAAATACCAACACCATATAAACGCTGCTTTGGAAAGAAATACAACTTCAGATGAAAGTATAAATAACTTAAATGAAAACATAATTAGAGCCATTAGAGTCCCAAACTTTGGGACAAACGACCATCTGCAGGCAGTCAAGTTACTAATTGAGAAGTCAATAGAATATAATAAACCCCTTGTCCTAGCATTCGTGGATTTTCATAAAGCCTTTGACACGATAGAGCTGGATAGCATTTTAGAAGCTCTAAATGAATGCCGCATTGACTACCGTTACAGTACACTCATCTATAATATTTATAAAGAGGCAACAATGAGTGTTAAGTTACATGATAAAACCAAACAAATAAGCATAGAACGCGGCGTAAGACAAGGCGACACACTCTCGCCAAAACTATTCATAACTGTTCTGGAATATGCCTTTAAGATGCTCAACTGGGACAATAAAGGGATCAAAATAGATGGAGAAAAGTTAAATCATCTTCGTTTTGCAGATGACATAGATAGTCCTTATAACTGATGACCTAGGAGAAGTAAAGAAAATGCTAAATGAGTTAGACGCTATCTGCTGGAAAATAGGCCTGAAAATGAACTTTTCTAAAACTAAATTTATGTCTAATCTGATTCCTAGCGGACAGCTGATTATACGCGAACAAGAAGTAGAACTAGTGGAAAAGTACATTTACTTGGGTCATGAAATTAGAATTGGCAGAGATAACCAAACATGCGAAATAAAAAGAAGATTAACTCTTGCTTGGGCAGCCTACGGAGCTCTGAGAGACATATTTAGGAGCAGTATACCGATCGGTTTAAAAAGACAAGTGTTTGACCAATGTGTGCTACCGGTAATGACATATGGAGCAGAGACACTGACTCTAACCAAGGCAACAGCGTCGAAAATGCGGGTTGCTCAAAGGCGCATGGAAAGATCCATGCTGGGCGTAACTCTACGGGATAAAATAAGAAATGAAGATCTCAGACAAACAACCGGTATCGCAGATGTTGTAGAACGTATCACCAGGCTCAAATGGAACTGGGCAGGACACGTCGCCAGGCTGAAAGATTCAAGATGGGCACGAAGGCTGATGGAGTGGAGACCAAGAGAAGATAAACGAAGTAGAGGAAGGCCGCCTACAAGATGGACAGATGATATCAGGCGGATTAGTAAAAACTGGCAAAAATCAGCACAAAACCGTGAAGTGTGGAAACAATTGGGGGAGACCTATGTCCAGCAGTGGACGTAAATTGGTTGGATGATGATGATGATGAATGACGAAACACCAGATTTAGAAGTAGAAAATAAAAATCAAAGGTGTAACAACCTGCAATTATTTATGGGTACTTTTTAATAAGAAATGGAATAGTAAAGATGAAATTAGAGCCACAATATACAGTACAGTGCTAGTCAAAAGTCCGCCCCCCCTTGAATGTTTTGAACAGTTATACATACTTAAATCTGGAGGGACGAAATAAACATATGTATGCTTCTTAAACAGTCATAACAGTTGACGTAATAGTGACATATGACGTTGCAGAGCCACTGTGACCGATAATTTTAAATGGGACCTTATGGCAAGTGATACCACATTTGAAAGATATTGAAAATACTTATTAAGTCATACTAATTTTATTTGAGTTTAAGCTCATTTTAATGAATAAATTAAATACTAAATTTGTAGTTTCGCATTTAATTAATAAATATTCAAACGTCCGCCTCTGGTCATCATCATCATTCTCTTTGCCTTATCCCTATGCGGGGTCGGCTTCCCTAATTGCATTTCTCCACACAATTCTATCCTGGGTCATATCAATATTAATCCCCTTTACCAACATGTCCTGCCTAATCGTCTCCCCCCACGTCTTCTTTGGTCTTCCTCTCCTACTCCTTCCAGGAATCCGCACTTCAGCTACTCTTCGTATTGGATGATTAACGTCTCGACGTTGAACATGACCAAACCATCTCAACCTATGCTTTCTCATTTTGGCATCAATTGGTGCCACACCTAGACTTCCCCTAATATACTCATTTTTAATTTTATCCTTTCTTGTCACTCCACTCATCCATCTAAGCATTCTCATCTCCGCCACATGCATTCGTTGCTCCTCTTTCTTTTTCACTGCCCAGCATTCAGTTTCGTACATCATAGCCGGTCTTATGGCTGTTTTATAGAATTTTCCTTTCAGCTTCATTGGAACTTTTCTGTCACACAACACACCACTCGCTTCCTTCCACGTCATCCATCCAGCCCTAATTCTACTGCATGCATCTCCATCTATTTCCCCATTACTCTGTGATACCGATCCCAGGTACTTAAAACTATTGCTTTTTACAATCAGTTCATCATCCAAAGATACCATTTTATTTGTAGTAACTCCATCTTTAAATGAACATTCCAAATACTCTGTCTTTGTCCTACTAAGTTTTAAACCTTTTTCCTCCAGAGCTCGTGTCCACTGTTCCAGTTTTTGTTCTAAGTCTCATTCACTATTTCCTACTAACACGACATCATCAGCATACATTAAGCACCATGGAATGTTACCCTGTAGTTTCGTTGTTATCTGGTCCAAAACTAATGAGAATGAATACGGACTAAGCACCGAGCCTTGGTGCAATCCTACTTTCACATAAAATTTATCAGTCTCTCCCACACCTGTCCTAACACTAGTCGTTACTACCTCATACATATCCCTCACAATCTTGACATATGCACCAGGGACTCCTTTCTTATTGAGTGCCCACCACAGAATCTCTCGAGGAACTCTATCATATGCTTTCTCAAGATCAATGAATACCATATGAGCGTTTGTTTCTTTACTCCTGTATTTTTCCATCAACTGCCTTATAATGAAAATTGCGTCTGTTGTTGATCTGCCCTGCATAAGCCAAATTGATTCTCGGATATGTCGGTCTCTTCACGTATCCGTCTATCAATTACTCTCTCCCATATTTTCATGGTGTGGCTAAGCAGTTTTATAGCCCTGTAGTTTGTACACTGCTGTATATCTCCCTTGTTTTTGTAGACAGGTACTAGTATACTGCTTCTCCATTCGTCTGGCATTTGTCCAACTTCCATAATTCTATTAAATAAACCTGCTAGCCACCTTGTTCCTGTCTCTCCCAATGCTTTCCATACTTCCCCAGGAATATCATCTGGTCCTACCGCTTTTCCTTTCTTTATTTTTTGAAGCGCTTGAGCCACTTCCTCGTTTGTTATTTTGGTGACCATTGCTGCTATTGTCTCCGTTGACTCCACAGGCTGTCTGTCAAATTCTTCATTTAATAAGCTGTCAAAGTATTTTCTCCATCTCTTTTTGACATCCTTTTCGTGAACTAGTATTTTATTATTTTCATCTCGGATACATCTAATCTGATTAAAAATTTTTGCTTTCTTTGCTCTCTGTTTGGCTATTTTATATATCTTCGTTTCGCCTTCCCTGGTATCAAGTTGATCGTATAGGTTTGAATACGCTTCTGCTTTAGCTTTTGCTACTGCTACTTTCGCTTCCTTTTTCGCGACCATATCGTTTTGAAGATCTGTGTTGGATCTGGTTTCTTGCCACTTTTTATATAATTTTCTCTTCTCTTTTATTTTTCCTTGAACTTCGGTTGACCACCACCAAGTCTCTTTATCCTCAAACTTTTTTCCTGACGTTTTCCCCAGTATTTCAATAGCAGTCTCTCTAATACTACTGGCCATTTTTCTCCAAATTGTAGTAGGGCTTCCTTTCATGTTCCAACATATTTTCTCTACTATTCTTTCCCTGAATAGACCTTCTTTCTCATCTTTTAGCATCCACCACTTGATTTTTTGTGGTCCTCTCCGATATTTTGGTTTAGCTTCACTTTTTACTTCGATGTCCAGAACAAGCAACTTATGTTGTTGGCTTACTGTCTCACAAACTATTACCTTGCAGTCCTTGCATTCACGTATGTCTTCTTTCCTTATCATGAAATAGTCTATTTGGGATTGATGTTGTCCACTTTTGTACGTAATAAGTTGTGTTTCTCTCTTTTTAAAGAATGTGTTAACAATCGCCATATCAAGTGCTGTTGCTAATTCAAGCATATCATCATCTCCAGCTTCATTTGTAGTTCCAAAGCCTAATCCCCCATGTATTGCTTCGTATCCTGCCTTGGCTTGGCCCACATGTGCATTGAAACGTCCGCCTCTGATCAGTTGTCAAAAAGTTGATATATTTTTGTTCTTACGTCAACTTCAACTTTTTTGACAAATAACCAGAGGCACACGTTTGAATATTTATTAATTAAATGCGAAATACTAAACTTGCTACAGATCATACAGGTTCTCTTTTTACGCTTTAGTTATTTTAATGTAAATAAAATTTATGTAATTCGTGTTTTATCGATTTAAATGTCCAAAAAAAACTTGTTACATTTAAAGTTTTGTATAATCTGTGAGAAAAGAGATGTAGGGATGACTTTTTTACAAAAAGGTTGAGAAAAGAAGAAGCTGTCTCGTAATATTAATAAGATGTAGTGTTTGTTTCTATTTCACAGTATGTAAAATAAGATGAAAAACACGACTTTATTTTTACACCAAGTATATGGGTAAAACGTTTGCATTTCTCAGAAAACAAAACAGTAAAGGTCGATTTATACATATCCGGGCCGTATCCTTTCCGTATTAAGACAGGGCCCGCTACAAAAAAAAACAATATGTACTCTTATGAGTATATTTATACATTGACGTTTCCCGGACGTGGCCCGTTCGTGCCCGGTCTGTAATTATTAATCCCAACCGATATTTTTGGTGGGGCACTGTCGACACACGGAAATGACACGGACCGCACGGACTTGTATAAACACGATTTTATTGTTTTGTGAACGCGACTGTTGGTAAAGAGACAAGCAGGAGATGTGCGGTTAGTATGTTATGGTTTTTTATATTTATTTTTTATATATTTACATATTTTATTTCTTATTTCTAATTACTCTCTCTCTCTCTCTCTTGTCGTTTCCCCATTACTGAGGATCGTGATTTCTTCCAATATTCCTAACAATGTTTCTCCATTGGTCTCTATCGTCAGCTGCTCTAAGAGCTTCGCAGAATGAGTTTCCAGCTGAATTCTTTATTTGGTCGGACCATCTAGTTGGTGATCGTCCTCTTGATCTTCTCCCCGGAACGTTTCCAGAAACGGAACATTTCTAATTACATATTATTACATTTGGTTATATGTAGTAAGTATATTCTTTACGGATGCCATTTACGTACTAGTTTATATTATTAAGGACGATGAAAAATTAATCGAATTGGTCCGGAAAGCCGGACCAATTCGATTATTCTAATAAATCCACATTATTTTCAATTATCTTTTACACAGAAATATACAGTCGGAAAAATGAAAGCATACCCATGAACGATCACATCAATCACTTATTTTGTATTTGCTCTCTTTTTCTACATTTCCGACTGTATAATAACGTTTTCCTTTAGTATTCGTCCCGGTACGCACACTGCCACAACACGGTTGTATGTAAATATAACATTAAAAATACCCGGACTCGGCACTGACACGGCAAGGATATGTACAAATCGACCTTAATTCGGTAGAAATATACCTATAACGCGAGAAAAAATAATCGAAATCCAATCAACGGTTCAGAAGAAAATAAGCTTCAAACTTATGGTACATTTGAGGTGTAAATGTTGCAGACAGAAGAATAAAAACAATAAAGTAACAAACCTGACTCCTGAAATACACTTTATGAACAGCAAACACTGCACGTGAGAGAACTTGATATTATAAGTAATTTCGCAGCTATTAATAGTTATTTAGACACTAAACTATAGGAAACATAATATTCTGACTTTTCAACAGTGCAACGAAAATTATCAAAGAAACAGATTAGGATGTAATGACCATCCTAATGTGTTTTTAAATGCATCGCGTTAAGTAACTTTCTACAAAATAGATAAAAAAAACTAGACAGTGGAAGCAAAAACACTTTTTCAAGTAGTCCATGGTGTGATGCCGCTCTTGTATGAAAAACTGTCTGATTCGGTTTCTTTGCGGATTCCTGTTCAAAAATGACACCTTTAAACAAATCAGAAGGATGCCGGGCGAAATTTTGGGAGAAATTATTTTAAGCAAATTCATAAGATCAGCTTTATCTGCTCCGAAAAATATTTTTCTATGTCTTATGGGTTATTTAAAACAAAAAAGGTTTAATGTTACTTTTTAGGCTATTGATTATGTACTATAGAAAGGAACTACAACGTTAACGGGTTTTATTATTTCATATGGTCAATGAATCTCTATATATGAAATAACCGCGGACTGCTACCATTTAAAGGGGTGCGTTTTTCAGAAATGGGTGAATTAGTCCCTGGGCAGTTGGAAAGATTAATTAGATCAAGGTCAGCTTTCTCTTGATGGAGAGGAGTTAGAACGGGTAAATCATTTCCAAGTACCTTGGCAGCTGGTTAAATGTAAATTGTGACTCTGATGAAGAGATAATAACTAGGATCGAAATATCACGGAAGGCTTTTATGACCTGGAAACCAGTTTTATGTAACAGAAACCTGTCGATGAATATTCGAAAGAAGGTGCTGAAATGTTATGTGTGGTCTATCCTATTGTATGGTTGTGAGACATGGACGTTAAAAACCACAATGGTAAACAAAATAGAAGCATTCGAATTGTGGTGCTATCGACGAATCCTAAAGATATGATGGGTTTCGCACACTTCCAATGAAGATGTTCTTCAAATGCTGAATTCAGAACGTCTGCTCGCTCATAAGCATCATAAAGAGGAGAAAAACAGAATACTTCGGCCATATAATTAGAGGAGCTAAATACCATCTGCTTCGCCTTATAATACAAGGAAAAGTGGAGGGAAAGAGATGGATTGGTCGAAAGAAACTTTCATGGCTGCGTAATATTAGACAATGGTGTGGCTGCACAGTAGAAAAATTATTTCGCGCAGCAGCCGATAGAGAGAGATTTCAAGAAATTGTAAACATGATGACGGCCAACGTCTGAATACAGACACGGCACCTAAAGAAGAAGGAGAAGTCCCTGGGCACAGGTTACATTAGGGTGAGTTCTATGCACTTTTTGTACAAACACGTCTACGTAAAAATTATTCCTGGTTAAATTTCCTATCTAAATATAACTTTTTAAAGCCAAAGATACTTTTTTTTACAAAAATATATTCAAAAGAAAAAGCACAAAGAATCCCAAAAGAAAGAAATTTTGTTTTCTGTCCCATAACTTTTGTCCACGGGGATATAGGTATAGACATTGCTTCACAGAAAAAAAACTTACATATTTTCTCTTTAAAATGATGTTCGGTAGAGGTCATTAGGATTTAAAGTTTTCGAAATATGATTTTTCAAAGTTCGCCACTCACAACAATTTTTGGCAATTTTGCTTGTTATTTCGCAAATATTGTTCTGTAACTTTTTTCTACCCAACTTTAGGCATATGCAATGGTACATGTAAGAGGAACAGAAATCAATTACCTTTAAAATGTTCTACTGTATAATGTTGTACGACTTCTTTTAAAGAGGTTATCTTTTTCAAGATTTTATACTTTTAACTAGTTTTTATATTTTTTACGATTATTTTTTTAATTTCCCATTATAACTTTTTTTTCTACATTTCGGTATATATTATATAATAAAAAGAAAGCTTATTCTGTTTGCTTTAAAATGGTGTATTATAAAAAATTCTAGGATTATTTTTGAATGAGATATATGCTTTTTCAAAATGTAATCAGTACTTTTTGTAGGCTTTAGGGCCGGTTGTTCGAACGCTAATCAACATTGATCACTATCAAATATTTAATTACTGCCACAACTGTCAATGTCAACTTTGGTTGGGTTGCTGAAAACATAGTTAATTATAATTATGAGATTAGTTAGTCAATTAACATAACAATTATTAACATAATTAACTAATTTCATAATTGTCATCAATAATTATGTTTTCGTCAACTCAACCAAAGTTGACATTGACAGTTGTGACAGTAATTAAGTATATGATAGTGATCAATGCTGATTAGCGTTCGAACAACCGGCCCTTAATGTAATAAGCAACGATTTTTGATTTTAGGATTATTATTTAAATTTCTCATTATAACTTTTTTATGTGATTGTGTGTTATGATTGAATCTTATTTTTTATAGGTAATACTTTGGATCCACTTGACTCGGCCGAGCAAAATTCAAAATATGGATTAATTCCAATTTTACTGTCAAAGCTCCTGCACCACAAGCTTTGCTTGAAAAAGTAGCATGTAAAAATGTAAATGTACCAAAGGATGTACAAAAAACTGCGGTTGTAGGAAGATAGGAATTAGTTGTTCAATATTCTGCAAAGAGTGCATGTGCATGGGTACTAATTGTGGAAACTCTAAGATAACTGAAGTGTCAGAGGAAGATATTGAAGCTAATGCTAACAAAGAGATGGACTTTGATTTTGAAAAAAATTTAAATGTCAACGTTTAAATAATTTTAATTAAAGTGATGTTTTCTAAGACTAATGTTTATGTAATTTTTGTAAAAGAAATAATTTTAAATAATACAGGTAAAAAATATCAAAGAATTACTCGGTTTCCATTATTTAAATTTTTAAAGAACAGAAAGTAAGCCCTCTTTATTGAGCAATATATAGTATATTCATGTACAAGAAAAAAAAAGTTATAATGAGAAATTTAAAAAGTAATCGTAAAAAATGTACAAAATAATATTTTTTTATATTAGGTATTATATAATATAATATATTATATAATAATATTATCTTATTTTTATATTATATTATAAAAAATCGTTAAAAGTATAATACCTTGAAAAACCATAATCCCTTTAAAAAAAAGTCGTACAACGTTATACAGTGGACCATATTAAAGGCAATTGATTTCTATTTCTATTACGTGTACCATTGCATAGACCTAAAGTTACGTAGAAAAAAGTTACAGAACAATATTTGCGAAATAACAAGGAAAATTGCCCAAATTGCTGTGAGTGGCGAACAACTTTGAAAAATCATATTTCGAAAACTAAATCCTAATTACCTCTACTAAACAACATTTTAAATAAGAAATATGTAGGTATTTTTTCTGTAAAGCAATGTCTATATCTATATCCTCGTGGACAAAAGGTATGGGACAAAAAACAAAATTTCTTTCTTTTGGGTTTCTTTGTGCTTTTTCTTTTGAATATATTTTTGTAAAAAAAGTATCATTTACTTTAAAAAGTGATATTTAGATAGGAAACTTAACCAGGAACAATTTTTATGTAGGTATGTTTGTACCAAAAGTGCATAGAACTCACCCTAATATAACCTGTGCCCAGGGACTAATTCACCCATTTCTCAAAAACGCACCCCTTTAGATGGTAGCACTCCGCGGTTTTTTCATATATAGATGTCCATTGACCATATGAAATAATAAAACCCCGTTAACGTTGTAGTTCCTTTCAGGTATCTTATTTTGAATATAAAATGGTGAATGGTGGCAAAAAAGGTGATCTTTTGAATTTGTTTAAAAAAATGTTTTAAACAATTTCTGCCTAAAAATTTCACCGAGCACCTTCTGATTTCTTCAAAGGAGACATTTTTGAACAGGAATCCGCAAAGAAATCGAACCAGAATTTTTTTCATACGGGAGCGATCTCACAATAGGAACTAATAAAACAAAACTAGACAGCGGGAGCAAAAATACTTCTTAAAGACAAGGTGTAAATATTTAACTGAAAGCACGACATTTGCATAAACATGAGTCAGTTGATAAAATTTAAACAACGACTAACACATAATCAGGTCATTGTCTTATGTCTGAAAGTCACTAAAGAAGTTCCTACATGCTTTGTTTGAAAAGGGAAGGTTATACACAATTGTTGTTTTTTTTTAAATAAACTTGTCAGATATTTGTCAATTTAACATGTAATTTATATTGTTATTAATAGTTTCAATTTGTACAAATGTGTTATTTCGTATAGTTCTATTGTTACAATGTTAGCCAATCACTTGTTTTTCAGTTTCTAAACTAAAACTGAATATTTGTTTCTTAGTAGGCGAAGAGATCTAATGTAATAAAGATATAATAAGCAACAATTTATTTGTAAATTGAAATTTCTTTCAAACGGTTTATTTTTCGTGAGGGTTTACGTTTTCCCGTGAGGGGTTTTGTCATTTCCTCCAATGGGCGCGTTTATTTCTCAGGAGGGTTTACGTTTTCCCATGAGGGGTTTTATCAGTTCCTCTATCGGCCGCGTCTCTAGGTGGCGGGTAGGGGAATGTCCTCATCGGCATAGGCAGAGCCGCCGAGTAGGGAAGAAATAAAATACTCCCGTGGGCCAAAAACTGACTAAGAGAACAAACCCCCCATAAAACTCTTGGCCTCCAGGTTGTGGGGTTGTGCTATGGACTAGCAATCTATACATAGAAAAAAAGGCTCTACGATACGTATATGTACTATTGCCCCGGAATAGTACCAAACGTGGATCAGATCTAGGCATCAAAATAGGATATACTATTAGGAACTTGAAACGTATGCCATAAAACGGCTACAGAAATATAAGATGGATGTAACAACTATTCAGGAAATGAGTGAACAGGCTCGGGTAGCCTTCAGATGGGAAATTCTCTGGTTTTATAGTTGGGAGAAGAACAAAGACATGGGTGTGGGTGTATTTTCGTAATAACTAAAAAACTGAAGTCGGTCGTAAGATAATTCAAGCCAATAAACAAACGCATTTTAAGACTGAAAGGAAAGTGGGCAAATCTAACTACACTTGAGAGCAAAATAATCGACTCACTTGCTGAATAATTGTACACGTGGAATTTTGTAGTTTATCAGTGCATGCAACAAGTAAAGAAACAGATACAAGGGACGAAGATACATTAGGTAGGTATATAAATTTCTAACACAACCCATACGGGCGGGTATTGGGCGATTGGTATTTCAATGCCAAACTGAGTAAAGAACAGCATCTAAAATGCTTTTCTTTGCAACCATATTTGATGATTGGCAATCACAGTTTACACGATACACTAACGTTAACGGTTTACGACTAGCAGAATTTGCTGTAACAAGATGGTAGTAAAAACTACACGGTTCCAAAGGAGACATCCATAAAAGCACGTAGGTCGCAAATAATGGAACTACTCGTCACCAGATAGATCATATACTCATTGAAGGCACTCTAGCAATAACATAAACGCACCTAGCATGGGAGGAGCAGAAAGTTGGGGATAAAACAGAAATGAACATCAATGTTTTAAGGATCACTCTGTAGGATACATTGTGGAAGATAATGATGAAAATAGGGGTACTCAGAAAGCTGGTAGGATTAGCCTATATGTATGCACGTATCAGAATTGACAGCAGTACATCAGATATCAGATCAGTTTCAAATCGAAACGGGTCTAAGACAAGACACTTTCTCCTTTGTGTTCTAAAACTTCGCTTTAGAACACGCCACTAGGAAGTCACAATCAGAATTAATAAATGGCTTCGCTGCCCAAGGAGAGAAAGTAAAGACGGAAGACCCTCCAAAGACGTAACGAAACGGAAGACCCCCAAACGGCCTTCGAAAGGCGTAAGTTCGTTAATGGGTGTAAGGAGATATGATATTTTAACGTCCACGTTCTCTTTAACTCAATACCTCGGAGAGTCAAGATCATTGCGTCAAGACATTGTCAAAACTTAACTAACGGGCATGCTTCTAAATTAAAATCTCATCAAAAATCGGTCAAAAATTTTCGAATCTCTTCAGCTACATACTTTTTATTAGGGTTCTAAGATGATTAAACATGAACCTCCCATAGCGATGTTATACTCTGGGCTAATTAGCAAAATTCATGGAAAAGTTATTTACCAGCAATTTTATTGCTGGAATCGAATTATAAGATCCTATATATTAATAATATAGTTATGCAAAGTCCGCATATAGTGTGCTACTTTTTTTATAAACAAAATGGCGCCGACAAATCGTATTTTTTTCAATTATTTCTCTATAACTCCGAAGATTTTAACTTTACAACAAGAACACCCAAATAAAAATTCACCACAATTAAATTCTGCATAGAGATATGTTTTTCACGATTTGCTCCGACGAAAATTTTCCTCGGAAAATGCGGGTTTTCCTAACAAAAACTCTAATTTTCAAATAAAGTTTTAGGTAAGTAATTATTAATCAATAATTAAATATCTTAGTGACATCAAAGCTTTCTTGGTATAGATTGTAATTCCAGAAGCCGGTGAAAATTAAACGAATATTTTAGCAACAATTCAATTGTTAATAAACAATTTACGATCGCAATAATAACCAAAATAATCATGATACATTGATCAAACTTATAAAGATTATAAAGATGAGATGCTTATTTAATATTTTATCGACAAAATACAAATTATTCTTTTTTTTGCATAATCTTTAAATTTTGAAAAAAAATAGTTTAGTTATAATACGCTGGTCTAATTAGTAAAGTACAAAGAAAAGTTATTTACCAGCAATTTTATTGCTGGAATCGAATTATAAGATCCTATATATTACTAATATAGGTATGCAAAGTCCGCAGATAGTGTGCTACTTTTTTTATAAACAAAATGGCGCCGGAAAATCGTATTTTTTTCAATTATTGCTCTATAACGCCGAAGATTTTAACTTTACACCAAAAACACTCAAATAAAAATTCACCCCAATTTAATTCTACATAAAAGCATGTTTTTTGCGATTTGCTTCGACGAAAATTTTCCTCGGAAAATGTGGGTTTTCCCAACAAAATCTCAAATTTTCAAATAAATTTTTTGGGTCAATAATTATTTATCAATAATTATATAGCTTGGTGAAATAAAAGCTTTCTTGGTATAGATTATAAATTCAGAAGCCGGTGAAAACGAAACGAATATTTTAGCAACAATTCAATTGTTAATTAAAAATTTAAAGTTGCAATAACAACCAAAATAATCATGAGACATTGATCAAACTTAGAAAGATTGTAAAGGTGTGATGGCTATTTAATATTTTGTCGACAAAATATAAATTTTTCATTTTTTTGCATAATCTTTAAATGTTTAAAAAAAATTGTTATAAAAAAATTAACATTTCTCAGAAATTGTTTATTATATTCTAATTTTATAAAATACTTAAAATGCGTATTTCATAGGTCTTGAAAATGAATGCTTTAAAAAAATTTTCCAACCATTCGCAAAAAAGTTATGAAACAGCAAAGTAAATATACGAAATCTCCGTTGTTTATAATTTGTTTTAATTGTTTCAAAGCTTAAAAGTGAGTCTATGGTACAATCTAATTACTCACAAAGAATGTCAAAAATTAGTGCAATGGTTATATTTTAATCAAAGATTAAAAATACTTTTTTTTTGTAATTTTTAGCGCAAAAGTAGGCCTGATACAGAGTCGGAGCTAAAATGTTCACTCGAAGCGACTGACACGCAGCATATATTATTTATAAAAGTGTACGTCTCGCGCAGCCGGTCGTCGCTCAGAGTGAAAATTTTAGCTACAGTGCTGTATTATTCTACTTTCGCGCGTGTAAATTACAAAAAAATATATTTATAATCTTTAATTAAAATATAACCATTAAATTGATAATCGATATTTGTTTGTAAATAATTAGCTTGTACATTATACTCACTTCTACGCTTTGAAAGAATTAAAAAAATGTATAAACACCGTAGTTATCGTATGTTTATTTTACTGTTTCATAACTTTTTTGTAAATGGTTGCAAAAAAGTTTTAAAGCATTCATTTTGAAGATATTTGAAATGCGCATTTTAGCTATTTTTTAAAATTACAATATAATAAAAACTTTCTGAGAAACGTTAATTTATTTATAACTATTTTTTTTAAACATTTAAAGATTATGCAAAAAAATTAAAAATTTATATTTTGTCGACAAAATGTTAAAAAGGCATCTCATGTTTATAAGATTTCAAAGTTTGATCAGTGTATCATAATTATTTTGGTTATTATTGCGACCGTAAATTATTAATTAACAATTAAATTGTTGCTAAAATATTCGTTTAATTTGCATCAGCTTCTGGAACTATAATCTAAACCAAGAAGGCTTTTAAGTCACCAAATTATTTAAATATTGGTAGATAATTACTTATCTAAAACTTTATTTGAAAATTAAAGATTTTGTTGGGAAAACCCGCATTTTCCGAGGAAAATTTTCATCGGAGCAGATCGGTAAAAACACGTCTCTGTGCAGAATTTAATCACGGTGAATTTTTATTTCAGAGTTTTTGTTGTAAAATTAAAATCTTCTGAGTTATAGAGCAATAATTGAAAAAAACACGATTTTCGGGCGCCATTTTGTTTATAAAAAAAGTAGCACACTATCTGAGGACTTTGCATACCTATATTATTAATAAATAGGATCTTACAATTCGATTCCAGCAATAAAATTGCTGGTAAATAACTTTTCCCAAAAATAGCCTATTCTCCGATAATCAGCCCAGACTATTATCAATCTGAAATCTATGGTTAAGGCCTCGTATACATACAGTGTGTCCACGATTGGGGTGCCCAAGAGGACAAACTGTTTTATTTTCAATTTTAGCGAAAAATGTCATTCTTGATAAAAAGTTTTGCTTGTTCTAAAACCCCATAAAACGAAACGAAATTAAAGTTGTACAAATCCTGCTTAATTTTGTAGTCAATTTTATGTAAATCCCTATAAATTTTTGCACTAAGTTCGAAATCGTAACAATAATCTAGTGTTGCCAAGCCACAATGTAGCTTAGTAAATGTCAACTAAAATAAATAATTTGCGAATCGTCATTTTTTTTTCGACAATGTTAAGCGTTCAAAAGAATTTACCTTGTGATCAAGTTTATTGTTAAAATTATTGGAATAATAATTATTTAATTATTAAATAATTGGATGTTTCAAGGAGAACGACAAAGTCTGGTTTCATAAACCAAAGAAGCAAAAGGGTTGTTCTCCCAAGTTATTATTGTTACAATTTCGAACTTAGTGCAAAAATTTATAGGAATTTACATAAGATTGGCTATAAAATTAAGCATGATTTGAAAAACTTGAATTTTATTTCGTTTTATAGGGTCTTAGAACAAGCAAAACTTTTTATCAAGAATGACATTTTTCGCTAAAATTGTAAGTAAAAAAGTTTTTCCTCTTGGGCACCCCAACCGTGGACACACTGTATAAGGGCGGTTTGCCAACGTTGACGTCGCGGTTTACCTGAAAAACCCAACCGCCGCGGTTCAAGTTAACATAAGGTTTGTTTCAACACTACCCAGAAACTGTCCATGAACGATCACCGTCCTGCGCAATACCATGGAACGTATACATTCGTTCCCATGGAACCCATGGAACGTTAATTATCTAGTAACGAAACGGTAATCTGACGGTTCTTGGTCGTATTGGAACAAACCTATAGAAACAAATGCAACCGCTCAACATCGTACATTATATGCAACCGCCAGTTTACCAGCGTTTAAACTGGTAAATCGCGGCGTCGACGTTGGCAAACCGCTCTTATATAAACAAGCTCTTAGCTATCTATGGTTTAGTTATCCTTAAAATATTTTCTCCGTTCACCCGTTAAAAATTTCTGGTTATTTAAAGAAATTATTATGAATCGACAACAATATTAGTATGAATGTACTGTACCTATATCATCTGCATATTTTAAGTTTGTGTCATATGTTAACACACGTAGAAAAAACGTTATCGGATGTTATTTGGTAGGTAATATGGTAGGTGGACAATGGACATACCTGCTCATCTTCAACTGACATTGGTCCTCTAACTGTATTTTTTATTTAATATTTAAAATCACAACCACAACATTTAAAATAACTGCGACGTAAAACTTACTCTCCGCCCAATATTTAAATTTTAGGAGACGTCTCGGAATAAAATCAAACGATTTTGAACTGACTTGATGAAAAAAAGAATAAATTACCATTTACCACAAATAAAATTGAGTGTAGTTTGTTTACACGAACAGCGTAGGTTCCCCAGTGTTTATTATTAAAAACAAATTTATGATACACGCAAATGGGATATTTAATAAAAAGAAATAATTATTTTATTCAAGTTCTGAAGGAAATATTAAGACATGACTGTTCAACGTTAAACTAAATCATTTAATGTTTTCAAATAGACTACAAAATGCGATTGTTTCTTTATAAAATAAACTGAAAATATTCTGGGGAATTACGAAATCAGCTTGTGAGTCAACAGTTATTGCTTTTGTTTCTTCTGTTCAACCTTTACTGGGGAAGTACATGTAACTACCTGGGTGGGTTGTGATTGCGCGCAGCGGTCAAATACCTCCTGCGGTTCTCTCACTCTAAAGGTCGCCTCATATTATAATGCACGTCGCGTTTTCGTCACGTAGCGTTACGTTTGCGAAAAATATAATTTAATGGTTTTTAAATTGAACCATTCATATTGTGCGTATAAGACACGTAACGTAGCGTATAAGACACGTTACGTCTGCGTTCGGTTCATTCGAAAACAATATTTTTCGGATGTTGACAGATACGGGTCGTTTTCCCCTTGTTGTTTATGTAGGTATTTCTTTGAATTTGATACCGAGTATTTAGACCGGTCAGTATCGTCGCCCTCGCTAGCGAAATTATTCCGATTCGATTTTTTGCACAAATTTACTCAAAGAGAGGTTCTTATAACATATTCACAGGGTGCCAGGCGGTGCCGTGGTCGAAAAATTGTTTAAACAATCTTTTTTAAACAAATTCACAAAAATATTTTTTCATTCGAGCAATATTTTTTTAGATAATTTGGGTAATTCTGAGCAAAAAAGGTTTCTTGTCATTTTTCTCTAAAATTGCGAAAAATCAAGGCTTAATAACTCCATTAAAAATTATTATTATGAATTTCAATAAGTGACCAAATCAAGTTTCAAACAACTTCTTCAAGGTCCTGAAGAGGTTTTTGTCATTATTTTATTACAAAGCTGTTATTTTTAACTATTAACAATTACCGCTATAGTCCAACTGTATCGTCGCCCCCGTTAGCGAAATTAGATTTTTTTGCACAAACTTACTCAAAAAGAGGTCCTTATAACACATCAACAGGGTTCCGGGCGGTGCCGTGGTCTAAAAATTGTTTAAACAATTTTTGTTAAACAAATTCACAAAAAGAATTTTTTATTAATAATTTAATTAAACCCAAATTAATAATAATTTGAGTTATTCTGGGCAAAAAAGGTCTCTTGTGATTTTTCTCTAAAATTGATTGTTGTCGAGTTATATGGCCATTTCCGCATTTTTGCAAGATATGTTTTTTGCTAAGAATAACCCAAATTATCTAAAAAAAATCGTTCGTAATGAAAAAATTATTTTTGTGAATTTGTTTAATAAGAATTGTTAAAACAATTTTTTGACAACGGCACCGCCCGGCACCCTGTGGATGTGTTTGTTATAAGGACTCTTTTTGAGTAAGTTTGTGCAAAAACATCTAATCGAAATAGTTTCGCTAACGGGGGTGACGATACAGTTGGACTATAGCGCTAATTGTTAATAACTAAAAATAACAGCTTTGTAGTAAAATAATGACACAAATCTCTTTGGGACCTTGAAGAAGGGGTTTGAAACTTGATTTGGTCACTTATTGAAATTCATAATAATACTTTTAATCGAGTTATTAAGCCTTGAAAATGGCCTTTTCGCATTTTTCAAATTTTTAATCGCATGTAACTCGACAACAATCAATTTTAGAGAAAAATGACAAGAGACCTTTTTTGCCCAGAATGACCCAGTTTATCTAAAAAAATATTGCTCGAAATGAAAAAAATATTTTCGTGAATTTGTTTAAAAAAAATGTTTAAACAATTTTTCGACCACGGTACCGCCCGGCACCCTGTGGATATGTTATAAGGACTTCTTTTTGAGTAAGTTTGTTTAAAAATATCGAATCGGAATAATTTCGCTAGCCGGGGCGACGATACTGCCCGGTCTAATTTAAAAAGTAGTTTTCGAGGCAATTTGTCATGTAAACATGTGTTGTGACAATAAACACATCTGCACCGCACCAAACTGAAACCAACGTAAACGTTCTATGTATGATAATGTGAATGGGCAGTCCGATTGCCGGTCTGCAAACGCTACGTGCCGAAAACGCGACGTGCATTATAATATGACGCGACCTTAATACCCGCAAGTTAGGTTTGGACCGAAGGGTTAGGTCTTCCTCCTTTCTAACCGCTGCGCGCAATTGCAATCTGCCCAACTACCTATTGCTGCTTAAATTCTTTTTATTTGGCCATTAAAAGAGGTCCAGCCAGGTGTCTGATTTCTTAAGTTGTGCTCACAACGAGGCGCCGACCCTCGCTCCGTGGTATCCCACGTACTGCTCGTACCATATTATCGATCGCCAGATGCATTATTTTAAATGCGAGCGTTCACCCAAATAAAGAGTAGGATACTAAGCTCTAGGCTAGGATACGATGCGATGGTCTCCGTAGTAAACACACCCTTAGAACTCAAAATACTAGGCTGGACATTGAACGTCAAAAGGTCAAGGACATCCAAAAACAGCAACAACACCAGAAATCGTAGAAATAATAAAGGATATGGTACTGGAAAATCGTCGAGTGACTGAAGATTTAGTAGAAGCCTTAAGCCGCGTCCTCACTGGTAAATTTTTCGTGTGTATTGAACTAATGGTTCGTCGAAAAAATTTGCGTCGCAAGAATTTGCATCGCAAATTTTTACCAGTGAGGACGCGGTGCTCGACCAGCGAAAATGTATAAAACATACCGACAACCGATGGAGCGTGTGCGTTGTGTGCGTCGAAAATTCTTGCGTCCGGTTTATGCGACGAGCACGTCCACATTATAGCACAATAATTTACCTCGAGCATGCAAAAGTTTTTACCAGTGAGGACACGACACTAGACATCTCATTGGGCAGTTTAAGCAATATTTTGACTAAAGTGCCTATTGAATTTCAGAAAGCTGTGTTCACAATGGGTGCTGCATTCGCTAACAACGAAAATAAAACACATTCGAATGCGACTTTCTCAGTAACATTTAGATTTTGTGCATCGATTCACAATTATATAATATGAGAAGTATTTCACCATGATCCTGAATCAAAAACAAGACGCTAAATCTAATGAGTTGTGTGAACTTGGTTCTTCAGTTCCGAATCGAAATTGTGTCCAGAAATCGGCCAAGAAGGTGTTAGCATCAGTTTTTTGGGATGCAAGAGAAATTTGTTTGTGGATTACTTGCAAACTGATACAATTATAAATTCTGGATATTATTGTAACGTTTTACACCAACTCAAGGAAAAAAATCGTGGAAAAAACCGGTTTGCAGAAGAAAACATCCCTTTTCATCAGGACAATGCACCGTGTCATACGAGCATTTTAACAATGGCTACAATCGAAGTTCGAATTGTTGAAGCATCCACCGTATTCATCAGATTTGGCCCCTAGCAACTTGCATTTGTTTCAATATTTCAACTATTTTACAAGATGGCGTAGGTTCCCGAGTGTTTATTATTAAAAAACTAATTTATGATACCTACACGCAATGAGATATTTAATAAAAAGAAATAATTATTTTATTATTGTTTTATTCAAGTTCTGAAGGAAATATTAAAACATGACTGTTCGACATTAAACTAAATCATCATATTGTTTTCAGTAGAGTACAAAATGCGATTGTTTCTTTATAAAATAACAGAAAATATTCTGGAGAATTACGAAATCAGCTTGTGAGTCAACTCTGTTTAACCACTACTGGGAAAATGCACATGAAACTATTGCTGTTCAAATTTTTTCTTCTTAAAGTACCCTCTCCTCAATGGAAGTTGGCTTCTACAATTGCAAACTTTTCTCTGTCTTAAGCTGTTCTTATTAGCTGTTCAAAATTTAGCCCTGTCCAATTGTCGAATGTTTCAGAGTAACGATAGTCTTTTCCTTCCTAGTCCTCTCTTTCCCTCGATCTTTCCTTTCACTATAAGTTGGGCATATTGGCACTGATTACTTCTCAGTATGTGGCCTAGGTATTTCTAACTTTCACTGTGTTGAAAAGTTGTCTTTCCTTGCCTACTCTATACAGCACTTCTTCGTTTGAGGTATGCGATGTCCATGAAATTTGGAGGATTCTTCGGTAGATCCACATTTCAAAGGCCTCCAATTTATTTACGGTTGATATTTTAAGGGTCCATGTCTCAACTGAATAGAGAAGAGTCGACCAGACGTAGCATTGTGATAAACGTAGTCGAATTTCGAGTTTTATTCGAGAATCACAAAGTAGTTTTCTAGTATTTTTATTTTTTCGAAAGATTTTCTGGCCTGTTCTATTCTCGTTCTTATTTCTATATCAGGATTTAGACTGCTATCGATCCAACATCCAAGGTATTTAAATCTATTGACCTGTTTTAAAATGTGCCCATTATTGTGCAAGGTTGAGGTAAGTTTCATATCGGAGTCGGAGTAGTTGGAGATCCAAGGCAGAATCCGCAATCAACACCGTATCATCGGCGTATCGGATGCTGTTGATATTTACGCCGCTCACCTTGACTCCATCCTTGGAATCCTCAAAATGCCTCTTTAAATAGAAACTCGGAGTAAAGAATAAACAGCAGGGGCGACAGAAAACATCCTTGTCTAACTCCCTCCTAATTTCTACTTCTGCGGATGTGGAACCTTTGATCCTAACTCCTATATACGTTTAAGTGCTACCTATATTTAAAATATGCTGAGACAAATACTTTACCAGATCTTCGTATTTTGTGCTAAGGTTTCTCCAGTTACTATATGGACAATTCTTAATGAAACACCCTGTATAGTTTTTTTAGTTACGACGTTTAGAGAGCTTTGAGATGTGGGTATTTCGTCGTATGCTGAAAATTCCATGGACCGACCGCGTTAGAAATGAAAAAGTTTTAAGGCGTATTAGTCCTGTCGCCAGGTGGGGTACAACGGCCTCCTGTATTCAGATGGACTTACCCAAGTTTTTTTTATGTATTTTGACCCATAGAACACGAATTTTTTGGGTAACAGTTGATCCGGATGTCGATAAGATTGTTATAAACAAAGAAGTTGAGGAATTACATAACAGCGATTTCTCGCAAAACAAAACATGTTTTTGTATTTTTTGGGCCATTCTAACCAAAAAGTGTTCCTACAAATTTTTTCGTAGGATGCATAGTTTTCGAGATAAACGCGGTGGAACTTTCAAAAAATCGAAAAATTGCAATTTTTGTACCCGAATAACTTTTGATTAAAAAATAAAATAGAAATTCTGCTTACCGCATTTGAAAGTTCAAGTCAAAGTATATCGGTTTTAGTTATTTGCATTGCTAAAAATTTATTATTTTATTGTTAAACAAAAGTATAAACACCTAGTGCTGGAGTGACGTTTTCAATGATTTCTCATTTAAAATCGAACGAGTAGATAGAGTAGGTACAAGTGCAAGCGAGGCTATTTCTACGTAGCATGCATGTAAACGCATGTATTAGGCACGGGAAACACTATGTGTTTACAGCTTTTTTTAGCAATAAACACATAAATTTTTAGCAATGTATATATTCGAAACCGATAGAATTTGACTTGAACTTTCAAATGCGGTAAGCAGAATTGCTATTTTATTTTTTAATCAAAAGTTATTCGGGTTCAAAAATTGCAATTTTTCGATTTTTTGAAAGTTCAACCGCGTTTATCTCAAAAACTATGCATCCTACGAAAAAACTTGTAGGAACATTTTTTGGTTAGAATGGCCCAAAAAATACAAAAACAGGTTTTGTTTTGCGAGAAATCGCTGTTATGCAATTCCTCAACTTCTTTGTTTATAACAATCTTATCGACATCCGGATCAACTGTTACCCAAAAAATTCGTGTTCTACGGGCCAAAATACATAATAAAAACTTGGGTAAGTCCATCTGAATACAGGAGGCCGTTGTACCCCCCTGGCGACAGGACTATATGCAGGGCCGGCGATAACGGGCCTGTAAGGGATGCGCTGCAGGCGGGCGCCAAGCTGAGCTTTTTTTTCTGCTGGTGCTATACAAAATAATAATTAAAAAACCGAATAAGTGTTGCAGGCGGGGCCTCGATTTTTGACACTTCGCTTCGTTATCGAACGTATTCGCTTCGTATCTGTTTAGTATACGAAGCGAACACGTTCGATAACGAAGCGAAGGGTCAAAAATCGAGGTCCAGGCGTCTTATACCCTAGCGCCGGTACTGGGAGTATGGATAGAGAAAGTGAACTCACTGAAATTATCAAGAAATGTAAAACATTTTATCTTGGACACATATTTAGACACAACAGGTATAACTTCCTTCAACTTATTATAGAAGGGAAAATAAAAGGAAGACGCAGCCCGGGTAGACGACAAATAACCTGGTTGCGCAATATCAAAGAATGGACAGGATTAGACTTTCAAAGTCTAATAAGAAAAGCCCAAAATAGAGAAGACTTTGCAGAAGTCATCGCCAACCTTCGCTAAAAAGACGGCACCCAAATAAGAAGGTTTCTATTGGTCAGAATCTCTATGAATGAAATAAACAAATTTATGTGAGCAATTACTTTTTTTTATTGTAGGTAAGTAATAAAATTCTAATTGCACAACTCAATTATAGGTCTGGATCCCGCGTACCAAAAGTTTATTAATAGCTAGCTGAAAATTTTGTTAATAGCTTAACGGTGTCTAGTCGGACAAACTTTGATATGTGGGAACCAGTGGCGGCTCGTCAGGGTCGGCAGTGCCGACCCACACATTTATGGACACATTGTAGATTTTTTTAAATATTTAAGTTAATCAGAGTTGATGATATTCGTTTCTGTGAAATAAAAAAATATCTGTCAGATAATACAGACTAAATTTTATTCATTGTTTTTAAAAGAATTCGATCGATCCGATACGTTAAGTGATCCCTGTGCGCTGTGCGTAAGAGACTTCTCAAATCAATGATCCTAGCCATGCACCCGATTGCGATTGTGTGAATTCTTATAAGGCCCGCTTTGGCAAGCCGTCCCCAGATTAACCATTTGCTTGTAATAAGAAGCTATGGAATATTAGCCGATAGGCAACCAATTATATATTCCCCGTATTTATTTGAATGGCAAGTACGGCAGATAAACAATCTGCCGAGCGGTGATCTGCAAACGACAACAAGACACGTACCTATTATAGACCAGGGCGCATCTGTAAAAATATTAGTACATTAATTTGGACGTTGAGAGGTGACTCATATTTGTTTGCAGAAATTGCTTGAAAATAACTCATATAATAATGTTTGAGTTATCCTCCCACTCAAAAAGGTCCGGAACATTGTTTAAATAATCAAAATGTCAAAAAATGAAGGAAAAATTCGATTTTTTTCTTCATTTTTTGATTATAACTTTAAAAGTTTTCTTTTTCGAGAAAAGTTGCACTGACATAAAAGTTGCGTAATTAAATTTCCTACAATATAGGATTAGTTAAAAATTTTAAAAATTGTCACCCTTGTTGCAAAATGACAATAATTGCGAAAAAATCATAAAAAAACAAGTATTCGCATTTTACGTTTTTCAACCATTTATGGTACACTTAAGACCTTCATAATTTTACCCAGAAAAACTATATCATATAATAAAACATTTTGTATAAAACAAATAAAATGTGAATTTCATTAAGATCGATTCAATAGATTTTGCAAAATAAATTTTGCAATCCAGCTTTTGCAAAAAAAATTCATTTTTTCAAAATGTTGCAGAACTGAAAATAAAGCAGACAAGTTGAATTTATTTTTACGTATAGAAGAATACAGTATCTTTCTTCTATATGTAAAAAAAATTCAACTTGCTATCTGCTTTATTGTCAGTACTGCAACATTTTGAAAAAAATCATTTTTTTGCAAAAGCTGGATTGCAAAATTTATTTTGCAAAATCTATTGAATCGATCTTAATGAAATTTACAGTATTGTTTTATTATATCATAAATGGTTGAAAAACGTAAAATGCAAATACTTGTTTTTTATGTTTTTTTTTTCGCAATTATTGCTGTTTTGCAACAAATATGACACGTTTTAAAAATTTTAACCAATCCTATATTGTAGGAAATTTAATAATGCAACTTTTATGTCAGTATAACTTGTCTCAGAAGTGAATACTTTAAAATTTAAAATCAAAAAACGAATAAAGAAATCTAATTTTTTCTTCATTTTTTGACATTTTCATTATCTAAACAATGTTCCGGACCTTTTTGAGTGGAAGGATAACTCAATTATTATTTCCAAAGAATTTTCAAAATATATATTAGACAAGTTCATTAAAAATTATCCATCATTCTTTAATCAAATAAAATAACAAAATGGATTAACAGTTTTATATGCTGATCTAAATATTTTCGGAAGATGGGATAAGTTACAAAATATGTTTAATTTTATATACTGCAATTCATTAGGTATAACAAACTGTTTCCGAAATTAATAAATTATTGTGCTCAAATGTGGGCAAATTCTGCCTCAAATGAACGGGATTTCTCTTGTCTCAAAAGAGTCAAAACGTATTGTCGAAACACCATGAAACAAGAGAAAATGTCAAACTTGTCTCAAATGTCAATAGAAAAAAACTTTTAAAACCTGTCCAAAACAATAATAAATTTTACAATGACGTTATAACCCATTTTGCTACTTCAAAACAACATAGTCTAGAGTTAATTTATAAACAGGTTTAGGTTCTAAATTTATAGGAAAAAACAAAAAAAAATAAAAAAAAAATAAAAACCAAAATCTTTTATGAAATTGAAGCCTTTTAATTAGAGATGGCATACCTATCTGAGGAGACAAAACCTTGCCGACCCTGTCCCTAAAGCCACGAGCCGCCACTGGTGGGAATACTGGAACAGGGGAAGTTTTAATTGTAGAACGTGATTTTAATTGTGGAACGTGTCATCCTGACAAGTTTACGATTGTGAAAACTAGCAGGTTGTTTTTAAGTTTATTCAATAGCAAACTTTATATAATATATGAAAAAATATTTGTCCGACAGATATGTTGAGCATTTTAATAAGTCCGACACGTAGAACATGTCAAATGACAGGAATTATGTTGGTGGTAAATAACAGTCTGATTTTTGCATGAGAGTTTAATGAAAGGTTATTGGGAATGAATTGGAAATTCTGTACGACAAAATACATGGGACGTTTTCGTAGTGTAACGTTCGAAACCTGTAACCTGCTCCACAATTAAAACTTACCCTGTTCCAGTGTTCCCGTACATCAAAGTTTGTCCGACTAAACTCCGATTAACAAATTTTCAGCTTTCTATTAATAAACTTTTTTGGTACACGGAGGCCTATTATATAGCATTAGTCTGGTTATTGAATGTTGATCACATACCAGTTTTGAATATAATTCGAGCTTTTTCTCGTATTTCGCTGTTTGTCAATTATTCTTGGCATCATTAATCTCGAATCTTATCTTGACGTGCAAAATGGAAAGTAGAAATTAACACGGTCGAAATCAACATTCACGGTTCAGACATCGGAAATTATATAATAAGAATAGTCTCCCGTTTATTACCGCTGACGCGGCTTTGGGATTATAGCAGGGTAGTCTGCTATATCTGAGGCCTACGGTATACAAGGAAGGTAACAGGGCCAGTGCTACGCTTCAACCGCCTATTATTACCCCTGGTTTTGCCCAAGGTACTCATTTTATTCAGGCTGAGTCGACCTGGGGCCTATAGACATTTTTAAAAATGTCTAGTTGTTCTCGCCGGCGCTGGGTCTCGAATCCCGGCCTACCAGCATGCGAGTCAGACATTCTACCGCTGAGCTACGCCGGTCCTACATCGGAAATTATCGTGCCTAAAGAGGATGATGATAATGGTGAGAAATAAGATACCTACTGCACCGAGAGAAGAATTTCTTTTCTCCTAAAACACTGATTTCTTTGAGCTATCTTTCTTAAAATTTACCATATATTAACTTAAACATACCGCTTCACATATATAAAGAAACGAGTTTTTTAAACACAACTCAATAATTTCTTACAGATAATTTCTTCCATAAGAAATGCATTATTGGTTACATTTTAATTTTCTTATCCTAAAGTTTTTGTTTCTTACATAGGCGTAACCAGGGGGTTTTGGGGGTTATAACCCCCCCCCATTGTGATGGACTTTGAGCTCTATACGCTTAACACCATACCTCTCTCAGAGACCTTCCCGTAGTTGTAACCCCCCCCCCTTTCCAGTAGTTGTAACCCCCCTTAGGATCATCCTGGTTACGCCTATGGTTTCTTAAATTGAAAACAACAAATACTTTGCAGTATAAGAAATATATGTTAAGTTAATCCATATTTATATTTGTGAACAAGAAATTTTCTTGCAATCAAATAAATATTTTAAACCACAAGAAATAATTCTTCAGAAATACCCTCTGTAGTAACTGTGATTATTAAATAAAAACTTTATCATTAATGCCGAAATGTTTCTTGCAAAGAGATTTTCTTCCACAAAAGAATTGCGCAGTAACCATTATTCACTATTTGTGATTTAATCTCAGTGTTTGACAAGATGGCGTGGCATTAGTTCATTTTCATAGATTGATTTTGGATTTGTTGGTATTCTTTAAAATCTAAGGGATAGTTTGAAGGTACGTACATGTACATAGGTATTAAATAAAAGTAAATTGATTAATTTAAGATGTAATAATAATATTGTTGCATATCCGAATATGTATAATTCTAAAAGAAACATAACAGTATCTTTATATGCATTTTAGATATCTATATTGATGGACAACTCTGAAAGAAAGGATCTTATTCTAACTGGGAAATAAGCCACAATTTAACTTAAAAAATGATTTTATTGACGTTTCGACTTCCACCTCGGAGAGAATATATCTAATATAAAGCTTCAGAACAATATTGAAAAGAGCTATTAACCAACTAGGGGCTTCCATAAATGGTAGAACTGTATACAGGTAAGTTCCTTTATAAAAATGTGAATACTTATGTATAAACTATAGTATGTTTCTTGAATGTATCGTCTTCTATATACAATCCTACAATTCAACATTATATCAAACATGGCGTGTGCTTTATTTGTCATTCTTCTTCTTCAAATGCAAATCCACTAATGGATGTTGGCGATCACATTTTCCATTAACTCTCTGTTTCTTGCAATGTGGATCAGTGATTGTATGTCGGTAATCCCTGTCCATTGCCTTATGTTTCGGAGCCAGGAAATTTTCTTGCGTCCTATTCCTCTCTTGCCTTCAATTTTACCCTGGATTATAAGTTGAAGGAACTGGTATTTTTCGTTTCGCATGATGTGACCCAAATACGCCGTTTTTCTTTTCTTGATGTTTTCGAAAAGCTGACGTTCTTGGTTGATTCTTTTAAGGACATCCACATTTGTGACTTTCGCCGTCCATGGTGTCTTTAGGATACGGCGATAAAGCCACATTTCGAAGGCTTCTAATCTGTTTATATCCCTCGTTTTGAGTGTCCAGCCCTCTATGCCATATAGCAGCACCGACCACACGTAGCATTTAGTAAACCTTAGTCTCAGTGTAAGGTCGAACTCTGAGCAGCTCAGTTATTTGTCATAAAGAAATATTAGTTGGTCTAAAAGAAACATCTTAACGATTAAGAACTTTTATTGCCGAAAACTGAATAAGTTAAGGTATAAGGTATAAAATAACTTAAGATGTAAACTAATAATACTTTCCTGTAATAAAATTTCTTAATGATTTGGTTTGCTGTCTCTTTTAGATTATATAAATAAATAAAATTACAATATATGTCTGCTTCAAGGTTTTACATTGGTTGTATTTTTCTTCTTATTTTAGCTAAACAATGTCTATTGTGTGATATTATACAGATAAATTATTAATATTTCATCTACAAAAAGAAAAAAATTAACATAGATGGTAGGATAAATAAAGCCATGTTTGAACTAAATATGATTGATTATTATTTGTTGAAATGACAAGAAATGTTTTTGGATTGTAGACTGTTTTACTGATACCTACTGTTCTTATACCAAAAAATTAATAGTTTTTATGTGGGCCCGTGTATTTGTTTTTTTTTTGTATTTCTTTTTGTCAAATAAGTATGTACTTATACTTATATCCTTATAAAATTTTTTTTATTAAAATAAGTTTACTCTTTCTCCATAACGGTTTTGTTTTAGGTAATTGCTGATATACAAAGTGCTATTAACAAAAAGAAGGAAAATTTAAGGAAGTTGGATTTGCCTCTCCATCCTTTTATTATTGTATAGAAGCCAGTGGTTTAAATGTGGAGAAATTATTTGTATGTATTAATATCTAACGTTTTATATCCTGTTTTTATTATCGAATAAAGAATAATTTTACCTTAACAGAATGATTTATTTCGCCGTATGTAATATCACTTTATTTTTAAGAAATGTAACTTAATTCTAAAATATACAATTATATCTGCGAAATATGTTTCTTGACATTAAATACATTAATTCTTAATGGTAAGATAACAATATTCCTTACTAAGAAATATTATTGCTCAAAAAGAAGAGTTTTGTAATGCCAAGAAAATATATTCTTATGACAAATATAATTTCTTTCTGACAAATGGGTTTGCAGTTTGCAAGAAAGTGATAGTTTAATTATGTTTAAGATATATTTCTTTGGGTATATTAAAATTTATTTGGAATATTTTAGAAAATTATATCTTACATACAAAGATATATTTCTTAGGCAATATGCCAAGTCGATCTTTCTTAAATATTAATAAAGTTTCTTTATGTCAAGAATTTTTTTCTCTTGGTGTGAAAAGCCAGAAAATAGAAACCTTTAGCTCAGTGTGAAATTACATTACTTGCAAGATTATTATTAGTAGGTAGTATAATTTACCGCATGTTTCGAACAAGATAACTTCTACTTTAGAATAACTTCTTTATCTTGTTCTACTCCTTAATTTGCCAGGCTACGAAGTAAAAACCAATCAAATTAGGTTAGGTGCAACTAATTAATGGAAATGTAAATCAAATTTCGTTCTGTTTACAAATTTTCCAACGTTTTATTACTTTTTCTCTGACACTGACAATTATCAATTTTTATATAAATAGCTTAATAAGAGAGACTTAATACTAACTGTCTTTTACAAACCGTAGATAGCGACTGAAAAACTATCTGTCGACTTCTTCACTAACTAATTTTTGTAATTTGTTGATAGACCAGAATAATAGTAGCTCAAACATACTGAAACACTGCACAACACCATGAAAACCTGCAATCGATCTTGACAAAAAGTATTTGCATTAAAAATAGACATATGTACCTACTACTTGTTTTATTTCATTCATTAACATCATTAGTGTTAGTTTACTAATAACACAAAATTATTGTTGGCCCATAAAAATGCATAAACTGTTAATTAACGTGCTTTTAAAACTGCAGTTCAACCTCACATGGCTATCAATAATGTAAGATATGATTTATCGAGTTTGTAGAGTTTTTATAATACGGATAAGTAAATAAATGGATCCCTATAAGGACGAATGACAGAGAGTATAAATTTGAGTAGGTAACAGAATTTGAGTACCTTGGAGTAACATTACAAATAGAGCAGGCGAAGAGAGATATAGATAAACGGTTGTTGAAAGGTAGTAAAGCAATAGGATCATTTAAAGCACTATTAAAGGCAAAAAAAGGTGTCCAGAGCAGCCAAGATTCGAGCTTATGAAACAACAGTGAGACCAACGGTGTACGCATGTGAAACTTGCACAATGAATCAGAAAGATGAAAAAAAAGGCTCTAATTTTTTTCAAGATGTGGAAGAGGAAAATCTTGAGAAATGTTTTTGGTGGTATAAAGGTGACTAAAGGGGAATAGCGCAAAAGAACCGGTAGAATGGAGATTTATAAGAAACTCAAAATAACACAGAAAATCAAAGCTCAGAGATTTAGATGGTTGGGACATGTTTACGAATGCCAAATGAAAAAAACGTTCTAAGAGTTTTGCAAGCATGAGAACAAGGGAAGCAAAGAAGAAAGTGGTTTGATGACGTCCGGACTGACATAGAAGAAATGGAACACGGGACTGGACAGACTACGTGAACGACCGGAAAAAGTGGAAGAATCGATTCAAGACTATCGAAGCCAAAGACCTCTAAGATCTGCAGTAGAACCCCGATTATACGTGCGCGGATTATCCGGGCTGCGGATTATCCGTGCTATGATTTTCCATTATAGACCAGGGCGCATCTGTAAAAACATTAGTACAGTTGGACGTTGAGAGGTGACTCAAATTTTTTTGCAGAAATTGCTTGGAAATAAATCAAATAATAATATTTGAGTTATCCTCCCTTTCAAAAAGGTCCGGAACATTGTTTAAATAATCAAAATGTCAAAAAATTAAGGAAAAATTCGATTTTTTTCTTCGTTTTTTGATTATAACTTTAAAAGTATTCATTTCCGAGAAAAGTTGTATTGACATAAAAGTTGCGTGATTAAATTTCCTACAAAATCGAATTGTTTAAGAATTTAAAAAATATTCACCCTTGTTGCAAAATAGCAAGAATTGCGAAAAAAACATACAAAAACAAGTATTCGCATTTTACGTTTTTCAACCATTTATGCTACACTTAGGACCTTCATATTTCACTCAGAAAAACTTTATGATACAGTAAAACAATACTGTAAATTTCAATAAGATCGGTTCAACAGATTTTGCAAAATTAATTTTGGAATCCAGCTTTCGTAAAAAAAAATTATTTTTTCAAAATTTTACAGGACTGAAAATCAAGCAGATAGCAAGTTGAAATTTTTTTTGCGTACAGAAGTGTACTGTACCTTTCATTTGCAATTTTGCAAAATTAAAATCGATTAACACCACGGCGTCAGGAATTTTTTTAAATAAACATTAATTATTGGTGCTACGCGCAGGACAGCGGATAGTTTGCTCTGATTGGGCATTTCAATGACCTTTGATAATGATTGATACATTTTAATTTTTATTACATTTCGATATAAATAAATAAATTTGTTTATTGCAAAATAATAACACATACTCTATCCTTTGAAATAACACTTTTATTAGCAAAAACTTTCTTTGTTCATATATTTTAACTTAAAAATAAAAATGAATAACCATTTTCAATTTCGTTGCAAAACGAAAATACAGCCGAACCATATTCCAGTCCAATCAGAGAGTGCTGCAAGCGACTCTACCGGTTTCGAACAGCCGAACCATATTCCAGTCCAATCAGAGAGTGCTGCAAGCGACTCTACCGGTTTCGAAACTTAAGTTTCGAAACCGGTAGAGTCGCTTGCAGCACTCTCTGATTGGACTGGAATATGGTTCGGCTGTATTTTCGTTTTGCAACGAAATTGAAAATGGTTATTCATTTTTGATTTACATTTACTCTGTGTGGAGTATGAAGGGAACCAGTCTCGTTGGAACTTTACCGCGCTGAGCAGATGTGACGTGAATTGTAAATTGTAGAATTCCCTCATCTTCCTTAGTCTCAGCATCCGTATGGCTTGCAAATTGTAGAAGCCTCGGAGGTGTAACCAGAGAAGGTTCCCATTGTTTTCATTCTGGTGGGATATGTTATATGCCATTAGAGTGAAAACTTAGTCTTTTTTTTTTAAATAAAAGTTTAATATTTTTAAACATATGCAATTGTTTAAACAATATTTCACAAACAACAATAAAATTAGTTTGATTTTTGTGGAATTAAAATATTAAAATACAACAAAATAGAGAGTAAGGAAATAATAAATTAGATAAAGATTGGAAGGAATTTTGGTGGAAATCAACTTGTGTGAATCAAACAGCGATGTCCTGCGCGTAGCACCAAAAATTATTGTTTATTTAAAAAATTTCCTGACGCCGTGATAATTAATCGATTTTAATTTTGCAAATTGCAAATGAAAGGTACAGTACACTTCTATAAGCAAAAAAAATCAACTTGCTATCTGCTTTATTTTCAGTCCTGTAACGTTTTGAAAAAATGAATTTTTTTGCGAAAGCTGGATTGCAAAATTTATTTTGCAAAATGTATTGAACCGATCCTAATGAAATTTACAGTATTGTTTTACTGTATATTAAAGTTTTTCTGGGTAAAATATAAAGATCCTAAGTTTAGCATAAATGGTTGAAAAGCGTAAAATGAAAATACGTGTTTTTGTATGTTTTTTTCGCAATTATTGCTATTTTGCAACTAGGGTGACTATTTTTTAAATTTTTAACCAATTCTATATTGTAGGAAATTTAATTATGCAACTTTTATGTCAGTACAACTTTTCTCGGAAATGGATACTTTTACAGTTATAATCAAAAAACGAAGACAAAAATCGAATTTTTCCTTAATTTTTTGACATTTTGATTATTTAAACAATGTTCCGGACCTTCTTGAGAGGGAGGATAACTCAAATATTATTATTTGATTTATTTTCAAGCAATTTCTGCAAAAAAATTTGAGTCACCTCTCAACGTCCATCTCAAAACAGATGCGCCCTGGACTATTACTCCAATTGCATTTTTGAGGATTTATCGGAATAGTGTCGCTAATAATTGACTTGTCATCGGCCGCTGCGTCTTGTTACGCTGAATGTGTGAAATTTGGTTGCGCGCTAGCAAAGTAGTGTTAACAAATAAATCTTTTTACAATTGAACAAAAACTAGGGATTTCAAACAGAAGTGAAAAGGAGGAATATGTCGAATCATTATCACGAATCTATAAAGTTGACAAGCAACACTTGAAAATCAAAGCTGCCAATTTGCCAATATTATACTAGACTTGAATAATTTACTGCGCAACATTTGTTGAAAAAAATACAATGAAAACTGCATACGATCTTACATTTTTCGAGACAAAAGGTATTTGCATTAAAAATAGACATACTACTTGTTTCATTTCATTCATTAACATCATTAATGCTAGTTTACTAATAACATAAAATGTTAGTTGATCCATAAAAATGCATAAACTGTTAATTAACGTGCTTTTAAAACTGCAGTTCAACCTCACATGGTTATCAATAACGTAGATATGATTTATCGAGTTTGTGGAGTCTTTATAATACGATTTTAACACTTGCTTTACAATTAAAACACGCTTTTGCCGTTATTTCTAAGGTGAATACACGGAACGTGCTCTTATTGTTCTTTTAGAAATATGCTAATCATACAAACAATAATTTATTTTGAGATTTGTGTCAGTGATTGGTCATTAGCATTTTGTGTACAAAAACCATATTTAGAACAAATTAATGATAAAAACGACACCAAGTGGAACAATGTTAACAAAAAGTTTAAATATTTTTTAGCAAATTATATAACAGAAAAAGGAAGCGAGCATTAATTAAAAAGGTACTTTAAACGATGATGATATAGGACCGGATCTTGCAATCTTTGACATTAACAGTGCTCTCTCTATCTATCTACATGTATACAAGGTGTTTCATTAAGAATGTCCAATCTATGAGTTATAGATTCTAGACCTCAAAATATTAAATTTAACCCAAATCACTTTATTAAAATGTTGGTCCTTACTGAGTTACAGGGTGTTTTATTTAAAAATTTAAAAACTATTTTTGCTAAGTATTTTAACCCTGGAAGCTCACACTTGGGTGTGAGATACCCATCGCGACACTTAACTGCATGGTAAGGGGTTCAATGGTAATGCTGCTTTATGTAAATTCAGTCTTTAGTCTGCCAAGGACGGGTGTGTAGTTGCGGTCTCATTTGAGCAATATTTCCAATCACGAGAATTTATTGAATACAGGCTAGGGTATGTAGCACCCATGTGTGAGGTTTGCGATCAAGTGTGCGTTCAAGTTAATGACCTAACAACACAACATCCCACAAATTTAGTAAAGAAAACTAGATGTTATTTCTGCAAAGGTAAAGATGGAAAAGCTAAGCGTGCATGCTCGGCTTGCTATAAAGCATAATGCATGGAGCATAGAGCCACACTGTCTTATGAGTGTAGTTACTAAAATGAGTGAAACTGAAATACCTGGCTAAGAATGAATATGAGTTCTATAATCAAAAGGTGTTATATTTTAGTTAGAAAGACCATTTTGTTGTTAAACTAAATTAAAATATTTTGAATTATGTTTCCGGTTTTTTAGAAAATGTTTTTTAATCAGTTTTAGGTATTTTTAATATTTTGTTCTTTTATGTTACTACAATTAAGAGAGAGAAAATAAAATTATTGATTTAATTATTCGTATGTATTCAATGGTGATTAGAGAGTCTCTGGAAATCATAAAATATTTACTTTTTTTTTATTTCTTCACAAAAAATCATTGGGTATCTGACACCCATGTGTGAGGTTTATGTAAAAAAAATAGGTGTGATCTTCCAGGGTTAAAACTATAGTAGACTAAATCGAGTCGATTTAGACTAAAAAAGTAGACTAAATCACTTAATTAAAATATGACTCCTTACTGAGTTATAGTTACATGGTGTTTTATTTAAAAATTTAAAAACTATTTTTGCTCAGTATCTTAAAACTATTCGGCGTATTGTTTTCATACTTGTCAGAAAGTGTAGGTACCATAGTCACCGTAGTCATTAGTTTTCGAGATATTTAAAGTTAAACGTGTAACGGCAGTTATTTTGATTAATGTATTGTGCCGCTTAATTTTTAATTTCAAATATCTCGAAAACTCATGATTTTATAGTTATGAATGAATAATATACTCTTCAGTCTTAACGATAAAATCATTAGTTTTCCAGATATTTAAAGTTTAAAATTAAGCGGCACAATAGGTACATTAATGAAAATAACTGTGCCGTTACATGTTTAACTTCAAATATCTCGAAAACTAATGACTTTCTCGTTACAAGTGAAAAGTATGTTATGTATTTACATAGGGAGTATTGGAGAATCGAAAAATTGCGCTCAAATGGCAATAATGCCAGTGGATCTAGTCGACTAGATCCTTTTCATATGTGGCAGAAAGTGTAGGTACTATTACCAGAGGCGTACGCCAGGGTAGAGTGAATGGTTGACCCTTCCCAAATTCTACTCCGCACAATACATTAATCAAAATAACTGCCGTTACACGTTTAACTTCAAATATCTCGAAAACTAATCACTACGGTGACTATGGTACCTACACTTTCTGACAAGTATGAAAACAATACGCCGAATAGTTTTAAAATACTGAGCAAAAATAGTTTTTAAATTTTTAAATAAAACACCATGTAACTATAACTCAGTAAGGAGCCATATTTTAATTAAGTGATTTTGGTTAAATCTAAATATTGTGAGGTCTAGAATTTACAACTCAGAGATTGGACATTCTTAATGAAACACCCTGTATACATAGCTTATTATAAATTCATATTAACAATACAAGTCTTCACCTCGTCTCCATTTATGACTCATCTTACGTTTGCCTATTGACGATATCATCCCTCCATATCATGTGTGTTTGGCATAGTAGGTACATAATAAGAAACTAGATGTAGAACTGGAAGATTTTCACTTGTTTCCCGTGATACCTAATTATGGAATTTTGTGTGAGTGGTTTTAAGTAGGATAATATCCTGGCCGAAAAATAATCATACTTACATAAAAAAGCAAAAACGGGATGAAAATAAAATTAGAAAAATCAAGAAACTTATCAATACGGATTTTACAATAGTGATATTATAATATAGTCGGTTCGCTAAACTCACAATTGGCTAGTAATTTTAGTAAGTAATTTTGCAAAGTAAAATTGGCAAAAAAATAATTACTAAATAGCTAGTTAGTAATTTTGTCAATTTTGGCAAAATTGGCCAAAAACAAAAAAAATACCTACTAAAATCACTAGCCAGTTGTGTCTGAGTTTAGCGAACCGACTATAACTGAGATTATTAGAGAGAAAAGAAAGAAAGTAGGTAGATAAAAATATATTTAAGATATAAACATTTTTTATACCTTCGTAAATATTTTTTGGTAATAAAAACAATATACAAATAAACCATACAAATTCTCAAATCAACAAATTTTTTTCTAGTAAATTAATAAACTAATAAGAAATAATTCAGTCATTCTAACAATTTATTGAGACATGATGTGACTAACAATTTAAAACTACTACCAAATACAATGTCAAGACAAAATAACGATAGAATGATAAAACGATAACAGTTACAATGGTGAAAAGTCTATTAGACATTACCAGACATTACCAACATAAAGGGGCGTTTAAACACAGCGATAAGTCCAGCAACTAGTTGTGATGACAAGTTGCTGTGATTTGTTGAGGTTGAAACGCTGTTTAGACGCTGCGATAAGTTGACCACAACAAGTTGAAGGAGGGACCATTGTGTACATTAGACCCTTTTAGACCCTTCAATGAATTATAACTAGTTTTCATCGTAAACAAATAGATCCTGTTACTTTCAAAATATAAAGGTTGGGTATGTTATACAGGGTATCTACAAAGTTATAAATAATTTTATATGAAAATCGTAACAAGTTCAACTCACTGTATAAATAAAAATAAGCACAACGGCAATGGTTTATTGATGCCATATTTTATTTATTGTCAAAATTTTTAAAAATGATTGATATTGCTAATTTACTTTATATCTAATAAAGGGTGAGTTAAAACTCAAGTAGGTACATTATTTTTTCAGTAAAATTTAAATGGGATACCCTGTATTTTATATCACTTTTAAAAAGTACCATTACCGTACTTTAATTTGTATACAACATTCCCTATTCGTCTGTCTACGCAAAAGAAAAAGTAATTAAAAATGCGTGATCAAGGGATCAGGCACGTGCTTCTTGAAAAATAACAGTCAATTAGGTACTTACTTCGTAGAAGTTGTATCGGATTATTACCAACAACTGTTTGCCACGAATTCTGACTGTTTGACTGAAGTTTTACAGCTTGTAGGCAAAGACCTAAATATTTCATGAGTTCACATGGTATTCACGTGTTACTCCGTATTTTGTGTAGACAAGGATAGTTTTCGAGATATTTTCATTTTTCAATGGATCAGTAGCGTGACTACCCAGATCACCAGAATTTAAGGTACTAGTATACTTTAGAAGACCAAAAATAAGCATTTTGTGAAGATTTTTTTTTTCAGAACCTTTGTTAAGAATGAACATAAAACTTTTTACATATTAATACCTAACTCTTAGAGAATACAAAAAATATATCTTTTTTCATTTATGCACATACACTAGGGTGGGCCGAAAACCCCCCCCCCCCCCCCCTATTTGTAAAGACCCCCTCTGTGGCTCAGTGGTAAGAAGCGCTCGAAAGGTCCGAATGGTCGTGAGTTCGAATCTCACCACGGTCAGAAATTTTTCGTTTATTATAAATTAATACATAAATGAAACTAGTTTCTGTCCTTGTGGGATCGGTACTCACCGGAGTGACCGCAGACGTTCGGATACAATTAGCGTCTCTTTGCAAAGACAATGACGTCGACTTTGCAAGACACTTACTCAACACACACACTACACATTACTCCCCTGAGTTAGTAATATAATAAGTTATAGGCTAAAACAAATCATTATGAAATTGACTGGCCAGTTGGTTGTAAAAAGCAGTGCTAATAAAACACAAAACACACACACACAATATTTGTAAAGCAAAGCTGTCCTATAAAACGAGCACATCTAATTTAAAAAAGCATATGCAAGTAAAACATGCAACAATATTAAACGTTGGAACATCTTCAGGAAGTAATGTACCTACAGTACATTTTTTATTCAATTAATTAGCTCTTTTTTATTAAAGGTATCAGGTTTACTTAAGTCAAGTTAATTATGTACCGAAACGATTCCTTTTTAAATAGATAATTAGATAAATACCAGTTTAGACTCATATGAATTGGACAAAAATCCAATATGCAACAAAATTTTATTTTTGTGTAAAAACCTGGTATAAAATGACATTTACCTGTCTAGCAACAATATTATTAGATTGGTATTGTTAAAGAATAAGACTATAACATACTAAAAAAATCACTTAAATCGGACAACAGGTTTAGGAAATCCGAGACATCAAACGTGTATAATTCATCGAGTGACCTAATTTTTTTGCCGGAAAGTGTATAATTATTATAGTTGATAAAAGTATTATATATTGTTGATTAATTGGCAAAACCACATAGTATCAAATTATAAGCTTAAGGGGAAAGAAACAAAATGCAAAATTTTGACGGCTTCAAAATTTTCGATGTATTTTTAAATGTAATTATTTTTTTGGAATCCTGAGAAAACTAATAAGTATTTTTGAGAAATTTAAACGCAGAATGAAAGATTTGCCTGAATGACACAATATGGAGAAATAAAAATATCGGAAAAGATATGAAAGGCAGAATTTACAAAACAGTCATCAGAACAATAATGACATACGCGGCAGAAACACGACCCGACACAGAGAGGACAAAAGGATTGCTCGAAACAGCGGAGATGAAAACCCTTCGAAAAATCGATGGTGAGACTATGAGACAGAGCTAGAAGTGCAAATATACGACAGAAGACAGGGTAAGAAACAGAACAATAGAATGGAATGACCACATAAGCCGAATGACAACAGAGTAGTCAGGACAGCGAGAGACGGTTTCCCAATAGGCAGACGATCAGTGGTAAGACCACGAAAACGATGGAACGACAACTTACTAGAGGCACATTGAAAAAACAGACAGTCATGTCTATACAAAAAGAAGAAGAAGCAGAATAATTTATGAAAATTTTGATAATAAATAAAAAAATGGCATCAATAATCCATTGCTTTTGTGCTTATTTTTATTTATACAATGAGTTAACTTGTTACAATTTTCATATAAAATTGGTTATAACTTTGTAAAATACCCTGTATAACATAACAATCCTTTATACATTTGTAATGGCGAAGTTAAGAAGATTTTGAATATAAAATAAAATACAGGGTGTTCCAATAAAAAAAAAATAACTTTTGTCTGCCACTATGTTATCGAACACCCTATGTAACATTCTAATTAATTTTATAAATGTGAATCTCAAAGTTGGCTACAATTTTTGTTATTAACTTTTATTGCTATCTATTACTATAACGGATCTACGTAGCTTTACCCCACTAATCAATCACCCTGTACATTATTTAATTGGATATGTAAATAAATTCTAATACGGTAAGATTCTCCTAAATTGATACAACCCAAGTCCAATGATAAATCGCTGTACCGTTTAGACACGACGATAAATTAAAACAACTCGATCCTTGTGATAAGTTGATACCAACCTCAACCCAACTCCAACTTTGATAAGTCGTGCGATGCACCGTTAAAGCGTCGTTTAAACACAACGACAAGTCACAGCAACTAGTTGTGATGACAAGTTGAAACGCTGTTTAGACGCTGCGATTCAATGCGATACCACCTTCAACCCAACTCCAACTTTGATAAGTTGTGCGATGCACCGTTTACACACAATGATAAGTTGCAACAACTCGATTGACCTTGATAAGTTGTTTGATTTATCGCTGTGTTTAAACGATCCTTTACACACAATGATAAGTTGCAACAACTCAATTGACCTTGATAAGTTGTTTGATATATCGCTGTGTTTAAACGATCCTGATAAAAATGTAGCAACTTCGTAAAGCAGTTGTTATTCTCCTGAGGTTTTATTTAAATGAGAATGGATCTCACATTAGGCAAGTTACTAAAAATGTTTGATCACACTGCGCCTGTTATTTATCTACAGAGACAGGTCATTATAAAATACGCATCGAATAAGGTCATAAAATGAAAACCACTCAAAATAAGATCAATTTTTATTAGTTCTATCGTCAGTGCTTAATCGTATCTTAACATCCAATGGATAGAAATTGATTAAGGGAAGCTAACCTGAACCCAGAAACCCCTTCCCTACAGCTTGTATTGTGGGTTCGAATTTCATACAAATGCAAGATAATGTTACTACCATAATGCACTATTACCAATAATTTTCTACAAGAGCGAGGGATTCAAACAACGAATTGGCCTGCCAATAGTCATGATTTTAGTAAGCCAGACATATTGAAAGAAGAAGTAGAATACGCAATAAGAAAAGCTAAAAATGGAAAAGAAAACGGACCTGATGAAATCCCTACAGAACTGCTGAAGCTTTTGAATGTTCAATCCGTAACCATAATATTGCATATATTCAATACAATATACAGTACTGGTATAATACCACAAGAATGGTTGCTGTCTACGTTTGTCACCATACCGAAGAAAACTAAGGCAGTGCAATGTTCAGATCATCGAACAATCTCCTTGATGAGTTGTTTAAAATATTTAAAATATTTAAAACCTGCTTAAAATATTTCTTAGAGTCATCCACAACCGAATCTATCAAAAACTAGACATCGATATTAACGATACACAGATGGGATTCAGAAAAGGATTAGGTACAAGGGTTGCTCTCTTTGCCCTGAACGTTCTAACACAGAGATGCCTAGATGTTAACCAAGAGGTACACGCCTGCTTTATAGACTTTGAAAAGGCCTTTGACAAAGTACGCCACAGTAAACTCAAAGAAATCCTGGAGAGTAAGAACATTGGCACCAGAGACATACAAATAACATTAAATCTGTACTGGAATCAGCGAGCTAATATAAAAATAGAAGACCAAACATCGGACGAAATAGAAATACGTAGAGGGGTACGACAGGGTTGTATATTGTCACCGCTCTTGTTTAATATCTACAGCGAACAAATATGCCAAGAAGCTCTCTCATATGCAAACGAAGGGATAATAGTCAATGGAGAAGTTATCAATAACATTCGATATGCTGACGATACTGTGATAATGGCAAGAACAGCGGAAGATCTACAACATCTAGTTGAAAGTATGAATGAGATATGTAATAACTACGGCATAAGGATGAACGTCAAAAAAACCAAATATATGACCTTCAGTAAGATTCCAATAAATGACACTAGTATCACAATAAACGGTACTCAATTTGAAAAAGTAAACGAATACAAATACTTGGGAACCCTTATCAATGAAACAGGTGACCAAAATCACGAGATAAAAAGACGTATTGAAATTGCCAGGTCTACTTTTATAAAAATGAAAAAATTATTTTGTAATCGAGATATTAGTATTCATCTACGAACTAGAATGTTAAAATGCTATGTATTCAGTACTTTGCTCTACGGTGTTGAGTCATGGACTCTTAAACAGAGGAATATTAAAAATCTTGAAAGCTTTGAGATGTGGTGCTACCGCCGTATACTAAGAATAAGTTGGGTGGATAAAATTACAAATGAAGAAGTAATACGCAGAATAAATAACAAGCCAGAAGTTCTACTGAATATAAAAAAGAGAAAACTTGAATACTTAGGCCACCTGATGAGGGGACAAAAGTACACATTCCTACAAAACATAATGCAAGGAAAAATCCAAGGACGAAGAAATCCAGGCCGTAGAAGAATGTCCTGGATGAGAAATTTGAGAGAGTGGTTTGGCTGTACCACTAACGAATTGTTCAAAACAGCAGTAAATAAAATTAGAATCGCCCTAATGATATCCAATCTCCGATAGGAGAGGCACTCAAAGAAGAAGAAGTCATGATTTGAATCCTATTGAAAATGTTTAAGGTATGTTGGAAAGACGTATTCTTCGCCTTCTTCTACAAAGTAGAAGTTACGTTTATCGTCACATTTATTTCTGTAGTTACATTGATTTAAATATAACTGATACTGTCACTGGTCATCTTCATTATGGAAAATAATACGAAAAAACATACTTCCACCTCGCCTGTACGATCATGTTCATTCGACTCTTGGACAAATGTAAAATTTAAGTAAAACAAAGAAATAGAAAGGGATATAGGTATCACCAAGACACTAAGTAACTTATTAAATCACTAATTATTTTCCCATGGTATATTTTTTTCGTTCCGCTGGTCAAAATAAACTAAAAATAAACCTAATCTCGATTTTTATATTTGATTGTGTCAATTACACCAATCTGTTAAATACAAACTTGAAGATTGGTGTGTAGGGTCATAAAAACTTACAAAACTTTCAAGCTGCGATGTTTATCTAACAGGTCGATTAATTCAGCAGTTTTATATTGGGGTTGCTATGGTATCAAAAATAAAATACTTGGACCTTATAAGTTTTCATCAAAAATACAAAACATCAAAATTTATTTGAAATTTAAAATGTTTTATACATACATACAGTAGAACCCCGATTATCCGGATGCGGATTATCCGTGCTGCGGATTATCCGTGCTGCGGATTATCCGTGCTATGATTTTCTATTACATACTCAAGTTGCATTTTTAAGGTTTTATCAAAATAGCGTCATCCATCGTAAATCACTTGACGGAAACACTATGACGAAAGAGAGACTCATAATGAAAGATTTATTTTTTCTGTTATCTTTTTATGGTAGGTACATATTATATTATGTATGTGTATACGTACATAAATATGTATTATACATAAGAAATACATGTTCGGATTATCCGTGCTTTTCAATTAGGTATCCGTGCCACCTCCGGTCCCGAGGAGCACGGATAATCGGGGTTCTACTGTACTTATTTATGAGAAGAGTGGTATGTATACATGGGCAATCTATAATGCAACAAATGTTATAGGAACTCTATAGTTCAGAGAAATAAGGAAAAAAAATATCCTGTTGGTGACACAACCCCCTCCAGGCCGAAACCAAATTTTTCAAGTAGTATGGTCATCTATAATAATAACGTATATGTTTCCTGCAGCCGATTTTGATGATATACATAGTTATAAACAAATGGAGATCAGTAAACGGTAAATTTTCGCTTTTTTCGTCTATTACTAAAAAATTGGGTATTTTAAACAAATTTAAGAGTAACAAACTCATAAACCGTATAAAAAACTTCAATATGACGTTCGCTGAATATGTCTATCCTTATTGGTTGCTTAGAAAATTGCAAAATAAATCATAAATTTTGAGTTTCTATAAATATTCATAACTTATGTTAAAATTAACTTAGAACCTTCTTATTACACGGAATGCTGAGACTCATAGTGCTTAAATCATACCCTAAATTTCAAAGCAATTGGTCAAATAGTTTAAAAGTTATTTAATTTGTTTATCCAAAATTAATTTTTTTTGCAACACTGTAAGTCAGAAAATGATGAAGTTACAGCAATATTTTGGATATTTTATGAAAGAAGAAAATTTACAGTATTAATTTAATTAAAAAAAAATGACAAAAAATAATTATAAATATTGCAAAATAATTTTGCAAAACCATGTGAATTAAAAAAATCGGGGGCTAACTTTGTCCTTAATTGTCCTAGGACAGTTGTTTTTCTTTCTAAATGTGTATAAAAATTCAGTCTTTCTAAATATGAAAAAATAATTTTTCTACGGGTAACGGTTAAAAAGTTATTCTAATTGTTTATAAGTAAGCAAAAAATCGACATGTTTTTGCAAAATAATTTTACACTGTTTAAAATTATTTTTTGTCATTTATTTTTAATTAAGGTAATAGTATAAATGTTCTTCTTTCATAAACTGTCCGAAGTATTATTGTAACCTCATAATTTTCTGACTTATAGTGTTGCAAAAAAATGAATTTGGGATAAACAAATTAAATAACTTTTAAACTATTTGACCAATTGCTTTGAAATTTAAAATATAATTACAGTACAAGAATTCTCGGCATTCCGTGTAATAAGATTCTAAGTTAATTTTTACCTAAGTTATGAATATTTATAAAAACTCAAAATTTATGATTTATTTTGCAATTTTCTAAGCAACCAATAAGGATGGACATATTCAGCGAACGCCATATTGAAGTTTTTTATACGATTTATGAGTTTTTTACTCTCAAATTTGTTTAAAGTGCTTAACTTTTTGGTAATAGACGAAAAAAGCGATAATTTACCGTTTTTTGATCTTCATTTGTTTACAACTATGTATATCATCAAAATCGGCTGCAGGAAACATATAGGTTAATAATATAGATGTCCATACTACTCAAAAAAATTGGTTTCGGCCTGGAGGGGGATGTGTCACGAGAAAAATCTTATTTCTCTGGACTACTATATTATAATATTATTATCTACTTAGTTTTTATAAGCTCATATTACATATATGCAAAATGAATTTTTGTCTATTTTGTTTATTTTAGGTGTTTTTTTTGCAAATCTGGAAATAGGCTAATAATGTTGGTATGGCCCAAGATAGAAATTTGGGTGAACTATAGAAATGTAATCAGGGAAGCCGATCCCAAATAGGGATAAAGTAAGTAAGGATAATGATGATGAGACTTAATGATTCACTCATTAAATAGACTGAAATAGTTTTAAGTAAATAGCATTTTAAGCAAGTACCTATAAGTTACAAAAAAGGTAAGTCTAGCAAAAAGATACTATTATTGTCTGCTCCCTCAATAATTTAGATCAAGAAACCTGTCGAGGCCAGTGACGGATCTAGATATTTGCCTTAGGGTGGAGGGAACAATTTCTTGCTTTAACTTTAAACCTTGTAGGGGGGATTTCACCATCCCCCCGTAGATCTGACGCTGGTCCAAGCACGTAATGGTAGGGGCGCGCAAGCGGGGATTTTTGCAGTTACTCGAGCGCGTCAGATTATTACATGGGGAGAAACCTTGTACTCTTACAATGTACCTCTACCATATATTGGCTCTTAATGCAGGGGAGTTCGTTAAGGGGGGCCGAAAAAATATCTATTCTTAGAAAAACTCTAAATCGTCAGATTAAGATAAGGTAAGTTAACTACATGCAAAACAGTGTATATTTGAAAAATCTGACGATTTGAGCGAGACGTAAGGAAATGGGGGAGTCCCAAAATTTCACAAGAAAAAAGCGAATATTTCGCGAAATGAATGACAGATCGAAAAACTACAAAATACGTACTTACTCAATATTTTTCAAAAATTTATCGAATGATACCAAACTCGACTTCACACGGAGAGGGGTGGGGGGTAAATTTAATATTTTAAATACGATTCCAGCGATATTTCGCGAAATGAACATCAGATCGAAAAACTGAAAAATACACTTATTCAATATTTTTGAAAAATCTATCGAATGGCACCAAACACGACCCCCACGGAGGTGGGGTGGGGGGTTACTTTAAAATCTTAAATGGGAGCCCCCATTTTTTATTGCAGATTTGGATTCCTTACGTAAAAATAAGTAACGTTTATTCGAGACATTTTTTCGAATTATGGATAGAAGGCGCTATAATCTAAAAAAACGATTGTTGGAAATGGAAAATTAAATTAAAAATGGACAAGTCTCCATTAAAATGGAAAAGACTACTTAACTTTTTTTGGTTTTAGGACCTACTCTTCACAACCCAATAGGTCCCCAAAGCTCTCGAGTGACTGCACATTTAGCATACTTTGCTCCCTGCTCCCCTACCATAAGACCCTGAAACCTGGACACTGACGAAGGTGGCTGCTGCGCAAAATATGCGGTGCGATAAATAAACGACGACGAAATACAACGTGAATGACGTTATTTTGAACTATGTAGACTGTAAATGCCGCATTTGAAAACCCCGTTCTAAACCGTAGCGACTCAGAATATTAAATCTTTATACAGAAGATATCAATATTTCACCTGTTACAACAGAGCTAGAGTAACATAGGAAATTTTTTTTTAAATAACAACTAAAAACGACATTTAGATTCGAAATAATACAGTTTTCCTCCAAAAAGTTTCGATTTATGACGTTTTTCCCGAAAGAAACGTTACAACACATTAGTTTTATATACCTAGTCACTTTTTGAATTAAGACTTTTTAATACGTTTTTCACCGGAAACTAGCGCACCTCCTTGTCACAAGCTCGAATGATACAGTTTGTATACCAGTACCAGTACCAGATATTTAATATTCAGCAGTGGGGTGCTATTGTTGGAGGCGTGAAATTACATATACAAGGTATACATTAATACATTAATTACATAGAATAGGTACTTAGATCCCTTGTTTATGGAATTTCACACCTCTAAAAATCGCATCACACTCAGTTGAATATTAATGAGTCTCTTAGACAGCTGGTACTACTTTACTGGAACATGAGCTTTGACTTTTAATTGTGACATGTCGTGTCGCAGTTTTCCGAGGAAAAAGATTCTGCATAATGTATTTTGTTGGTGAGATAAACGCAAAAATGATATTTTTTAATTAATATAGTTTTGAACGGGATGTACGGTATAGTGAAAGTAGTAAGGATAGATCGCATAAGATGGGTTAGCCACGTGTTAAGAATGAACCCTGGAGACCCTATCAGACTATCTATATAGATGATATAGGTATGTTCCAAAATCCAATAAGAAGTATAATTTTTTTTTGGCAAACTTTACTGTCATAACTTTTTAACCGGAAATGGTATCAAAACCGGAAATGGTATCACAACCGGAATTAAATATTCGAGCTCTACTTTACTACGCCATAATTGATAGATATATCAGAAGTACTATTTCAGCGACTGTAATGTGGCACTTCCGATTATGTACACCTTTTGACCTTTTTAACCGGAAGTGATATAAAAACGGGGAGTATATATGTATTGTCGTGTTAATAAGGCGCGCCGAGTAATACATCGCTTGTACTACTTCGTCAACTTTAAAACAGTGCTTCCAGTTGCAAATCTGGAACAGGAAGTCAAAGGTTAAATTAAATTTGTCACTTTTAATTAATACCATCCTTGAGTTGTAAGCTCTCACTCGACGCCTCATTTCCCCTTCTACCAGTTAGAACAAAGGTAGGAGTTATATTCGCGGACAGACCGACGGAGAGATAGGCACGAAACCGGAAGTATATATTTAGTTTCGTCTTGCTAAGACGCGTCGAATAATATATCGCGTGTACTATTTCATCGACTGTAAAAGTGCTTCCGGTTGCAACTCTAAAGCCGGAAGTCTGAGGTTAAATTTCTCATCTCTAATACCATCTTTGGGTTATAAGCTCTCATTTGACACCTCATTGGGCATTCTCTCTGTTTTAATAACGGAGGACTTATATTCGCGGACAGACGGACGGACGTACAGGCATGAAACCGGAAGTATACATATTTGTTCTCGTCTTGCTAAGACGCGTTGAATAATATATCGCTGGTACTATTTACGCGACTTTAAAATAGTACTTCCGGTCAGGGGCGTAACAGAGGGCCCCGCAGCATGAAGCTTGCGGGGGGGCCCCAATCGCTTAAGGGCCCCATCTTGTCATCTGATATTATGTAAAAATCTGTTAATCTTATATTATTTTTACGTTGTCTGTTTAAATTTAAAAACGTAAAAATTTCTAACTATAGTATTTTTACTACAAAAGCGATATTACGTAGGTCAAAATTTTTGACGTAAGAGAACTGTCAAAACATTAGAATGTGACTTTTCATTATTGCTATGTTTATAATAAACATGGCAATAATGAAAAGTCACATTCTAATGTTTTGACAGTTCTCTTACGTCAAAAATTTTGACCTACGTAATATCGCTTTTGTAGTAAAAATACTATAGACGTATTTGCCAAGTGAATCATCTCATAATATCTAGAAACTTAATCCCTTCCGGCCTACCGAAATTTTATGGCAGCGACAATAAACTATATAATGCTTTGTACGTGACTATTGAAAGATATTAGAATTGCAATTTTCCGAATTTAAGAACAATATTTTTAAATCTAAATGGGTTTTCTTTCTCTCTGTTCTTTACCTACTTTTAGTATTTCGATACAATATTATCGCCAGTAATTTCATATTGGTTGTTTGCATTGAATGTTATTTATGTTTGTGTTGTTTTACGGTTATAGTTGCATCAACAGATAAACGGTAAGATAAGGAAATTGCATAGTTGCATAGTTACATTGCATTGCAATGTAGAAAAACTTGCATAGTTTCGGTTTCGGAAAAAATCAAACAAGCTTATATTTTTCTAAAACATTTTTTGTTAGTTTATATATCTCATCTTAAAGTGAAAAGTTCTACTCACAGATGCTTCTAATTGTTTATTAATTCTTTAAACAATAAAACTGTTTTATATTAAATAATTTTAAAAGATATCGGTGAATTCATCATTTTACTTTGTTCAAAAATGTTTCTATTTGCTTTTTGATTATGCTGAATTCGAATATGTCATTAAATCAGGGCCATAAGTAAGATGTTGGGGGCCCCGAAGCAAACGTGATCTGGGACCCCCTACCGGGGGGTCTGGGGTTAATCACCCAGCAGAAGGAGTCCGGGAAAATTGATTTTTAACCACTTGAAAACGCATTTTAATGTACTCCATGACTGAAGTTTCCTGTACCTACCTACATATTGATATTTTAGTTGACCAACACAAAAAAAATTTGAAATCACATTATTTTAAGCTAAATATTTACCATCAATATAACATCTTTTCTGTTTTCATAAAAAATATACTACATATAATGTTACTTACATTCTTCGGCTATAATGTAGGTTTTTAATCGCGTTATATTGCCTATAGGCAGTATAACGCGATTACAATCGCGGAGCCCCCTTCTCCGGGGGCCCCGAGGCACTGCCCCGGTTGCCCCAATGGTAGTTACGGCCCTGTCAGATATTACAATTTGAAAATTCAAAATAAATTTTTTTGAGCACTTATACAGTATGTCTGCGTGGCTTCGAACCATATGGGAAACATTTTTATTATCAATTTTACGAAAAAAGTTATTCTTCATGAAATGCTCTGAATGGTCTTAAATCTGAGATACAGAATAAGCCAGATAAACCATCAGATATCAAAGCTTATCAATTTTATACGAGGTAAGTCAAAAAATAGGAATTTAACTCAAGGATAAAGTACTTTTATATTTAACAATATACGATTTTAATTTTAATATGTAATTACATCCTTGTAAATAAAAAATTAATTTTTCCAAATATTTCTCAAATTACCGATAACCAACATATCATTTTATTACAATTATAATAACTATTTTATTATTAATGTTTTAATTTTACGAAAAAATTCTTTATAAAATTCTTATCAGATTGTTTATAAAAAGCTCTGCATTATCTCAAAACGAAGATTCAATCGTAATATATCACATTTTACCAACTTTATACGAGGTATGTCGAAAAATATGAATTTCTCTCTAAGAGTTAAATACCTTTATAATTCACAATATTTCAACTGGAATGATATAATTGCATATTTAAACATAGTTTTTAATTGCGAACAACTTTTTATAATAAAATTTTTCAATATTGTAAAATATAAAGGTGGTATAGGTACTATTGAGCGAAATTAATATTTTTTTATATACCTCGTATAAATCAATAAAATTTAATATCTGATTATTGCAACTAAGGTTTTATACCATGCAGAGCATTTTATGAAGAATAACTTTTTATCGTAATATAGATATGTAATAAAAAAAGTTTCCCATAGATTCCATGCTACGCAAACACACTGTATAAGAAATCAAGAAAGAATTGTTTTAACATTTACTATTTTTAAAGCTGGTTATTAAATGTATTGTAGGTAAGTTGTACAGAAAACAACAAAAGAAGTTGTTTATTTGGAATGGGTCTGTATACCAATAAAGATGAGAAATGTAAGTTGTTATGAATAGTGAATGATAACGCTAACACAAAAAAGTTTTTGTTAAATAAGTCGTATTTAGTAATAGGTCTGGATCCCGCGTATGAAAAAAAAGTTGATTAATAGCAAGCTGAAAATTTGTTAATAGCTTAAGGGTGTCTAGTCGGACAAACTTTGATATATGGGAACACTGGAACAGGGGAAGTTTTAATTGTGGAACAGGTTAAAAATTTGGAACGGTCAGACCACGAAAACGGCACATGTATTTTGTCCGACAGAACAGACTTAAACTCTCCGAACCTCCGAACAGAGATTAAACTCTCATGCAAAAATCAGACTGCTATTTATCACCAAATGGCCGTTTTAATGAGTGGAACAAGTAGAATATGTCAAATGACAGGAATTATGACAGGTGATAAATAGCAGTCTGATTTTTGCATGAGAGTTTAAGTCTGTTCTGTCGGACAAAATAAATGTGCCGTTTTCGTGGTGTGACCGTTCCAAATTTTTAACCTGTTCCACAATTAAAACTGCCCCTGTTACAGTGTTCCCATGTATCAAAGTTTATCCGACTAGACACCCTTAAACTATTAACAAATTTTCAGCTTGCTATTAATCAACTTTTTTTCATACGCGGGATCCAGACCTATAACTGTTTAACGCGGGAGCAGTCGCGCTCACTTCTGTCACGTAAGCAGTCGCGCATAGAACAAAATCTAACAATACGAATTTAAAACAAATTTCAATTTTATAAAATTTTTGTGGGTCGGCGTAGCGAAGTGGTAGTGTGCTTGGCTCGCGTGCCGGTGGTCCGGAGTTCAAATCCTACCGCCAGCAAGAACAACTAGACATTTTTAAAATGTTTATAGGCCCCATGTCGACTCAGCCTGAACAAAATGAGTACCTTGGGTAAAACCAGGGGTAATAATAGGCGGTCGAAGCGTAACACTGGCCCTGTTACCTTCCTTGTATACCGTAGGCCCTAGATATAGCAGACTACCCTGCTATACTCCCAAAGCCACAGCGGTATAAAACGGGAGACTATTATTATTTAATATTTTTATTTGCTTGTTATGCTAAAAATATCTATTTCTAAAAATTTTAAAACTAATTGGTTCCCACCAAAGCCATAAATTCCACAAAAAAAATAAAAATTAAATTAAAAAAAATTAAAAAAAAATCCTACGCATTACTACAATCTTCTTCGAGGCACTTACAAGTGGAAAGTTATGTTGCAAAATTTTTCAATAAGTTATCACGGAAAATGATAAAAAGTTGGATTTTTTCTAACGGCGCGACTGCTCCCGGGTTAAAAGGGGCCCCATTTCAAATTCTGCGGGGGGGCCCCGACGGATTTTGTTACGCCACTGCTTCCGGTTACAAATCTACAACCGGAAGTCCTAGGTCAAAGTTCTCACCTTTGAGACCTTGGGTTATAAGCTTTCAATTAACACCTCATTTGTCATTCGATCTGGTCTAAAAGACGGAAGAGTTCTGTTTACAAAGGTCCCTGGGACGGAGAACATGATAATTCAAGGTGTTCACATTTTTTTAAAATGGGTGAAAACAAATTTTGAAATAAATATGTCTAGGAGGAATACAATCAAGCCTACTGATTCAAACCGGAGAATAGATATAATAATGTTTGGGACTAACTATATCAGATAATGGTATGTTCAATTAACAAATCAAATACATAATAAAGGTAAAAGAAAAAAAGGAATAACATTTATCGAATAATGTAGGACTAAAAAAATGCACTTTTAGGGACAATCCTCAGGAAGATCGACGCGAAAAAAGTTAACAAATGAGAAATACGTGGTGGATTGGACATTAGACCGTAACTTGATGGAAGTTCATTTTATCTTCAAAAAACACTGAAAACTTTTGTTTTCAACACTTCCACAAAATATATTACAATTTATTGTCACTATAGCATACAGCTGTTTCGGCAGAGCGCCTTTCTCAAGTGAAGAAAGTTTCACTCAATGGAAGAGATAGGCGATAAATATTGATATTTGTATAATTTTAAATAGTAAGACAGATATTCCAACATTTAACAGCGTCAATATAAAGGAATTATTGTCATTGTTCATTGTTTACAAAACTAATAAAATCTATAAGCACGACACTGGCCAACGGCGATGATTTGTTTTGTTACCTACCCAACTCTCTACTAACAGGTGTGGCTCTTGCATTTATCATTTTAATTTAAAGATCAAATGAAAATTGATGCACCATAAAAGAGCGTCATAGCGTTATCACCCAAACAATGATAAGGGTTATCACCAAAATATTTATTGAATACTAACCTGAACTATAAAAGATGTTTACTACCGTAAAAACCAAACAAGACACAGTCACAGACACTCACGTCACCGTTTAAATTCCTCAAAGAAACTGGAGAAAACAGAAACAGTCACAGCTAATGGTCAAAGCAAAAAAATCGATACCGTTTTTTCGCGTAGCGTAATTCAAGAATTCAACACCGTTCCAAGCCGTTCATGAACTTCTTTTGACAACTGAAAGAACTGATTCTGAATCATACAGGACACGGCAACGGTGAAAACTGTTTCCATTTATGACACACGTACGATTTCAAACAACCCGTTGCGTTGCTGTTGCTGTTAGGTTAGGAAAAGGTACAAAAGAGGGGAATGGCGGGAGGTCGAATGAGGTGGCTTCTTGACTATGCATCGCCAGTGTCGTAGATCAGTGTGGGACTACGGGATGGAGGAATGTGTAAATATTGAAATATAAAAAGTATCTATGAAAAGTAAAAAACGGTGTTCATAGTTATGTCGAATCGCTAATCTGAGACACAACTGTCTACACTACAATCACAATAAAAATGCACTATATAGAAATAAACAAACCAAGACACGTTGAATGTTCAAGGAGCACTCCCAAATCATGATTTGGGAGTGCTCCTCGTGATTGTTTATTTTTAAGAAAAATAGTGCATCTTTATTGTGATTGTAGTGTAGACAGTTGTCTCAGATTAGCAAATAGACTATAACTGTATTATAAAACAGTTTTCCGAGTTACATTTTACGATTCGTTGGTAGCAATGTAACATAATCATCATCACGGTATCTACACGAAATGATTGCGGCCCTCTTTGGCCTCCTCCGATTCGTTGTCGCAGTGAATCAGTTCGCATTAACAATTTGCTTTACAATTGGTTGTGTAACTTGGCATCTTCTACATTTCTCCATTCATTCCTGTTTTTGCTTTTTTGCTTATGGTTACCCATTCTCCAACTCTCATCTTCTTAATGTTCTCAACTATCTCGTTTTCCCATCGGGGCTTGTATTTGCTTGATAATTTTCTTTGATAACTGCTGCTGGATTTCTCCTTTCTGTATATCCCATTTTCTAAATTGATTATTACCTAAGTTTTGTAGGTCTGCTATTCTATGACTTATTTTTCCCTCTAGAATTATCAATCTTTCTTTATCTTTCTGGTCTGGCACATACTTTAACACCAAATGTGATTACTGGTCTAATTGCTGGTATGTAAATTTTCAGTTTATTATTCTGAGTAAGCTTCTATCTTTGAGAAAGTTGTATTTCCAGTATGTTCTATTTCCTGTCAGTATTCTTTCATTGAAGACTAGCTTTTGCCTTTAGTTCCATTAACTGAAACCCCAAGATATTTAAAGTGTTCTCCCTTTTCAAACGCATATTCTCCAATAAGTATATAACCTTGTCACATTAATTGTATTTTTTCTTGAGCATATTAGGTATTTTGTTTTATTTTGAGTAATTGCCAAACCCCTCTTGGATTCTTCCTTGCACAACTTCGCAAATACTTGCTTTAAACTGTTTACGTTTCTGCTAATCAATGCTATATGTCGTCATGGTCAACACAAGTTGCGTCGTCAATGTTGTAATTATTGTACCTTTTATTCCGATAAATTAGCTCTTATTGTTCCTTCTATAGCGACATTATAGTGAGGTTGATAGAGAGTTACCCTGTCGTCGCTAGTTCTATATTTTTGGTGGCGCCTTCATCTGCTATTATTGCTGCCGTCGATCCTTCCATTGTCAATTTCGTAAGCTTTATAAATTTCATTGGGATATCTAGGTTTTTCATGTCTTCTATTAGGTCGGGACTTATAAGGCTGTCAAATGCTTGTTCGTGAACTCTTTTGACAACTGAAAGAAGCGATTCTGAATGCATACTGGACACTTGGACACGGCAAAAGTGAAAACTGTCCATTTATGAGGCATGTACGATTTCAAACAACCCGTTGCGTTGCTCTTACGTTAGGCGAAGGTATAAAAGAGACAGTATAGTGGATGTGTACAGGACTAAGATGTGCATAAGAGGTGGAGAAATGTATATCTAAATATTGAAATATTATATTATAAAGGGTTAAAGATATTTAAACACAATTAAGCTATAAACTTTGAAAATCTGGCTAATGGACTTATAATGGAAGGCTAATATAACAACTCAAAACGAACATTTTAAGCTTTGGTAAATGTTTCTATGTTAATTTTTGACCAAGACATGGAACTTTTAATAACGCTGTCTAACGGTCAACTCACAGCGAATGCGGACGTGCGTAAGCCGCGCGCGTAAATCAATTTTCAGTAGTAATCGCACAAGAGCTCTAAAATTATTAAATTTTTCCCGAGTGACACTTTGACAGTTTTAATTTTACGACCGGAAGGGGAGTGAAATTATGTCAAAGTGTCACGAGGGCAACAATTCGATAATAATTTTAGAGATCGAATGCAGTTTGCTGCGATTATTTCATGAATAAAACTGTTTAAAACCAAAATTTTATTGTACGAGAGGTGAATCAAATATGAACCGACCTTTGCTAATAACTTTTTATTGAATTATAATTACAAAAATTAAACGATACTTCATTTTTCTATATACATTCCTTCCTTCTGTATGCATTTTTCCCAGCGGCTAGGAAGTTTCTGAATTCCATTTTAATAAAAGGAATGAAGGCAGGTATCTAACCAATTGCTCAGGAAGTGCTCCACTTGATTATCATCATCAAATCGCGCTCCGCCTAATGCATCTTTTAATGGACCAACATGTCGTAATCACATGGTGAATGATCAGGACTGACAGACATTTTTTCTTGTGTTTGGAGGGCAGCTGTATGCGGTTGGGCGTTGTCATGCAAGAGCAACACATCTTGTATAGGACGTCCCCCTCTTCTGGACCTATAGGCAGCTCGAACACGGTCCAAAAGACTACAGGAATAGGCGTCATTAATGGTTCGTCTCTCATGAAGAAAATCCAGCAACAAAACGCCACGATAATCCAAAAACACTGTCGCGATAAGGTCACAAATGGCGTCAATATTTTTCTGATACGTGCTTGTCTTTGGACGTCGTTGATGACTTTTGTTTTGCACTGCATCCTGTCCTTCACGAACTTGTCTATGCCAAAATTTCACTTATACCCTGGACCGGAATGGGACGTTTCATCGCCGCCGGTTCATCGCCAGTCCATTTCATCGCCGGCCGTTTCATCGCCGGCCGTTTCATTGCCGGCCGTTTCATCGCCAGTTAGTCAGTTGATCTTGTATTATGGGAGATGACACGACACGACGTTAAATTCAGTTCAAAACTTATGACAAATAAATAGATAAAAAATATTATTATATTAATTTACTGTTCTGTTCTATTTCTACTTCCAATAAATTTGATACTAAACAGTATTAAATTTGTAGTGTTAAATTATATTTTATATTATAAAAGTTTAAAAGTCTATTAAAAGATTAAGTATGGCAACAGGAATGGTCATATCTCGCATTTCCTAGAATTCCTAATTAATACTAAAAATAAATAATAAATGTAACTGTCGAAAATTGGTCGAAAATTCGGAAATATATCAGTTAGCGATTAACTGACTGGCGATGAACCGGCGGCATCGAAACGGCCGGCGATGAACTGGCGGCATCGAAACGGCGGCGATGAACTGGCGGCGATGAAACGTCCTAGACCCGTACTGGACAGTGTTGATTTCCCATATTAAATTTTTAATCTTCGTCAAATTTCAGCGGGACCAACTTTTTTTTGCGAAGAATTTGATAGCAATGCGTTGTGCAACCGAACATGGCCTTACCCCCTCGCTCATCCCAACAATAACTGACTGCACGTCATTAGAGAACAGGCGGTAGCGCGCAGTCATACATTAGACTATGACTATAACCTTCCATCACAGAACTAATTTAGACCATATCGCCAGCTTATGCTAAGCGGAGACGTAAAGGTAGCTTTATATTTGATTTTGTTATGTAAGTACAAATTAGTACAATGAAACACACAGTTGTTATAAATATTTGACGGTTGAAAGTCATCACTTTTATAATTTTTAAAACATTAATTGTCATTAATGTCACTGAATGTATTTTTTTGTAGCAACGAAGGGCATCTGATGTAATATACTTGACGACGGGATATTATCAAAAATTATCACTCTAATTTTTATTTCTGTAGCTTTCTATTGGTCAGAATCTCCTATGAATGAAATAATCAGGGCAATTTAAGGGAGAACAGCTCCCTTGTGGATCCGTGTCCATCGCCACTCATCCCTCATAATTGTCTCCGCCATTTCTATTACGGAATCAAACATGCTACAGTTAGTATATCACAAATCTTAAAAATTTGTAGAGATAATAGTTAAAGGCTGGATGAAAGAAGGAAAGGTAAGCGAAATTTAGAAGTTAAGGACGAAGTTGACAAAATATTTACATTAGAAGTAAAAGTACGAAAACAGAAAATTGAAGACAATGGAGGAATGGAAACTAATCATGTAACAGTATCACAACCAACAAAGGTTATAAGGCTAAAGATAATGTTGAATGATGCCAAAAATCGACCGTGGCCGTCAAAAACCTTATCTATTAATGATATTTTAAAGTGACTCATTTAGAAAACCTGTGGAAAAACAGTAATATATCCATAGCAAAGGAAAGGGTTTTTTAGTGAATCGAATAATCCACATATGAAAAGCGTTAATGTCAATAATATTAACACAAATTAATAATTTATATAGTTAATGGTTCGAAGCCTTACTAGCGATGAGGGGACATAAAAGAAAACATCTAATGACGTGAAAAATTACTTCGATAGAAATTACACTACCAAGAAATTCGATTGTTTGTCTTGATATTTTATTACACATATAAACGTTTATTGATTATTAGTGATCTATATAAAAAACAACTTCAATCATAAACGGTAAAATTATAGCCGTGTTGAATATTTTTATTCTGGTGGAATAATTAATTTTGTTTAAAAAGTCAAGTGATTGGATAAATTGGTTATTGATTTTCTATAACCATTGACGATTATTATTTGCTTCTTTGTTGTACCTAAGTAAAAATAGATATGTATAGAATATACCGTAACGTAAGTTTTAGTTTTATTAAAATTTAGTTTTAAAGGTTTTCAATTCACACCAATGAAACCGTTCTCACCAACTATTGACTTGATGCAACTATCGTTCACATGGATAATCATAATAGATCAGGGCATTTAGCATGAAAAACACCGTAATAAATCGTTTTTTAAATACAGTACCATAGGTCCATAGACTTGCAACGTTTTGCATTGTTTTCAGGATGACATCACAAAAAGTCTACTATACAAAAATGAGTGGAAATGCAATATTGCATTTTAAAGTGCCTTAAATGCATCGCATCGAAAAGTGCATAAACATGTCAACATAAGTATTTTGCGTGGCATATTTTGTTACTCGGGGTTTTTGGAGTCGCTGAATACGAATATGCCTTCAGAACCAACCCCGGATCATCTGCTGCTCAAGGTCACTGCTAAGGCAAGTCATCTAGAGGTTCTAAAAGGGGATAGTCGGCTATTGGTGCGCACCTAAGGCTAATTCAGGATATTTCACAAACTTGAAACATTTCAGTTTCCAAAGTTTTTGAAGATATACTTCAAAGGCTTAGGTATATTGGTAGGGACCTCATTTAATGAATGGTTAAACAGTAGAAGAGTAAAAGGCGAAATTTCCAATTAGTGTAATGCGCACAATTACCTGACCTATTCGGCTAATGGTGCGCATATGTCGGATAACTGTGCGCAATAATAGAACTTAAAAATGACCTTCGAAAATTTAGCTTATTGAACATAAATATTAAAGGAACAAACAAACATACGGAAAACGATAAGAAACCCAGTTACAGATATTTAAAAAAAAAATTAAGTATTGCAGAAGTCACCAATATATCCTTCTAAACTATCCTGTCGTATACACACGGCATGAGACCATTGACAATATATCGAACACTTGCACCATACCTCGTCTTTTTTGCTACCACCACCGCAATACGCAGAAGTCATTTTGATCTGACACGAGATCGTCCAACTCATCACCATGGCACAGTTCACTTTCTGAAATAACTTCGGAGCCATTGTGTTCAAAAATTTTCCTTTTTGTACCTTTTTTCAATTTCGTGGTTTTCTCTTTGCCCCTTTCTCTACTTTGACGGTTGTTTAACGCTTGTTTACGTTTTATGGCGCAGTCACAAAACGTAAAAAATGCCTTTATATACCTTGCCGGCTAATGGTGCGCAATGCGCACCATTAGACGACGTTACACTTCACCACATAACACAAAATTTGATAAATACAAAAAAGAATCGAGCAAAACTAACTATATCAGTGTTTAACATGGTAAATAAATAAAGGATATAAGTACTATTTAAACTATATTTCTGTCAAGAAAAAAAGTTATCGCTTATTTTCTCAGACACACAAACAATATCATACCAAGCGAAAACATGTAAAAGATAACTGCCAACCGGTAAAGTATCTCCCGACGTTCGTTTGTGTCGGATAGATATATGGCAGTTGCTACTAGATGGCCCGACAATATAGTTTTTGCAAGTTTATTAAATAGGAGATTAGAAACATTGATGCGCACAATTACACGACGCGCACAATTAGCCGACCCTCCCCTAATAAATTGATGCAAACAGATGTCTTGGAGGTTTTGGAGTCGGTGAACACGAATACGCCATCAGAACCGACCCCCTGGAGCAACTGGTGCCCAGTGTCACTGATAAGACACGTCATCTTCTGGAGTTTCGAGGATTTTCGTCTTTTAATTGATCCAAACAGATTACTCGGGTGATCCTTGGGGTTGCGAAAACAAATACGCCATCAGATCCTACACCCGGAGTACCTAATGCCTAAGGTAAGGCATCTTTCTGGAGTTTCGAGGATTTTCGGGACTAAATTGATACAGATTAGGTACATGGTTTATCGGGTTTCTGAACACGAATACGCCTTTAAAGCCGTCACTGCTACGTAACGTCATCTCGAATGCATCAAAATATATTACTAGACTATCAACAAATCTCCGGACTACCTGTGCCTAAGGTCATTTCTTCACAAGGCATGTTATCTTCTTGAGTTTGGAGGGTTTTTGGGCAACACGTGCACGAGGGTAGGTTCTTTAGTACCGAAAACCCTCGAAACTCCAGATGACGTGCCTTAGCAGTAAATCTGGGCGCCAGGTGCTTTAGCACGTTGACGGACAGAACGTCTATAGACGTTTAATTTCCAGTGATGTAATGTGAAACAACGTCTATAGACGTTGCAGTTTCCCCTATTCTACTTTGCAAAGTACATATAGTGCCACAACACTTGCTTATACATTTGACATTTGACGCACTGCCCGCCAATGTGTTAATGGTCGGTTCTGATGGCGTATTCTTCTTCAGCGACCCCAAAACAATATCTGGCACTTTGTACACTTATTTTGACATGTTTATGCACTTTGGATGCATTGTATGTATTTTAAAAGGCAACTATGCATTCCCTCCCATTTTTCTATTGTAGACTTTTTTCCTAACATCATTCTGAACATACTGCAAAAATTTGCAAGTCTGTTGGTACTGTATTTAATAATCGATTTATTTTTTTCTAAATTCTGTAGTCGATAATGATAATAATATTTATTTACTTCCTATTGTATAATATAAAACAATGTGACGAGATGATACGATAGTTCAATACTATAGAAATATGTACTATTTAATTTAAAGTTATATATTTTACAGATTTCCTGGACAACCAGAGGTTATGTTTAGTGACTATACTCGTTTAGATTATTTACCATCAGGTTACATACAGGCCAGTATAGCAAAAAGAAATAGCTGAAAAAATCTGATACAGAAGTTTCTGAAAGGTAGGTATATGAGGTATAGCAAATCCTTGAAGACGTACAGCTGATTTTTTTAAATTGTCTGACAGCAGTAAAATGAATTTAGAGTTAAATAAATTCCATACATTCTTCTTTTTGCGTCAATTAATTCAAACATTATTTTATGACCACCCTGTATAAATAATGATGTTAATATTAGTACTACTGAATAGAGAATTGAATAACCTTTCAAATGTGCTACCACACCACCCCTATTCCTATTTAAAAAAAATCATCGATTACGTCATCACGCCCAAATGGATGACGTCACTATTATGGTGTATACGTCAAAAAGTCATAATTTAAGAATAAAAATCGACCTGTTTCGGGATTTTTCTTTAAGGTGGCCTATTCTGGAATAAATGAATTTATTCCATAATTTTGAACCTCTCTATACAGGGTGATTGATCAATAGATCCGCTATAGTAATAGATAGCAATAAAAGTTAATAACAAAAATTGTAGCCAACTTTGAGCTTCACATTTTAAAATTAATTAGAATGTTACAGGGTGTTCGATGACATCGTGCCAGACCAAATTTATGTTTTTTTTTTAAATAGAACACCCTATATTTTATCTTACATTCGAAATCTTCTTAGCAAAAATATAAAGGTCTGTTATGTTATACATGGTATTTACAAAGTTATAGCCAATTTTCTATGAAAATCGTAACAAGTTCAGATCCTTGTATAAATAAACATAAGCAGAACAGCAATGGTTTATTCATGCCATATTTTTTATTTATTGTCAAAATTTTTAAAAATGATTGATATTGGTAATTTTCTTTATATCGAATACAGGGTGAGTCCAAACGCAAGTACATTATTTTTTCAGTAATTTTAAATGGAACACTCTGTATTTTATATCACTATTGAAAAGTACCATTATCGTACTTTAATTTGTATTTAACATTCCCTATGTCTAAATTTATTAGTTTTCGAGATATTTTCATTTTTTAATGGACCAGTAGCGTGGACTGGGCTGATTTTTTGGGGACGTTAAGAATGAAGGTTATAAAATGCTTCCAACAACAAGGGATGAGATGAAAAATAAAATACAAAGTATATTTCGAAGTGTTATTTAAAAATGCTTCGTAGTGTAAGTAACTCATTTTGAACACCTTATTCTTCTTCTTCAGGTGCCATCTCCGCTACGGAGGTTGGCAATCATCATAGCTATTTTAATTTTTGAGGCAGTAGCTCTAAATAGTTGTTTTGAGCTGCATCCAAACCATTCTCTCAGGTTCTTCAGCCATGAAATTCGTCTTCTGCCGATGCCTCTTCTGCCATCTATCTTTCCCTGCATTATGAGTCGCAGGATGCCATACTTCTCGCCCCGCATCACATGTCCGAGGTACTGTAGTTTTCTTTCTTTAATTGTCAGTTCAACTTCCTTCTCTTTACCTATTCTTCTCAGTACTTCATTGTTCGTAACTCTATCTACCCAGGAAACCCTCATAATTCTTCTATACGTCCACATTTCAAAGGCGTTAAGTCGTCTCATTGTCTCTACATTTAACGTCCATGATTCCAGTCCATAGTATAGTACACTATATACGTAGCATTTTGTTAGGCGTACTTTAAGAGCTAATGTTAAATCTTTACTACATAGGACCTTTTTCATTTTCATAAAATTAGAACGTGCTTTCTCGATTCTGACTTTGATTTCTGCAGTGTAGTCATTATTTTCGGTTATAAGTGTCCCTAGGTAAGTGTACTTTTTTACTCTTTCGATCTGCTGGCCCTCTACTATCAAGATTTCGTTAGTATTATGGTTGTTTTTACTAATTTTCATAAACTTTGTCTTTTTGATATTGAGAGAGAGTCCGTACTCCCTACTACACCTTACTATTTTACTCATGAGTATTTGCAGGTCTTGTAAATTATCGGCTATTATTACTGTATCATCTGCATATCTGATGTTGTTAACTAAGACTCCATTTACTCTTATGCCGACTGTTTCATCTTCCAGAGTTTCTCGCATTACCTCTTCAGAATAAGCGTTAAATAATAGAGGTGATAGTATGCAGCCTTGCCTGACTCCTCTTTTTATTTCCATTTCTTCAGATGTTTCTGTTTCAATTCTTACTATTGCTCGCTGATTGTAATAGAGATGTGTTATTAGTCTTAAATCTCTTTCATCTAGGTTTTTAGTTTTTAGAATTTCCATGAGTCGGTCATGTTTTATTTTATCAAACGCTTTATTGTAGTCTATAAAACAGACGTAAAGAGAACGGTTAACATCCAAACATCTCTGTGTCAGCACGTTGAAGGAGAATAATGCCTCTCTGGTGCCCATTCCATTGCGGAACCCATATTGAGTGTCACTAATATCCAGCTCCAGTTTAGAGTGTACTCTGGCGTGGATAATTTTCAGCAGAATTTTCAAGGTATGTGACATTAAGCTTATGGTTCGGTAGTCACTGCATTCTTTGGCATTCACTTTTTTTGGCAAACACACAAATGCTGATGTCAACATTTCTCTAGGGATGATTCCCGTAGTATAGATAGCGTTGAACAGTTCTACTATTATGTCCAGGTTTTTCTCGTTGACCAACTTTATCAGCTCGCTAGGTAATTCATCTGGACCAGCAGATTTATTGGTTTTCATAGAGTTTATTGCCTGACTAACCTCTGATTTGGATATCTCTGGGCCTACATCTCCGGTTTGGCTATCTACGGATGTACTAGCTTCTCTCTGGTCATGAAATAGTTCCTCGATGTACTCTTTCCATCGTCGTAGTTTTCGTTCTGTCTCTATTATAGTATTTCCGTTTTTGTCGAGCAATATATTTGAGGTTCTTCTATTTCCTATTCCGGCTAGTTCTTTGACTTTTTTATGTAGGTTGAAGTTGTCATATATGTTTTGAAGTTCTTCTATTTCTTTACATTTTTCAGAGAAGTAGGTTTCTTTAGCCTCCCTAATTTTTCTTCTTATTTGGTTTTGAAGCTGTTTATAGCGAGTCTTATTAATTGTTTTGTTTTTTCTTCTTTCATTCATCAACTCTAGAATTTCCTCCGTCATCCATTCTTCTTTCTTACATTTGGTTGTTGTAAGTACTTTCTTACTTGGATCTAATATAGAGGTTTTGAAGAATTGCCACTGTTGTTCTACGTTGCAATTATTTCTTGGGTTTCTATCTAGATTTGTGTTGATTTCATGTTTCAAATTTTCTTTTGTTTCTTCTGACTTAAGTTTCTGTATGTTAAGTTTATTGTTGTTGCGGCTTTTTTGCGTCTTTTTTAGTTGAAGTTGAAACCTAGCAATAAGAAGACTGTGATCAGAAGATACGTCCGCTCCTGGATATGCCTTTACTGCCTGAATTGAGTTTCGATATCTGTGCTTTATTAGGATGTAGTCAATTTGATTTCTGACGATTTTGTTGTCTTTGTCAGCTGGCGATTTCCATGTATAAAGGCGTCGCTTAGGTAATTTAAAGAATGTATTTGCGACTACAACATTATGTTCCTGGCAAAATTCTATTAGGCGATCCCCTCTGTCATTTCGTTCGCCAAGTCCATATGGCCCTACATTAGGGTAGCATTTTCCTTCGCCAATTTTTGCATTGAAATCACCCATGATCACTGTTATGTCTCTAGATGCTGTGAGCTGTAATGTTTTTTGAAGTTCGCTATAAAAGTTCTCTATTTCTTCTTCATTTTTGTCAGCAGTTGGCGCATAAATCTGAATTAGGTTCATTTTTCCATGAGCTGTCAATAATTGCAACATTATAATTCTTTCGGACACCGGAACGAAGCCTGTTACTGATCTCGTTACTTTTTCACTGAGGATCATAGCAACTCCATATCTGTGTTGGGTGTCGCTGCTTCCAGAGTAATAGATTCGCCCATTGTCTGTATTGAGTTCGCCAGAACTGACCCATCTTGTATCGCTTATTCCTAATATATCGATATCTAGTCGCATCATCTCTTGCTGTATATTCCTCAGTTTTCCAGGTTCATACATACTTCTTGCATTCCATGTAGCGATTTTGTAGGTGTATTTGTATATATTTAGGGAACAGGGATTTCGCTGACTAACGGCCTGGGAAGCCCTGTCGTTGCTGTTGTTTCTTCCCCTGCCGAATCTTGGCATCCGAGAACCATGATTAGTAGGTCGTTGATTGTCATTTCTGTAAGCCATGACGATTTCTAGGGATACTCCATGAGTCTTTAATGCAGTGGTTTCCCGTTGCCTTTTGCATTCTTATACCGTTGACCATTCTGTAGGGTTCATCCGCCTTCGAGACCGATTTCTCAGTCTCAGGACAAAAGAGTGCCCTGCCACTTACCAACTCATCCGCCCGAAGCCGTTGGTCAGTAAGTGGGGGATTGCTTATACCGGCAATCATTCGGTGAAGAGCAGGTAGGTTGTAGAAAGAAATATAGTGACCCGTCTGCCCTCGGAAACCTAATAGCCATTCGGGGTCGGAAGAAGAAGAGGTAGCCAAGAGAGGCCGATAGGAAAGATTAAAGACATTTCACTCAAGACTAGTTGAAAAAGAGTAAAATGTGAAGGCCCTTATGATCCGCCAGGTGCGTTTCATAAGCGTATGAGTATTAATACACTTTTTGTTCCCGCTCATACTTCGGGGTGTTAGACTACAGGCTGTATGGCTCGTCCAGCATGCCATAGCACGGAGGGTAGGGTGCATGCCATTTTACAATGTAAACACCCCAACTCCATGGCCTGACATCATGTTTATTTTTGTAAAAATTTTTACTGATAAATTATTTTTCGTTCTTTATTTGTTTTACATTGTTACATTTACATACAAAAGTAGTTTTTAATTGTTTTCACAAAATGTTGTATTTTGTGTTTGTGTTTTTTTTTTGTAACATTTATAACCAATAAATTATTTTTCTTTCTTTATTTGTTACATTTACATACTAAAGTAGTTTTTAATTGTTTCAAAAATGTTGTATGTTGTGGTTGTGTTTTTTTGTAAAATTTATTAATAATAAATTATTTTTCTTTCTTTATTTGCTACATTGTTACATTGATTATCGGATTGATAATCAGTAATCTTAGGGCCGGTTGTTCGAACGCTAATCAAAACTGATCATTATCAAATATTTAATTACAATTATATTTGATTAAGCGTACTTCTGACAGATGTCGCATTTTGAGGTTATGTTGACTGATTTATTTTATTATTTTGGTTTTAATTTAAAATAAAACATAATTAAACTCTTTCTGATGTTAATTTCTTGTTTTTACTTAGAAATCAATAATAATAATAAGCAATTTTTTAATAATTTAAGAGCTGCGGCTATATTTTAATTACTGTTTTACCTACAATCAATAACTGATTAGTGTTTTGTATTTTTCATGTCGCGATTTGATTCCCATCAAGAAAATTGATTACAATAAATGATTGATTATAATCAACTTCTTGATTAGCGTTCGAACAACCGGCCCTTAAATTATCAGTTTTAAAAAATTCGGCTTCCTTAAAATTTGGATAGATTTAGACACCTAATTAATAAATTTGCTCTGAAAAATGAAAAGATCTCTAAAACTAATAAATTTAGACATAGAGAATATTATAAAAAAATTAAAGTACGGTTACGGTACTTTTCGATAGTGACATAAAATACAGGGTGTTCCATTTAAAATTACTGGGACAATAATGTACTTGCGTTTTTACTCACATCATTTTTGACTAATTCTTAAAAATTTTCACAATCAACAAAAAAATATGGTGCCAATAAACCGTTGCTGTTGTGCTTATTTTTATTTATACGGGGAGCTGAACTTGTTACGATTTTCATAGAAAATTGGATATAACTTTGTAAATACCCTGTATAACATTACAGACTTTTATATTTTTGTAATGTGGAAGTTAAGAAGATTTCGAATATAAGATAAAATATAGGGTGTTCCATTAAAAAAAAACAAAAGATTGGTCTGCCACGATGTTATCGAACACCCTGTAACATTCTAATTAACTTTAAAATGTGAAGCTCAAAGTTAGCTACAATTTTTGTTTATTAACTTTTATTGCTATCTATTACTATAGTGGATCCATTGAGCTTTACCCCACTAATCAATCACTCTGTATATGCCTGTTTTTATAAGAGAGAATCTTTCGGGGACAGTTATGTTCTTTTTCTCACTTCATTTTGTTACAAACTTTATGCATTCGATGATTTATTATACATTCGATGATTTTGGTTTTTCAGTTGCTTAAAATGATATTTGTCAATATTTATGAGTTGCGTTTCTGATACGAATTTATTTTAACGATTTCCGAAGTGGAAATCGAACGTAAAATAAACTTAATCTTAAAGGAAAATTATGGATTGCTCCTAAAATACTAAGTTACATTTTAAAAAGATGATACATGCGAATAGATAGTAACTTTTATATTTAATTTGCAGTTTTATACAAATCTTGTCTAGACATAATAGTCAATGAATATGCTAATAGACTATGGGAATAAGATACCAAAATTACATCACCAGCTAATGATGACAGTTGATATAAAAACAGAATTAATAATAATTCTTGCCGAAATAAATAAATAGCAAAGCCAAAAAATTGTCTACAGAATGGTTAAACTGATGCAATTTAACAAGTCAAATAAGACGCAGAAATAAAAAATCGAATCAGATTGGCTTGGACCGCTGGGTCAATTAAGCTATACACCGTTATTATACGTCAACGCCCTTCGGTAGGGATCTATGGAAGAGTATCACCAAGCCGCAAGCCCTTATCCCTTGCCGTACCGCTCCTTCATAGGCCGATCGACAGTTATTCCAGACCAAGTCGTAGATTCTATTGAATTTTATACTACCGACGTTGGCCTTTTATTAATTTCATGACCTGGCTGAGACTCGAACCGTCGATCGCAAATCCACTAAACTTGTCGATCAACTGCGCCACAGTATAAAGAAGGACAGTAAAACCTCTTCTATGTCGGCTCTTTGATTTCAAGAAGTAATACCGGCAGTACGCAATTGGTAATTCACCAGTGGTGGTGGATGCTGGTTTTCCCTGTTAATACCCGTACGTTTCTACGCGACTATCAATGCAAGAGTGGTGGTCTAGCGACTGGGAACCTTGCGCGGTCGCCATGCGCGTTGAAAGATTTTACTTCCAATTTTTCGGAGAGTAGTTCTACTGTCCCTCTTTATACTGTGACTGCGCCTCAGCGAACTGGACCGTCTAGCTAGACCGACTATATTTCTAATAATAGATAAAAAAATAAGAAGATTAAGATGGATACGACATCTAGGAAGATCACAGCTCACAGCAGAACAATCTTTCAACATAATATACTAAACTTCAATAAGAGATGCAGTGCATGTAAACAACGATTTTAGTTGTTAAAGATGTTTAGAATTTATCTACTCGTTCCATAGTAACAGTATGGAACATATTATTAAAACCATTTTTTTCCGATTATTAGTTTTGATCAGTGGCATACTGATAGATCAGCGGGCCCTGGTGCCAGTTGGGATGTGGGCCCGCCTGCCCAATAAAATCACACATTGTATACCTATCAAAAATGTTTAATAAACATTGAATATAGATCGTCATATATCATAACATGTATCATACATTTTTTAAAAAACTCAAGCTAATTTATAATTCATTTTACTCACGGTTTTTGCTCCAAATTTTAAAGAACTGTTTGGATTGACATGAAATTTGGCATAAACATAGCTAAAATGTCGAAGAAAGAAAGTGATATTGTGCAGATGTGTGATTTTGTCACACGTTCAAGATAAGTCCGGAATTGGATAAACTAACTAATCCTAAGCAACTTTAGTTCTATAGATTGTTTTCACTAAGTCAATACTTTTTGAGTTATTTGCAAGCGAATATTTTAATTTTTCAACAAGAAAAACTACGTTTCTAGACTGTTTTCGAAAATAACTCAAAAAGTCCTATGTAGACCCAGTAGGAGCAGAGTCGCAGGTAATGAAAAGTAGGTTCTTATTCATCAAATTCCAAATAGAATATTTTAACTCATCACACTCTTTTAAAGTGTTTAAAAATCTGAATTTCTATTTTTTTTAAGTTTCTAGCATCAAAAGTAAACAAGGTACGCTCAAAACAAAGTTAGTCCCTTTTCTTGGTAAAAAAATGGAAAAATCACCACCTAATTAGCATCTCAAATGAAACTATAATCGTTACCGCTTCACAAGTTACTGGACTTTCCTATGTAGTGTTTATATATCATCTGTAAGATTTATCGGTTCTCAATTTTGAAAAAAATTGGTTGAGTAAAGATTGTTTTTTTAATTATAATTTTTTTTTAATAACTTAAAAATGATTGGTCATACCAAAAATCTCAAGTAGTAAAAAAATATAGGTTTTGCTATTGTAAATATTTTGGACTTTTTGTTTTCCTGAAGACAAAAATTGGTTAAGGTATGGCTATTCAAAATTTGTATACACTCGTGATTAGTAGCTAGTTTAGCCCATTTAACTACAGCCTTTGAAAAAATATGAACCAAGGAGCCTATGAACCAATGAATCTTACAGATCTTACAAAAAATAACATAAGTAAAGTAATTTGTGAAGCGGTAACGATTAATTTCCTTTCGCATCCTAATTAGAGGGTGATTTTCACGATTTTTGTTACTAACAAAAAAAAAGGGACCAAAATTATTTTGATCGTAACTTACTTACATTTTCACTCGCAAATAACTCGAAAAGTAATGACTTTGTGAAAAACAGTAGGTATAGAAAAAAAGTTGCTTAGAATTATTAGTTAGTTCATCCAATTCAGGACTTAATTTGAACGTATATTTTTTTATGCCGAGAAGGGGCGAAAGTCACCCCCTGGGCAAAAGCACACATTGGCACAATATCACTATTTTTCTTTGACATATTAGCTATGTGTATGCCAAATTTCATGTCTATTCAAGCCGTTCTTTAAATTTTGTTGGTTTGAAGGTTTTGCAATATTTTACCGTGAGTGAATGGACTATTAAAGAAGTAAATTAATATTAATCCTACCGTTATTATCCTTACCACTATAATTGTCTATATTTATGCAGTGTTATGAGGGTGCTATAAATACGAACAAAGGCGGCTTGGGATTGTTTTTATGACCCAGCGAATATGTTCCCGAATTACTGTAACTTTGCAGTTTACAACTCTTACTCATAGATTGTGCTAATATAAAAAATGCACAAGTGTTTGTGTTAGCACGTATCTAGGCAAGCACCGGCGGTTATTCTAAACAAGTGTTGAGACAAGGGCTTTGTTTAGCAGGTAAAACGAAGGAACCTTACAATCGCGTTCTCTGTATTTCTTAATAAAGCTTTTCAAATTTTTTGAAGAATAGATATTTTTTGTTTTTATTTATAAATACCTGCACAAAAATTAAAATTTATTAAGCAATTTCGTAGTGTGTACTTGTTTAGTTCAACATGTCCCAAACAAATTAGGAACAAAAGAAGCCAAAAGCGCGTTAGACCCGCGGAACCCGCGGAACCATGCTCAGTACGCCACTGGTTTTGATTGTATAGTTATATGTAGTATATAAATTATATAATATAATAATATAGGAAATAAGAGTCACTATGTCGAAAAAGAATAGAGTACTCGGAGACGTCGACAAAGGAATAAATAAGGCCAGGAGCACTTTCGCAAGACTAAATAAGGAATGGCGTACAAGCACCCTGACAATCCATACAAAAATAAAAGTCTTTAAATCAATTATTAAACCAGTCTTACTCTATGACGCAGACTCGTGGACAATTACTAAAACAATAGAAAATAAACTCCTGGTTTTTATAAATAGAGGTCTAAGAAGAATATTCAAGATATGGTGGGCCGAAATTTATAAACAACCGAGAGCCTAGAGCTATGGGCCCGAGCAGAAGAAGAGAAAATTGAAAAACAAATACGCAAACGGACGTTTGAATGGCTGGGACATACTTTAAGGAAAAGCGAAAACGAAATTCCAATGAAAGTTTTATATTGGAACCCACAAGGAAGAAGAAAACAAGGAAGCCAAAGGAAACTTGGATTAGAAGTACCCAAGCAGAAGCCAATATGAGTTCTAGATAGATGAGTTACATCGCGAAAAATAGGCAGGAATGGAAAAAAATTTCGACTACCCTATGCCCATGGGAGGGATAATGGGTTACATACATACGTACATACTAGTCCGTCCTCTATAACTTTTCCCATGCGGTACGATTCATTTTCAATCAAATTAAGTCAAAACATAAATTGAAACGAACGTCGATGTGTATATGCATTTTGTATACTGTATACTATATACTACACACATCGGCGTACGTTTCACTTTCTGTTTTGACTTAATTTTATTGAAAATGAATCGTACCGCATGGGAAAAGTTATAGCGGACGGACTATACATATAAATTATTATTGTAATCACTGAATACATAGATAGTGAAAAAATTTAAAAAAATGTTTATTAACCCATTAAGGCTATGGGTACATAATTCGCAAATATTTTACGTGTATCCTTACTTTTTCTGTCTTTACACGGCAAATTACGTGTAGTAAAATTCACACTGGTGTGGATATGTAAACATTACTAGAATGTCATTCTACTTGAAAATGTCATAATTAATTTAAAGAGATGGCTTTTGAATGTTCTTGGATGACTGTTATTTTTATAATTGCAAATGATTAATTCAGTTAATAAATGTGATAATTTTTTCACTAACTATGTTTTCAGTGATTGTAATAATTTATTTGTACAACAAAAACTAATAATCAATCGAGAAAAGAGGAAAAGTGTTAAAGTGATTTTTTAATAATAATATGTTGTTATTTTGGAACGCTTACAATTTTGAACATCTCTAACAACAAAATACTTGGATCACAGGATATATCTGATGTATTCTCTGCTTGGATCTTCCACAAATAATACACAATAAATAACTTTTTATTAAGTTCACGTCTTAAATCAATTATTTATCAAATACACTATATATCAATAATATTTAATCAATTTCTCAAAATATTCCCGATGCAATGTCAAATATTTAAAATTGTCACTGATTGTCAGTGTCTGACTGACAATATATGCTGACAATATTATATTCGGTTGAGTGCGTTGTAAGACAAAGACAGATTTGGAAAATATTACCACGGCATTGTGTTCATTTTTTTCAAATCCTGAAAAAACCAATAAATATTTTTGAAAAATTTAAACGCAGAATGAAAGACTAAATTATTACCGAGGGCCGAAAGTCCCTTAGAATAAATAAAAAGTTTATTTTGAATGAGATATTTGAAATTAAATATCACACTAAATTTTCTCTTAGTTTTTTCACCCCTGTAACTTATTAAAATAAACATTATAGAAGTTCTCAGGGACTTTCGGCCCTCGCTAATAACGTAGTCTTTCATTCTGCGTTTAAATTTTTCAAAAATACTTATTAGTTTTCTCAGGATTTGAAAAAAATGAATCCCCATTTGAATAGCATTGCAGCCGAAAATACGTACCGATCCTCTTAACCGCCAAGCAAAGAAATACTGCAATAATATGTAATATATTTGATTAACTAGAGTAAAATAAACTTAAACATTCGTAAAAAAATTATTTTACACTTTGATAATGGCAGGTGTCACAACAACAAAATGGTTCGTTTTCGAACCTTTGGCGGAAATGAGATATAAAAATTGAAATACACAATTTTATTTTTTTGTGAAAAGTCTCAAAACATTTAGAGTGTAAATGGACCTGGAAGTTTTGATAAACAAAAATAGTATGGTTAGAACATTGCCTACACCCTCTTCAGCTTCTTTCTCAAAAACGAAGTCGAACGGCCCTCTATCTTTTTTAGAAATTATTTTAGATATTTCCAGTTTACACTTTCCAATCCCGTATCTTGCACTGTACCAGTTGCATAAATTCGACAAATCGACATATTGTCTACAACACTACACAGCCTCCCTTATGTAGCCCCCTCCCCCATCCTAGATTATAACAAAACTGCATACCGGAATACCCGTCTTTCTAAAGGTACGTATCCACTACGTTCGTAATATTGGACCACCGAGGCACTGCCGCACGGTCGTTGGCGCACTCTTGCACGGTCCGAGAGCGCCAACCATCCAATATGTTCACGAACCTCTTGCACTCCGCGCTCCCTGCAACTGCTCCCATCTACATGCATGCGCTCCTCTACATATAAACCGCCACCTATTGGACCGTTGAGGAGGAGCGCACACTGTTGCATGGTCCGAGAGCGCCAACCATCCACTATGTTCACGAACTTCTTGCGCTCTGCGCTCCCTGCAACTGCTCCAATCGATACGGTATGCGCCCCCTTACATATAAATTGTCCACAGATTGGAGCGCCGAGGCAGAGTGCGCACAAGTGCACAGTCCGGGAGCGCCAAACGTGTCCACTGTGTGGAGCTGTTGCAGGAGCTCGGAGCGCAAGCACAGTGGATACGTGTTTTTACACATAATAAAGAAATATCCCAACAAATTACTGCCTGTGCATCACCTTGAACTTATTCCTGATCAGGCAGGATTATATGTCGACTTCCGCCAATGGTTCGTTATCGAACCATTATTTTCAAACACGAGATTTGATGACTCAGAAATTATATTTTTTGTATTTTTATAACAATTGGTGTACAAATAGGTTAAAAAAATAATGTTTTAATTTATTTGACCATAAAAGTGTTATGCCAATAAAATTACTACAGTAAAAATAAAGTTGTGTCGAAGGATTGAAAATGTCGGACATTTAGAAAATATTTTTGTGATGAAAGCACGAGTTTGGAAATTAAACAAAATTAAATTTAGTTACACTTATATCTTGTGGTTGCTTAAAAAATACAAAGATATAAAAAAAAATTAACGAATTGTCAAAAAAAATTCCACAAAAAAATGGTGCGTTTTCGCACCTTTGGCGCTAAATGGGTTAAATTAATGAATAATATACGCGATTATACAAGTAACTGTTATCCAAAAATATTCAAAAACTGACTCTCTATGTGACTGATCACGACATCGCTGTCAACTAATGTTTACATCTCCTGCATAGCTTATGTGAATAAACAGGTCGAGGTCGAGGTTCAACTATAGGACTCTAGTATCACCATTGTCTAGTTATGTTATACAATGGTATCACTGATGATGACAGGACCGCATTTAGGTCAATTGACGCTGACAAACATGTACTATTTCTGTTGAACCGTATTTTTGCCGCCCTAGGCAACAGCCTATATTGCCTAATGGATAAAGCGACCCTGGATGATAATGATGATGAGACGATGATGATTTATTTGAATTTTGCCAAATATCAGAAAAATGTATTGCCTCTATGGATAATATAATATAATAGGTAGTTAGATAATAGATACTTTCCTTTTCCCATTCATTGTATTCAACCGAACAATCCTCTAAGTTACATACATATACTTAAATAAAAATAGTTCTTTAAATTTATTTTTAGATTTCATTGAACGTTTTTTCTCTGTAATCAAAAAATATTTTCAGCTTTTGAGAAATGCAACAATTTCTATTATTACTTGTGTTAAGACCGAGCAATATCAATTTCCAGTTCTAATAAATCGAATGTGTTTAAAAAAGTATAAAATATTGTATAATACACATTACAGGCAGCACTCGAGAAATGCGAAAAATGCGTGGGTGGTAGGTGTTTTGTTTGCAATAGTGGTTAAGTGTAACTGTACGGTTAAGTAATGACCTCACCGCATTACTTCAGTGACGTAGGTACATATCTTGATAGTGCTTTCTACTCGATTAAAATCAAGGTAGCCCGTAGCCCATCGAGATTATTGAGAAACACTTGAAACATGTCAACGGATGTTTTAGTGGAATTTTTGCACAAAAATTATAAGAGTAGGTAGGTATAATTGCCTCCATGTCTCTATGGACCATCCCCAACAGCGGCGGTATAAATGTTTGGTAAAAATGTTTAAGAAATCCGAGTAGCCGCTTTAAAGATAAGTACTTGCCAGTATTTTAATAATTGCATTACTCGTTGTAAATTTGTAATTTTAGAACTTAAAATAAACACTTGCATATTAGTACAGTTGTGTATGGATCTTGGTAGGACATATTTTGAAAAGCAACAAAGTACTTTAAGTCTATATATTTTTTGTTTTTATGGCTATATGCAAAACTAAAAAGACAACCTATCGTATATGTAAAAATTTGCAGACAGGCGATAGATAGATGGAGTCAACTTTGGAAGACTATGGAGAAAACAAAATCCGCTATGGGAGACTTTGGATTTGGTGAGAGAAATGAGAGAGGTAACAGGCTTCTTGACTTCTTATATCAGGAAAATCTCTTTGTGAACTCATTATTCAGAGAGAATTCCCAACGTAGCAAATATTGAGATTGATTTCATATCAAATCATAAAGACGTTGTTCAGGATGTAACAGTATTGATTTTCATTTATTCAATTTTCAACAAGTAGTGACCATAGTAATTAGAGCAAAAACCACTTTTAACACTGAATTACAACACTAATTGAAACATTAAGACTAGTTTGGATACACATGACTTAGAGAATATCAGCATCAATGAAATTAACAATAATATTATTCACATTAAAAGAAGCTGAAAAGAAATACTGTCCTCATGCTGAAAACAAAAACAAAAAATTAAGACGAAACACAAAACATCTTCTAGAGGAAATAAGAACACTTAGAGAATATCAGGATCATTACAGAAGTGAACTAAGAATCTTAAATAATAAAATTAATAATGAAATTAGAAAAGATTTGAGACGATACAATACGATGGATATAACTCCAGTAATAGAAGAAAACAAAATTTTGAAAGTACTCAGACAGAACATGTCCATTGGAAGAAAAACATCCACATATTAAGAAACGAACAGGGGCAAATTATTAAGGATCGAGATCAAATCGTCGCCTTAATACTATAACTTGATAACTCGAAATTGGTAGTTCTGAGATAAACGGGTTTAAAGATTTTAAAGATATTTGTGCTGCTACCATGATGTTGGTAATTACAGAATTCACTTTGCAACTCCAAAATATTGTTCCTTAACTTTTTGGATACTGATCTATTTACGAATAGGATGCAAATTTGTTTTCCAATATGGAAAATAACATGAAAAAGTAAAGTTATCAACTTTAAGCACTATCATAATGTTAACATTTGGTAATGTAGCCTGTCGTGCCAAGTTGCATCTAAGTGCACTTTTTAACAAAACTAATATTCTAAGCATTATTTTGGTGAAAATTAACGCTCAGCCATGGAGGTTGCCAGATTTTCTAACAATTCTCGAATTTTTGCATTAACATGAACCGAATCAACAGATAGCAATTACGTGGTAGTCTCAATGGTTTCAGAAAAACACGTACTACAACTAGATAACTAGAGTTAGTTAGTTGTAGCATTCAGTGTACATCTCATTCACGATTATTTCGATTAAACAATAGCATGGATAACTCGTCTTGTCAAGTTTTGGCACTGAATATTAGGGGCATTTGAGTTTTATCAACTTTCGTCAATCATAAATAAATACTTAACCAGTTTGAAGTGAGTTATCAAGTTTTTACAAAATATGGAGAAAAATAAAATACATCTTGTGAACTAGTTATCTCAAAAACGTCAGTTTTAGAGTTATTAAGTTATACTATACTAAGGCGACGAAATTACGAATACTATAGAGAGCTTTTATACACAATTGTTATACAAAGAACAGAATAAATGTATACGGAGTGGATCATTACCAAAGATAACCAATCAACGATATGAAATTTTACCGGACATAACACCTCTATTGACTAGCCGATGCGATGATAACTCGGTAAATAATTTTCGGTAAATAACCGAATATTATGAAAGTAATCATAAAAACATCCCGAATCAGTCATCAGCAACAGGAGAGGAAGACCAATTTACATCCCCATATTGGTCTTTTAGATATAGTTAACTGTAACTGGTTCTGCGGGAGAAAGACGACCAAATGGACCAATCATCAGCATCAATCAGCTCTGATTTGTCCATTCATTGTTGAACATAGGCCTCTTCCCAATATTCCATATTCTTCTGTTCTGCGACTCTGCTATCCAATTGATCACAATTCTTTTGAGGTCGTCGGTCCACCGCGTTGGTGCTCTTCCCTGGCTTCGCTTGTCTGCACTTGGCCTCTTCTGGAGCAATTTTTTTGTCGACCTGTCGTCCTTCATTCTTGCAACATGTCCTGCCCATCTCAATGTTTGCCTTATAATACGTTCGATATTTTCCACTCCGGTTCGTCTACCAACTTCTTCGTTTCTTTGTTTTTATGAAACGAGAAATAAACGAGAAATGACCAATATATTATTATAATTGCTCATGTCATCCAAAGTAAGATTTCTGTAATTAACCTTCCGTCGGGCGTAGCTGTTGCAGCAGATACAGCACTCTTTCTTTTGTGTTGTGTGCGGCAACCTTTAGGCCGATGCCGCACTGCAGGAAGTTTGGTAGTATGGTGGATGGTAGATACCTACCTGGCGACCATCTAGCTACTTATACCACGAATAACAAAACGACGGTAGCAGCAGTGGCTTCCCACTACCATTTAACCATCCGGTGGTTCGCCAGGCGTCTATCTACCCATATCAGTCGTGTTTGATATTCCATCCGGGTAGCCTGGCTATGGAGGAAAGCGTAATAAGTGCCATGTATAAAAAAGGGCAATTTGGGACCCAGCAGACCCACTATGTGACGGTCTAGGACGTTTCATAGCCGCCAGTTCATCGCCGCCACTTCATCGCCGGCCGATTCATCGCCAGCTGATTCATCGCCGGCCGATTCGTCGCGATTAGTAATATAAAATTTAGGGGAAGTAGAAATAGAACAGTAAATATAATAATATTTTTTATCTGTTTAATTGACATAAGTTTTGAACTGAATTTAACGTCGTGTCGAGTTATCTCCCATAGTACAAAATCAACTGACCAACTGGCGATTAAACGGACGACATCGAAACGGCAGCGGCAGCGATGAACCGGCGGCGATGAAACGTCCCATTCCGCTATGTGACGAACCATGGCTTAAAATATCTGTTTTATTTATTCTTTGCAGTTGCATTAAAAAAGTCCAATATTCAAGTCAGGTGAATTTAAAAAACAATTTGTACCTTTTAAGTCGATTTTTCTCCACTTTCTGAAAAGTGTAGTTAGTGAGTTTTACCTCTAATAGACCACCGGCGCCCATACAAAAATGTTCAGGGGGGGCCAGACGTGAAGATGTTGCACATTATATTCTGTATACTTTGGATAACCATATATAGTGCACCCGAAAAGCTAGGACGAGCCACGCCCCCCCCCTGCCCATGGGTATGAGCGCCCATGAATAGGACGATATGCTAAAAAACAAACCAAATGTAACGTAACAAATAAAACAAACGATTCCTCAGCAGTCAGTTGGATACTGACTTCTAACTTCATTTCACTCTTTCACTGCGTCTAGGATGCAGCGCGCCTCCGCTCCACCATCCACCTGTAAAATCCACCCTCCAAGCGACCATCTAGCATCCTGCAGTGCGGCATCGGCTTTATAGTTACAATTTTCCATCTCTTTTTTATATTTATACGTCCTTGACAGTTTGTGTCAAATAGTCAGATGAGTAGGTGGCAGACATTTTGATCTCTTAGATACACTACGACCGATTACGTAATGTTCTAGCAATTGCAAATATTGTGTTTTGTATAAATTGTGTTGTAATATCGTTATATCGTTACAAGACAAGTGTTGTAATATCGTTATTAGTTATTATTATGTGTGTTTACATATAAATTTAAAACTAAAGTATATTTGGCTACATTTTTATTAGATCATTTGACTAGAAAAGGTCAAATTAGTAATGTAATTCAATTTGATCTACAGGATAGGCAAAAGAGAATCAGAATCAGACCTAGTGTGCCGGCAGGAACCCAATAAGAAGCTGATGAACCGCCACAAAAAGAGATGTGTCCTCTGCACCACTAACTGGTATCATACGACTATCTAGTATCTAGACACGAGTGTAAAAAATGCCAAAAATCACTTTGTCTGCAACACGCAAATATTGTATGTGCGACTTGATTGATTAATTCTATTCAGCCCAACGAACAACGGAAATAATCTTGTAATTAGTTCTTTGCTTTTTAACTATTTTGAATGTATCATACGTGCTAATTTCGTGTTATGGAATAAAAAATATGTTTAGGAGCGTAGCCGCAAAATTTCGGACCAATACGTTTTAAATGCATTCATTTTTTTTTCGAATCCTGAGAAAACTAATAAATATTTTTGAAAAAGTATCCCGCACAAACCTTATGGAAATTAGGTCCCAGTGGATTTCGTTCATACTTTGGGAAAATACTCTTTGAAGCATCCTGATAAAAAGTTCTCATGGGCACAACTTTTTCAAGATATAGAGGCACAAACTCGGAAAATTATAAGATTTACTGGGTATTCCAATTCTCTGAGTTACTGGTAATCTGGCAACATGTAGAAGTTTGGATCAAGGAAAAGTACTAGTAGTCTAGGATTTTGTCCTGGCTATCCAATGGCGACCTTTACTTTGACCTGGACTTTCAACGGACGTTATCTTATAGAATTTCGAGGGTTTTCGGCATTGAATTGATATAAACAGATTACTCATGGGTTTTTAGGATCGCTAAATACGAATATGCCATCAGAACTTCCTCCGGAGGACGTGGTGGCCAGGCCCACTGCAAGGGACGTCATCTTCTAGAGTTTCGATGATTTTCGGCATTTAATTGATGAAAATGAATTACTAGAGGGTTGTTTCAGGTCGCTAAACACGAATATGCCACCAGAACTGATTCCCGAAGCACCTGGTTTCCAAGGTCAATGAAAGGCGCTCCTGGAGTTTCGAGGGTCTTTGGTACTACATTAATGCAAACGAATTAGTTATAGGTTTTTGGGGTTGCTGAACACGAATACGTGATCAGCACAGACACAGGAGCACCTGGTGCCTAAGACAGGATATCTTCTGGAGTTAAAAACCAAAGAGTAATCCATTTGATTACTCCGAAACTCCAGAAGATAACCTGTCTTAGGCACCAGGTGCTCCTGTGTCTGTGGTGATCACGTAGTCGTGTTCAGCAACCCCAAAAACCTATAATTAATCCGTTTGCATTAATGTAGTACCAAAGACCCTCGAAACTCCAGGAGCCCCTTTCATTGACCTTGGAAACCAGGTGCTCCGGGAGTCGGTTAGGGTGGCATATTCGTGTTTAGCGACCTCAAAAAACCCTCCAGTATATTCATTTGCATCAATTGAATGCCGAAAACCATCGAAACTCTAGATGACGTCCCTTGCAGTGTCCCTGGCCACCACGTCCTCCGGAGGTCAATTCTAATAGCATATTCGTGTTTAGCGATCCCAAAAACCCATGAGCAATCTGTTTATATCAATTTAATGCCGAAAACCCTCGAAACTCTAGAAGATGACGTCCGTTGAAGGTCAAGGTCAAAGTAGAGGTCGTCATTGGATAACCAGGAAAAAGTCCTAGACTACTAGTACTTTTCCTTGATACAAACTTCTACATGTTGCCAGATAACCAGTAACTCAGGGAATTTGAATACCCAGTAAATCTTATAATTTTCCGAGTTTATGCCTCTACATCTTGAAAATCCTTCATAAGATTGAGTTATGCCCATGAGAACCTTTTATCGGGATGCTTTAAAGATTATTTTCCGAAAGTATTAACGAAATCCACTGGGATCTAATTTCCATAAGGTTTGTGCGGGGTACTTTAAACGGAGGATGAAATATTACATTATTAACGAGGGCCTTAGAAAAGTCCCTTAGAATAATCAAAAAAGTTCTTTTGAATGAGATATTTGAAATTAAAAATCACACTAAATTTTCTGTTTTTTTTTCACGCCTTTAACTTATTAAAATAATAGAAGGAATCATGTTGGTTAGTAATAGCAATCTGATTTTGTATGAGAGTTTAATGAAAGGGTAATAAATCAATTAGAAGTTCTGTCCGACAAAATACATGGAACCTTTTCGTAGTCTGACGTTCGAAACCTGTAACCTGTCCCACAATTAAAACTTCCCCTGATCCAGTGTTCCCGTACATCAGAGTTTGTCCGACTAGACACTGTTAAGCTATTAACAAATTCTCAGCTTGCTATTTATAAACTATTTTTTGGTACGCGGGATCCATGCCTATTGATCTTATAAGAATCGTAAAAAATGACAAATATTGCGTAACGTTTATTTAACAGCTTTATAGAAACGGACTGAATTTGCGGTTAAACGCAAAAATCTGCGGTAATAAATAGCAGTCTGATTTTTGCATGAGTGTAACAAATCAATTTAATGTTCTGTCCGACAAAATACATGCATGGGAGGTTTTCGTAATTTGACGTTCCAAATTGTTAAACTGTTCCGCAATTAAAACTTTCCCAGTTCCAGTGTTCCCGTACATCAAAGTTTGTCCGACTAGACACCGTGAAGTTATTAACAAATTTTCAGCTTGCTATTAATCAACTTTCTTTTGGTACGCGGGATCCAGGCCTATAAACAATTAGTCAGGGAGTTTCGATTCTCGGTAATAATTTAGTCTTTCATTCTGCGTTGAAATTTTTCAAAAATGCTTATTATAAGTATTAGTTTTCTCAGGATTCGCATTTTAAAAACATTGGCCCGAAATTTTGCGCCTACGCTCTTAAATAAACATTTAAAAATGTCTAAAATTAGTAAACTTTTTTATTTATAATTACTGCTTCTTCTTCTTCTTCTTCTTTTTATATAGACATTACTCTGTCTGTTTTTCAATGTGCCTCCAGTAAGTTGTCATTCCATCTTTTTCGTGGTCTTCCCACTGATCCTCTTCCTATTGGGGAACCGTCTCTCGCCGTCCTTACTACTCTATTTGTTGTCATTCGGCTTATGTGGTCGTTCCATTCTACTCTTCTGCTTTTCACCCAGTTATTAATGTTGTCCACCTTGCATCTCCTTCGTATATCTGCACTTCTAGCTCTATCCCACATCGTCTTACCATCGATTTTTCGCAATGTTTTCATCTCTGCTGTTTCTAGCATTCTTTTTGTCCTTTCTGTATCAGGTCGTGTTTCTGCCGCGTATGTCATTATTGGTCTGATGACTGTTTTGTAAATTCTGGCTTTCACTTCTTTTCCGATGTTTTTATTTCTCCATATTGTTTCATTCAGGCAACCTGCGGCTCTGTTTGCTTTATTCACCTGATCTTCCACTTCTGTTTCGACCGTTCCGTAGCTGCATAGTGTGATGCCTAGATATTTAAACTCCATGACTTGTTCTATTATTTGACCCTCCAGCTCTAATTTACACCTTATTAGATCTGCTGTTATAACCATGCATTTAGTCTTTTTTGGGGAAATTAACATGTTAAATTTTCTAGCGGTTATATTAAATTCGTGCAGCATAAGTTGTAAATCATCTTCACTTTGAGAGATTAGTATTGCGTCGTCTGCATAGCAGATTATTTTAAGTTGTTTTTATCCCATTTGGTATCTTTTTTTTGTTCTTACTTTTTTTATTATTTCGTCCATGATCAGGTTGAACAACAGAGGACTCAGGGAATCTCCCTGTATTATCCAATTGCCAGCTTCAATTGGGTCAGTCAGTTCATCATCTACTTTTACTTTTATTGTATTGTTCTGGTAGATATTTTCGATCGTTTTAATTATTCCTAGAGGTACCTCTCTTTCGTACAATAAATGGATAACGTCCTTTAATTTGACCCTGTCGAATGCCTTCTTAAGGTCCACGAAACATAAGTATGCCGGTTTGTTGTATTCTAACGATTTTTCTTGAATCTGCCTCATTATAAATATAGCGTCGGTGCATGATCTTCCCGACCTAAAACCTTGTTGTTCTTCTGCTAATGTCATAATTTTATTCAGTTTGTTTGTTATCACTTTGGTCGTTAATTTTAGTGTTGTGTTTAATAAATTAATTCCTCTGTAATTCTCCGTGTCCGATTTTTCTCCCTTTTTGAAGAGAGGTATTAGGATGCTTGATCTCCATTCTTGTGGTATTCTGTTTTGTTCTATTATTTTTTGGATTAGTTTTAATAATTGTTTAGTCAGGTCTTGTCCTCCATACTTTAGGAGTTCATTCAATATTCTGTCCTCTCCTGGTGATTTTCTATTTTTTAATTTGCTTTATGCTTCCGTTACCTCTGCTTCTTCAATATTTGTTTCTTCGTTTGTTGTCACTTCAGGTGTTGGTGGTTCGTTATCGTTATCTTTAGCAAACAGAGATCGAAATTAGTCTGCCCAATTACCATACGTCTGCCATAATTACTGCTACTGTGTAAATAGTTAATTATTAATATTTCATACCAAAATAAAAAAAAAATCCAGCAAAAAATCCACTGATTCTCTCAGATACGCTACTCCCGAACAAGTCATAAAGTTACTACGCCCGACGGAAGGTTAAGCAGTATTTATAATCTATTATTATTAATTTACTTCTAAATTTTTTGTGCAGCAGTGTCTGTAAGCGAAAAAATAAACGTCTATTATCTTTTTTGAATAATCAAATACTTTGCACTTTAGTGCTCCAAATAATCAAATAAAGTGCAAACTGGAATCATCACTTTATTAGGTTAATTAAAATGACCTGGGTCTTATTCACTGATCTATACCAGTGGCGCGGTATAACTTAATTAATTATATTTAAAACCAAACTAGGGCCGTTGTGTTACTTTGTTTTTTTTTTTTAAATAATATTTTACTTTAAAATCGATCTTGAAACATATATTTATATTTTGCTCTTTTATTAATGATAATTGAAAATACTGACAGTATTATTTATGTTTTGACATTTAATTACACTTATGACAACTGAATTAATAGTAGGTACGTTCGCTAACGGTATAATATTGTAAAACCTCTTAATTTTAAGAGGAAACAGTAGCGATCAACAGGTAGCAAAAACGCGTTCCAAGATTGCGGCTGTAATTTTGATTATTTTTTCGAGATATTTGGCACACGTATTCTTAATATAATAAAGAATGGCGGTACAAGCCCAATTTGAAAAATACATTCATATGTGGAAATTACTCTGTAATTAAATACAATATTAAAAAAACGAGCCTGTACCGCCATTAAGAAAAACAAAAAAATACACTTTCTTCAAATAACGATGACTAGATTTTGTGTCATTTTGGAACTACTAAAATTTTTTATTTCATTAGTAGTTCCAAAATGACACAAAATCTAGGTATCGGATAAAAAAAGTTTATTTGAAGAAAGTGTATTTTTTTGTTCTTTTTAATGGCGGTACAGGCTCGTTTTTTTAATATCGTATTTAATTACAGAGTAATTTTCACATATTAATATATTTTTCAAATTGGGCTCTGTAGCGCCATTCTTTATTATATTACGCATACGTGTGCCAAATATCTCGAAAAAAATCAAAATTAAAAATTTTTAAAAATTTTAATTTTGAAAAAATATTTTTTTCAAAATAACTTAAAAATTATGAGAGATACCAAAATGTGAAACCGTAAAAAAGTCGGCTTTGCTTTTCTAAATATTTATGCCCGACGCGTAGCGGAGGGCAGTAATCATTCAAGGGAGGAAAAGACACTTTACTCCCATGTTATACATATGATTTTTCCACCTTCCTCAAATAACAAGTAATTTTTTCATTTTTAAATTATGTATTTATGTAACTAACTAACAATATTTATTAAAGAACCAAAACTAACAAGTAGGTACAGTAGAACTGTCAACTGTCAAATATAAGTCAAATTATTAATGTAAACATTGTTAAATCAAAATAGCAATTTACAACTTTGCTTTCTACAATCAGGTCCGGAAAAGTTTACTTTGTTTGTGAAAGTATCACTAAATAAAGGACCCTCATTTTTGTAATTAACAAAATCGACCTCTTTCGGCATTTATTTCTAAAATTGGCCCATTCGTGAAAAAATTAATTTATTCCAACCTAAACGTCCTCACTGTTACATGTCCTTACAAGAAACAAGTAATAAAAATTATCCTCATTTCTTAAAATCAAAAGGGTGTAAGATACTTTTGTTTACTAAATTTCAACTAAAAACTGAAATTCAATTATTTCGTTAAAAGTTTTCTGCAAACAACTCTGTTACTCTTTCTAGGATATACATTTATATAACGTTTTATTGGCTTTTTAACGTGAGTTATGGAATGTGAAATATGTGACAGACATTTTCTATCGATTATCTCCAACTAAAATAGGTCAAATCTTATTGGAACGTTTCACAATTAACTGCTAACAGGATTTGTCTAATTAGGTATATTATTTTATTGGGAGTTAAACCAGTTCTAAATTGCATCAGGTTTTAAACAAACATCCAACTAGATAAGGCGAAAAGCTCCGGTTCGTTCAAAAAATATTTCCATGAGATTTTTTTGCATAATCACTTTCGTGATAATCTTCTCTTGGCATCAATTTTTCTCTATTTGTTCACAATGTACATAGAGAGGTTAAAGAACTCACAGGTGGGCTAAGATAGAGTCAGAAAGGAAATCTAACTGAATCTGACGGAAACATCATCTTGGACAAACAGAGTAAAATAAAGTACTTAAAAAAATAAATAATACTCGAGTCGAGGTCCACCCTGATCACCAGGTAGTTCAAAGACCATCGTCGTTATCATATTCGTGCTCAGCGGTCTCGAAAACCACCAAGTAATGACTTTTCACTACTTAATTCGAATGAAAATAACAAAATTCCAAGAGATGCGGTCCACCCTGAGTACCAGGTAGATTGAGGACTATCGTCGTTTTCATATTCGTATTCAGCGACCTCGAATACCCCATAGTAATGACTTTCGACTGACTGAATGAAAATAACATAAAACTTTAGGAGACGAGTTTCACTCTGGGCACCAGGCATCTCGAAAACCATCGTTTCTCAAAAACTGAGTACGCGATTACCCCACGTAATGCTTTTCGACTGATTTCGAATAAACGAGGACCATCGTTGTTATCATTGTGTTCAGCGACTTCGAAAATCCCCCTAACAAAATTGAACTCATTTCTTTCGATACTTTTAAAGTTGATAATTTTTGAGTTTCTATGCACTTTTTAAGACGCTTTTTTCCTACTGCCCAAAATGCAATTTTCATTTTACTAATCGAATGTAAAACGTTGCATGGCGATTCATCTGACTACGGAAAATTGGTAGGTTTTTTACTTTTTAGTGCTTTATTTCCTCGACTATATAACAACAAATGTGTATTTCTTCCATATAGGGGAGTGCAATTAGAACGAAAACATGCATTGTTTCGGAAAAATTCAAACAAGCTAATATTTTCTAAAACTTTTTTTGTTAGTTTATATACATGTTAAAGTAAAGTTCTACTCGCAGATTTGGCCGTTAATTGTTTATTAATTGTTTAAACAGTAACAATTGTTTTGTACTTAAATAATTTTAAAAATATCGTTAAATTCATCATTTTACTTTGATCAAATATGTTTCTATTTTGATTTTGATTATGCTGAATCCGAATATGGCCTTGCAATTTGAAAATTCTTGTACAGAAGCTCTTATACAGTGTGTCTGCGCAGCTAGGAACCACATGGAAAACTTTTTTATTATCAATTTACGAAAAAAAGTTATTCTTAATAAAATGCTCTGGATAGTCAAAAATCTAAAACTCAACCATCAGATATCAAATTCTATCAATTTTATACGAGTTATGTCAAAAATATGAATTTCGTTAAAGAGTAAAGTACCTTTATATTCCAGAATATCAAAAAATTCTATTATGAAAAGATGTTTGAAGTTAGAAACTACATCTAAATATACAATAACATCATTCTAATCAAAAAAAAATTTTAATTTTTTCTCAAATTACGGATACTCATCATTTTATTACAATTATGATAACTATTTTATTATCACTTTTACGAAAAAAAGTTCTTCTTCATAAAATGCTCTCCCTGGTCAAAAATCTAAGATACAACGATTAGATATCTAACTTTTTTAATTTTATACGAGGTATGTAAAAGATATGATTTTTTCTTGAGAGTTAAGTGCCTTTATTATTCACAATATTTTAATTAGAAGGATATAATTGAACACTAAAACAAATGTTTCAATTCCAAACAACTTTTCTTAATAATAATTTTCGATATTGTGAAATGTAAAGGTACTTTACTCTTGAGTGAAATTCATATTTTTTGACATACCTCGTATAACATTAATTAAATTTGATATTTGATGATTGCATCTTAGATTATATACGATGCAGAGTATTTTATAAAGAATAACTTTTTTTTCGTAAAACTGATAATAAAAAAGTTATCAATAGGTTCCAAGTTACGCAGACATACAGTATAAGAGATAAATTTTTTTTTGCTTAATGTTTATTATTATTGACGCTTATTATTAAATGTATTTTAGGTAAGTTTTACAGAAAAAAGTTTTGATAACTTTTTGATGATTTTTTTAGCTGGTAATGTTGGGTTTTTGTATTAAATTTTTGTTATCTTTCTTAATTTTCTTAAAAAGAAATAGTCTATTTCATTTCTAAAATAAAATAATTTAGTGAATTTTAAAGATTACATCCTAAGCTTTAAAAAAGCACTTATATAACTGTAATAGATCTGTTCAAACTTGAGTAATACCGTCTTAAAATGGTGGTAATTCTACAAAATTACGAAGATTACAAAAATTATTACATTTTTTGAGACGTCATATTATTTGAATTAAATTTTTGAGATTTTTTTGAATGAAACGTCATTTAGTAAGATGCTTGAAAGGTAAGTTGTGTACAATTGAGAGTTTTATAACAAAAATTGTATTAGTTACACATTTTTAACTCATTTTTAAACAAAATTCATGTAAGGGCTTATTTTCCGCCCACACCGTACTTATGCCCATACATTTTATTTCTTTCTATTATAACCATAGGATAGCTTTATTCTTCTTCTTTCATGTTCAATGTGTAAAATTTCATTTGCTCCATTAGTTAAAGAATTACATTAAAATGACTCAACCGTGCACTTCGCCGTACGTTAGTTTACAGTGCGCCAATGTTTGTGAGAATGGTGACTTTAGCGTTATAAATAAAAAATTATTGAAGATACAGATTTAATTTTAGAAAATTCTTGATGTAAGGTTTTTGTTGTAAAATTTTCTGGATTTTTCAATGGTCAAGTCAGTTTTTTTCTAAAATTTATATTTTCGGAGATATTTAAAAAATATCTAATTTCGTAGTTCATTTTTTTAATAAAAATTGAAGCACCCACTTCTCGAGTAGAACTTTTTGATATGTTGTTTATTAAACATTTTTTAATGAAATTACAAAAAGTTCTATCTTGTTTGATTTTTTCCGAAGTTAAAATCTATATGCACTCCCCTAATAAACAGATAGTAAATATTAAATGAAAGTAAAATATATTTTTATTATTGTCAAATTTATGGGATTTATGTCGATTCTTTAAAACTCTGCTAAGCCGTTTGAATAATAACACTTTTGCCCATTTACTTTTTTGGGAATCTTGGGGGTAACAAAGTTTTAAGTTCTTCGACAAACCAATATTTCACTCAACATTATCCGTTGTTATACTCATTTCTCTATGTTTCGCCATATCACTTATCCAATTTCGTTTTATTTATGGCGACAAAACTCAAAAGGAGAATTTATGAGTGTTGTCAACTTTCTGGTAATATATGTCTGCTAAGTATGCCTACAGGGGCTAAAAGGTGTGTAGGGCGGTATATTGTATGTTGTGTGCCATACGAAAATATTAAAAAATTCATTAAAAAATAAAATATTAGTCACTAGCACACGGCCCTTTTTTGAAAATGATTACAAAAGTCTTAAAAATGGTTTTCCAGTCTTCCAGATTCTGAAAATTTTCAGAGAATCTACATGTTGGACGCGTTTTCGCATGCACAACATCTAAACCTGTATGATTTAATAAAATTGTGTCTTGACTAGGAAAGTTTTGGGGTAGTTCTGATTTCTTCCATGATATATGGATTTTGAGCTGCTGAATCCGAATATGAGGTTTGCGGACAAAATTTCTTGCCGGAACATTGAAAAAATCGCGAAATGGTCTGTTAACAGACATTAAAGTACTTAAAATTATCTACAAATATCACTATTTACTTTTTATTTCAGACGAACCGTTCGGTCTAAAGTACAGGTTGAAAATTGCCAATTTTTAACGGTCTCGGCAAAACCCACTTTTTACATTCCAAAACTTTATTTTTTATTAGAATGCTGTCATTTGATAAATTTCTCATAGTATTCTGTACAAATAATAAATGTTAGTATATAGGTATGGTATGTCTCTTGTGACAGCTTCAATGAGTCCATTCCGTTCTAAGAGGCCGGGAGTGTCTCTGCTTTTCCCTTAAAGCCACAGAAGATCAGGTACAGATGGAGTCACAGTTTCAGTTGGTGTGAACATTTCCTTTGGATCTGTTATCTTGCTTTCTGATAAACCTTGAGGTTTTGCCCTTTTAAAATGAATTAGTTGAACAGCTCCCTGACTTCCATAAACTTCAGGTGCCGGTTTCTTTTTATCCGAGGAATGAATTGGTTAGGAGCTACTGCATGTTTTGGTGCGATACAAGAAATGCCACATATGACGTGAAAAGTGTGGTAATCGTCGATTGTATGTACGTTAAAATCAGCGTTATCGTACACCTGCTGTGTAAAGCACGGCAGGTCAATTTTCTGCGGATCGCCTGCGAATGCTGACACTTCCAGGCGAACAGCTTCTGTATAGGATGAACAAAACCCCAAAGAGGAAACTACATCAACCTATTTTCTTGAGCCGTACTTTTTGTAGAAAACGGTCAACCCTGCAAGGAATGGTGAGACCAACTATCTGGGCCTTACTGCCGCTACAAGTCTTTGAGCAAGCGCGTTGCTTATCTGGAAGTGTCAGCAATCGCAGGCGATCCGCAGAAAAATGGCCAGCCATGCTTTACACAACAGGTGTACGAGAACGATGATTTTAACCCTTTCTATACCAGGCCTTAATTTGCATGTTGGTCCCTCAATCCCAAAGGTTTTTTCATGCTTAGAGTTACATTGCCTTATACAGGGTGTAACAAAAATACAGGTCATAAACTTAATCACATATTCTGGGACCAAAAATAATTCGATTGAACCTAACTTATTTTAGTACAAATGTGCACATAAAAAAAGTTACGGCCCTTTTAAATTACAAAATGAAAACCGATTTGTTCGAATGCATCGAAAACTATTGGAGATTTTTTATTGAAAATAGACATGTGGCATTCTTATGGCAGTATCATCTTAAGAAAAAATTATAGTGAAATTTGGACACCCCATAAAAATTTTATGGGGGTTTTGTTCCTTTAAAGCCCCCCAAACTTTTGGGTACGTTTCAATTAAATTATTATTGTAGTACCATTAGTTAAACACAATATTTTTAAAACTTATTTTCCTCTTAGTACCTTTTCGAAAAGTCAGTTTTTATCGAGATATTTCGAATATTTGTCAAATCCACCACATATTTGCATATGGTTAAGTACGATTATGGAGACTTGGTAATAATATGAACATTTATTTATGATTTACATTTTTAGGGATATTTTGAACCATATTAAAAAAGAAGCCACATCTCGATAAAAGGTGCCTTTTCGAAAAAATACAAAGAGGCAAAATTTTTTAAAAACACTACGTTTAACTAATGGTACCGCAGTAATATTTTAACTGAAACGTACACAAACATTTGGGGGGTTTAAAAGAACAAAACCCCCATAAAATTTTTATGTAAACATATTGAAAAATAAGCCTCAACTCGATAAAAACTGCCTTATCGAAAAAATAAGAGGCAAAAAAGTTTTAATAATATTGAATTTAACTAATGGTACCACAATAATAATTTAATTGAGACGTACACAAAAGTTTGGGGGGTTTAAGGGAACAAAATCCCCATACAATTTTTATGGGGTGCACAAATTTCACTATAATTTTTCTTTAAAATGTTCCCGCCATAAAAATGCCACATGTCCATTTTCAATAAAAAATCTCCAATAATTTTCGATATATTCGAAAAAATCGATTTTCATTTTGTAACTTCAAAGAACTTTTTTTATGTGCATATTTGTACTAAGGTAAGTTAGGTTCATTCGAACTATTTTTGGTCCCAGAATATGTGATTTAATTTATGACCTGTATTTTTGTTACACCTTGTATATACGTCGCATATAAATAAACAAATAAATGACCAAAACATATTTTTTAACCAACTTAAACGTTTTCTTTTTAAAAGTACTCATCAGAGAGCAAAAAAAACTTGAAAAAATGTAACTTAACTTAAAAAAATAATTTTCTTTTTTGTGGTACTCCTCAAAACATGACACTACCCAAAGGCCGACTCCGCATCTTGCACACATGTATCTCGATTCGCTTCTTTTTTTTCTGGTCTTTTCTGTGGCTACAAACGCTTCACCTTCTAGCAGCTACCTATAAGCGTTGCCACCAGTGCTACAATATAGCATAAAATATGTGGGGTGACCCAAATATGTGAACAAATAATATATACGGCAATGGGTCCGCATGACCTGTCTTAGGTGCCAACATTTTGAAGCTTTAGGAACAATAATCTAACATTTTCGGACATATTTCTACGGCATTAGGACACCAATGAGTCTAAAATTTTATAAGCAACGCATATTTTCGGCTTTGGTAAATTGAGACTATAACACCCTGAACGTATATATACGGCGGCTGGGAATACAGAAAGGGTTAACGTGCATACAATATGCAATAGCTCCTAAGCAATCCATTCCTCGGCTAAAAACTAAACCCGCACCTGAGGTTTATGAAAGTCAGAAAGCTGTTCAAAGTGTTCAACTAATACATTTTTGAGAAATAAAGATCCGAAGGGAATGTTCACACCAACTGAAACTGTGACTCCATCTGTGTCTGATCTTCTGTGGCTCTAAGGGAAAAGCAGAGACATTCTCGGTATTTTAGGATGGAATAGATTCATGGAAGCTGCGAGAAGAGACATACCATATTCATATTATGAACTAACATTTATTATTTGTACAGAAAACTAGGAGAAATTTATCAAATGACAGGATTTTTGGATTTTTTCAATGTTCCGGCAAGAAATTTTGTCCGCAAACCTCATATTCGGATTCAGCAGTCCAAAATCAATATATAATGAAAGAAATCAGAACTACCCCAAAACTCTCCCACTAGGGAGCTCGTAGAGTACAAATTGACTGAATCAGTAGCTCTAGCGCGGTTATGTTGTGTTATCGCAAAACTATAATTTTTCATTTTAATCAAAAATTATACGTTAAAATAAAATAAATTATTTTTGTCGGACAAAAAAGAGGGCGCGATCGTCGAGTCCGACACCCATATGCGGTGTTCGAGTCTAGCGCTGTACAGTTTTGTTATTACAAAACTCTTAATTTTCAATTGAAAGTGCTCATAATTAATTACAAAAGATTTTCGATCTCTATTGTCCGACAAATTTTTAGGATCGTTTATTTAGTGCGACAACGAGTTATATTACAACGACCGCTACCATCCAATATATTCTACCACGTGGAATCAACACGAGGCTACGCCGCGTCGCAGCGTTGAACATTCTGGACCTAATTGCGACGTATTGGACAGCAAGATCAGCAATTATAAAATTATAAAACACCATGTAAAAATCAATATTTTTCAGTCTGATTAAAATCTTTAAATAAAAGTCTAATTTAAATGTTAAAGTAAAGTCTGATTTTAAATTATTGAGTTGTATCTAAAATCTTTGTTTGTCGAAATAAAAGTTTAATTGTGAAGTTCAGTTTTTTAAAAAAGTGTTTTTCCAAAGAACATTCATAATTGGCGCAGAGTCAGTACGGAAGTGGAAGAGTCTTTACAGATCCTCGTCATTTTTAAGTGTTTGTCCACTGTTCCAAGAACCAGCCCCAGGGAAACTGTTGCAGAGTTCACCCGAGGGAATTAGCAGTTAGAAATAGAAGTTAGGAGCCTTCAGGAGCAAAGGAATGCACATCGGCATCGTCTTTATCCTGTAGGCGATTTTTATTATTACTTAGAATTAAGAAGATTAAATTTTAAAAGAAATATTATTAAATCAGACTCCTCTGAGTCCTTAGATTGAAACAGAGCTAGATTAAGCAGATAAAAACAAAGATTTGACTTTAGAGCCAGATTTAGAAACTTATTTAAAGAAAAATTTGAATAGCTTAATAAATACTATATATTAATAGACACTAGAGATTAATAGATAAGTAATAAGCAGTTTAAGATTGATATATTTGAAATTACTATACGTATTTAACTATTGACTATATATATTGAAATTTTTTTAAATATGGCAGTTCCACAATTTGACGTGAAAAATTTATGCATTCTTCCAAATTTCGACGGAAACCCAAATGAATTACATGAATTTATTAAAGTTTCTACAATACTTCTAAACCATTATTATGATAGACTAAATGCAGCTAATATCCAAAATAAATTTTTGCTTCATGGTATTATAAGTAAATTAACAGGTAGAGCCAAAGAAGTTATATCTGTATATGGATGCGAAACTTTTGACGAAATAAAAAATGCATTAATTCAAAATTTTGGAGACCAAAGAGACGAAAATTCGCTTACAAGAGACCTAGTAAATTTAAGACAAGGAGCAACAGAATCTATCATGCATTTTTACGAAAAAATAATGGGACTTTTAAGCTGTATCAACAATTACTTAGAATTACATACTGTAATTGCCGACATTAAAAGAAGCAAACAGGAATTTTTCCGTCAACAAGCTCTTACAACATTTTTAGCAGGCCTACGAGAACCAATCGGCTCTGTTATCAGAGCAATGAGACCAGGAAGTTTAGCTACGGCGATACAATACGTACAGGAAGAAAATAATGTTAGGTATCTTCAAAAAAATCAAATAAGTCAACCTTCAACATCAGGAAGAAGCGAAAAATATCAAGAACGTCGACCTCAGAGACAGCAAATGCCCTTACCTGTCCAAAAACCATTTTATCAACAGCAAAATTTTGCACCTCCGCAATGGCAGCAACCAATCAGGAAATTCTACCCACAGAATCAGTTTCAACAACCACATTGACAACAAAACTTCAACCAATTTAGTCAAAATTCAAACCCTCCAGCATTCAGGACCCAGAACCAGTCAAATGTATGGGCACCCAAAACCGGACAGCCAAAGCAGTATGGTGGCTCCCGCCTTCTGAGCCACCCTGGATACTGAGGGGTGGTTACCCCGACTATGAGGGTTGATGTAGTAAATATAGTTCGTTGTTAAGACATTTATTTACACGTTAAATATATCACAGAAAATAACTGGTGGTATATTATTTACTTGAAATCGATGTTACCCCGTCGAATCTCAACTGCTAATTGATTTATCTGTTCTCGTAAAAATATAATTAAAGTCGGTTATTGTTTATTTACTATTTTGGTAAGCCGAGGTGACCGTGATTTAAAGTGCTGACTGTTAATAAACACCCACTGAATATTATTGCAACTCGACCTTGTATCAAATACTAGCATGCAAAACTAGGTTACTCGTATTTATTAAACAAACATTACCACGGGCATTTAATTATTAAAAGGTTTATTTGTAATATGATGTTTATTGAGATTCTGTGTATCCCAATTCATCTTCCCCTTCCCCCGAAAATTTTCTGACTACGGAAAAGGAAGAAAATTTTTCTAATAGTACCACTAATTACTTGCTGCGTTTTACGAAGTACAATATATACATTTTTCCTATAAATACTAATTAGATACAAAAAATAAAAGTGAAAATGTTCGTTATCTAGACTGTTCCCGTTTCATTTGTCACTCACGGTGTTCTCGGATTGTAAGCATATAGTCTATTCTTATGTATTTCCTTGATTTTATTGTTTTCCGATCTGATCTTACAATTAACATTATTTACCTCTGTTATTGTGAAAGGGCCTACATAAAGACTATCAAACTTACCATTCCCTTCCCTTTTTACCAGGACTAGGTCTCCTATTTTAAATTGTTGTGGTGTTGCTTTGAGCTTATTCTTTTCTTGTCGCTCTTTTTTGTGCTTTAGTAAGAAGGTTCTAGCTCTCTCGTGTGCGCTTTGTAGTTTGTAACGTAACTCATTGTAGTAGCATCTATATTGTAACATGGTTGAACCTCCTGTGTAAGGTCTTCTGGTAGGTTAACCTTCCTGCCATATAATAGTTCAAACGGTGTGTAACCATGGTACGCGTTAGGGGTTGTATTGTAGCAGTATGTGAACATCCTGCAACACAAATCCCAATTTTCTCTGTCTTCATCTATGAATGCTCTTACGTACTCGTTTAATGTTCTGTGTAGTTTTTCGCAACTTCCAATGGACTGTGGATGGTATGCCGTTGAGAAGTTGTGCTCTATTTTTAATAGCTTTGTTAGTTCCTGCATTACTTCATTTTTATATTCTGTGCGTTGGTCTGTTCTTATTTGCTTCATGAGTCCGTATGTTGGTATGAAATGATCAAAAATTCCTCGGGCTATTGTATCTGCTTCTTTATTGCACACGGGTATGCTGACCGCGTATTTAGTAAGTTCACATAACATTGTTATACAGTATCTATTACCTTCGTTACTTTTAGTGAATGGACCTATCGTATCTATATATACTATGTCCCATGGTTTGGAAGAAGTGTCCGATATCACGAATTCTTCGACATGTGTTTTTTTCGGTTTATTAATTTGACATTTATGACATTGTTTAACGTATTTTCTTACGTCTTTTTCCAAATTTTTCCATCTAAATCTTGCTTTTAGCTTCTTTATGAGTCTGTTATTTCCTACGTGTCCTCCAAACATCGGATGATTGTGATATTCTTCTATTAGCCTGTGTTTTTCTTTGTCTTCTTCTATTGTTTCTGGTACTTCACATATGTATATTTCAACATTCTTTAATATTTTGTTTCCTTGTTTAATAAATCCCTCAATTGTGCACACTTTAAAAATAATATCGTTTACGTATATTTTTACTTTACGTACTGCATTCTCTACCGCCAGCTTATCAAGCTGTGCCAACATTTGGTTTAAATCGAAATGATTGAATCCTGTGGCTATGCTCTTGCTGCACTTTATTTTGTTTTTGACCCTAATGCTCAGCCTTGGTGAGATTAGTTCTGCTCCAAAAGACAAAATTGGTAGTCTATGCGCCTCTAAATTATTTAGTACCTTTCTTACTGTCTGTTTGTGGGCTTCTGGCTGTAGTGCGAGTTCGCTTTCTGCCTTCGTTTGCCTTGCTTCCTTCTTATTTTCTCTTGCTTGAGCTCGTGTTATAGCTAATATATGGGTATTGTCTATGTATAGGTTCTTTAGTTGATGTAATGTTATTCTTGAAAGACTATCTGCATAGTTATTTTTCCCTGTTATGTATTCTATTTCGAAATCGTATTCCTCTAAATCTAATCTGATTCTTGTAAGTTTCGAAGTTGGTTCTTTCATTGCAAATAAATGTGTTAGTGGTTTATGATCCGTTTTTACTAAAAATGTTGGTGCTCCATATAAATAACATTTGAAATGATTAATTCCCCAATGAATCGCTAGTAATTCCTTAACGATTATAGGTTTATTACATTCTCCTTTATTAAAACTTCTTGATGCGTATGCTATAGGTAGGTCTATTCCGTTATAATCTTGACTTAAAATTGCTGAACAACTCTCGTTGGATGCGTCTGTTGTTAGGATGAATTGTTTATTGAAATCAGGATATTTTAAGATCGGTGGCTTCATCAGAGATGATTTAAGCTTATTGAATGCTTTTTCACATTCTTCTGACCAAAAAAATTCTACTCCTTTTCTTGATAATCTGTTGAGTGGTCTGCATATTTCAGCAAAATTTTGAATAAAACGTCTATAATAGTTACAAAATGCTACGAATCTTTTTGTTTCTTCCGCTGTCTTAGGTGTCGGGTATTGTTCAATCGTTGCATATTTTGCTTTGTCTGGTGATACTCCTTCCTGAGAAAGATCATGTCCTAAATATGTTACTTCTCTTCTAAAAAATTGACATTTTCCTGGGTTAAGTTTCAAATTGAATTTTCGACATGTCTCAAATGTCTTTTTCAGGTTGTCTAGGTGATGTTTTTCAGATATTCCTATCACTACTATATCGTCCATGTAAAGAAATGCTTTGTCTGGTGTTAATCCCGAAAATGCTATTGACATCATCCTTGAAAAGCTATTTGGGCTTACATTTAATCCAAAAGGTAATCTGGTAAATTGAAATGCTCCATTTTCTGTGCTAAACGATGTGTATTTTCTCGATGATTTTTCTAATGGTATCTGGTGAAAACCTGACATTAAGTCTATAACTGAAAACCATTTTGCTCTTCCTAGTTGATCTAGTATCGAGTCTATCCTTGGTAAAGGAAATTTGTCTGTGACTATTTTCTTGTTCAGTTGCCTAAAATCTATGCATAATCTCCATGCTTTATTTCCATCTATCGCCTTTTTCGGTACCAGTACTACTGGGCTGTTGTATTCTGATGTAGACGGTTCTATTATTCCTTGGTCTCTCAGTTTTTGCACTTGCCGGTTTAATTCCTCTGTTTGTGCATGAGGTGTCCTATAGTTTTTAATGTATACCGGAGTTTGGTCTTTAACTCTCAGTTTCTGCTCGTAGAAGTTGTTACATGTTAGCATGTCGTGCCTTAGGGCGAATATATCTGAATAATCTTCACATAAAGATACTAACTTATCGCGTATGTATTCTGGAATGTCTAACTTCAATGATTCCCGTAATTCCTTTTTCCTATCCTTGCTGTCGTTGATCAGTCTATATATGTTGAATAATTTAATGTCTAATGTTTTGATTTCGTTTGCCTCAACTTTTACTGTTTCGTAGGTTGTGTTCAAAATTTTGATGTACGGATTATTACTTGAAATAATTGCTCTCGCTATGAATATTCTTGGTTGTATTTCTTGTTGTTCCACTATCCTGTCGTTCTTCAGCGTTTGAAAAATTTTTACGATTCTGTAAATTTCACATCTGGGCGGTATTATTATCGTGTCATTATCTATATTATCCAAAATGTTTGTACTAATGTAACAATCGTTGTCCTCTTTAATGTGCATTTTAAGGTTAGCATAGTCTAGTATGCATTGAAAATTTGAAATGAAGTCTCTCCCAATGATTCCGTCGGTTGGAATAGGAAAGCTAGGTTCCACTAATTGAAAGATATGCTCAAGTCGAGATCCTTTTACTTCTAGTGTTGTTTCAACTTCTCCCATTGTTTGTAATTCTCCTTTAGTTACTCCTTTTATTTTCGCTTTTGTGTTTGGTTTCACAGGTTCCTTCATAAAATCTTGTGAACATTTCAGTATTGAAATATCAGCTCCTGTGTCTATGATAAAGGTATTTGTGTTTTCTAGGATTCCTGTTTTCATTCGTACAAAATTCGTTAGGTTTAAGTCGAAGTTGTAAATATTATATTCCACTTCTGACTGTGTACTTTCCTTGTTTCGTTCATTCAAAACCCCAACTGCTGGTTTTCTGTTTCCTCTTGGCTGTCTTCTAACTCAAGTAGCCTTACGTTTCTGTTTCGTCCTCCTCTCTGGTTTCCTCTGTACGTTTGGTTGTTGAATTGTCTATATCCTCTGTTGGAATAATTCCGTTGGTTTCCTGTTTCTTCTCCTTCGTTCCGTTGTCCGAAGTTATTTCTTCTTCCTCTGTCGTATTTGTTGTGGTATCCTCTTCGGTATTGCTGTTGTCCTCTCCTATTTTCATAATTCGTCCTATAATTGAACACTCTTCCCTGTGTGTTCTCCTCTGTCGTATCAATCGATAAAAATTTAGATACTACTTCCTGCGGTGTTGTGAAATTACCTGCCTCCAGTATTAACTTTGCTCTATCCGTATTAACGTTTCGCTTCATTGTTGCTACAACTGTTTCCGTTGTGTATTTTTCCGCTAGCTCCAATGGCATTCCTTCCGCTATGTATGCTACTTTCAACTGTTCCGCTAATTCCTCTACTTCGGATGCGTACACTGCTGCATCTTTGTTTCCTTGTCTTTTCTTTGTTAACTTGTCTATTATCGTTTTCGGATTGTCACCTCTTAATTCTTTCTTCAGTGCCGCTGCTATAAGTGGGATCGTATCCTCTGTAGTTATCAGATTTCTAGCCTTATTAGTCAATCTTGTTTTTATTAATGTTATTGCTGTTTCTTCATGTCCTTCTGCTATTTTTCCAAGTAACTCTAATGCGTCTAAAAATGGTTGTAATTTCCCTGCGCTTCCATCAAACTCGTTGGGCAATACCTTGCTTGCAATATTCAAAAATTCGTTGATTGTCAGAGCCATGTTTAATATTTTTATCTCTTGTTTTATGTCGCTTTTTCCCTCTTTTATTTCCTCGTCAATTTTTTCCTCTATCTCCTCGTCACTTTTTTCCTCTTCTACTTCTTCGTCGCTTTGTTCTTCCTCTATTTCCTTGTCGATTAGTTGATGTATTGAACTTGGAACTACTGTCCTTAAGTTTACAGCTTGAAATGAGCGTATAACTTTGTCTCTTATTTTTCCGAAATATTTGTTGCACGCTTCTCTTTGTTTTTCCGATAGCGCTTCCCAATTTTTCTTCGTTAAATGTGTGAATTTGTTATACAATTTAATTAGCTGTGTCGTTACTTCTTCTTGTATATCCTTAGATTTAGGTACTTTCTTCTTCAAGACCCTTCTACTTTGTCTTGTTACTTCTTGCGTAATCTCCTCAACTATTTTGATGAAATCTTCCCAAGTAACTTTGTTGCTACTCATTTATTCATAATTTTCTTATTCCTGTACCCGTAACGAACGCATAAATTTGACAGTCTTACGAGGTATAGTAAATATATATGAAAAATATTATGTCAAAAATAGTAAAAATATAGTAAATTGCCATAAAAAAATCAGTATATCACTCAATATAAATCACCATTAAAAAGGGGTCTACTGCTTAGCCAATACAAATGTAATAAAAATCAGTAGTCAAATAATAAATGGATAAGAATCAGCAAAGATAAAATATGTTGGTAAATATATAAAAAATCATATAAAAATCAGTATCAAATAAAATGTATCATTACGTCCTATAATAACTAATATCAGGGTTAAAAAAAATTCTGTATATTTTGATAAATATTGGTATCATAAGGAAATTAAAATAGAATAATTAAGTAAAAATAGGTAAACTTAAAAGGTAATGTGCGTCTTAAATGATAATTACGTTAATATTACTTTATACTTTATATTTTATATTATACGAATCAGGAAATACCATAAAAATAGCTAATATGGACTTACCACTTTAAACGTCTGTGTTCGTATAACCAAAAAGTCCTCGCTGCACGTTCCATGGCATTGTCCATTGTCCCACGATGTTCCATCTCCATACCAAGTTCCATTTTCCATATCATTCCATTTTCCATACCTCAGCTCCGTCTCGGGCCTGACGTCTCCATCGTTTTCCTATATACCACACTGTTCTAGGGTGGTCGAGATGCCAGAACATTGACGTTTTTCTCCGTACTCTTCTCGTCTACCAGTCCTGTGACGTCTTTCCAGTCTTTCTTCCCTGGTCTTGGATCGCCATATGGTGGCTCCCGCCTTCTGAGCCACCCTGGATACTGAGGGGTGGTTACCCCGACTATGAGGGTTGATGTAGTAAATATAGTTCGTTGTTAAGACATTTATTTACACGTTAAATATATCACAGAAAATAACTGGTGGTATATTATTTACTTGAAATCGATGTTACCCCGTCGAATCTCAACTGCTAATTGATTTATCTGTTCTCGTAAAAATATAATTAAAGTCGGTTATTGTTTATTTACTGTTTTGGTAAGCCGAGGTGACCGTGATTTAAAGTGCTGACTGTTAATAAACACCCACTGAATATTATTGCAACTCGACCTTGTATCAAATACTAGCATGCAAAACTAGGTTACTCGTATTTATTAAACAAACATTACCACGGGCATTTAATTATTAAAAGGTTTATTTGTAATATGATGTTTATTGAGATGCTGTGTATCCCAATTCAGCAGCCTAGACCAACACCTATGAGTGGAATATCAGAAACCACAACCAGAGGCCGTCAAAAATTTACACCAAATTACCGAGCACAACCAAAATTCACCGTAGAAGAACTTTACAATATACAATGCCACGGAGATGAGCAAGAAGAGAATGCCGACTACAATGATTACTATGAACCCGAATACGACAATTTTCTACAAGATACATACGAAAATCAACCAACAGAATACGAAGAAAATGTAAATTTTCGAGAGGACCCACCAGAAGCAGCCGAAACGTAACTGAACTTCATTCATTTCCCGACAAGAAGGAGCTACCTTACATTGAAATTTCTGAGTCTTCTTTACGACTTTTAATCGATACAGGATCCACAAAGTCATTTCTTAATCCAGAAATAGCTTCTTCATATTTTCCAAATTATATAAAACACGAACCCTTCGTCGTCACATCAATTTTTCAAAATGATTTCCAAAAATATTGTGTTGAAATTCCTTCATTTTCAGAATTTAATTCTGACAGCAAAATGAAATTTTATCTCTTTAAGTTTCACAAAACTTTCGATGGTCTTATTGGCCTCGACAATCTAAAACTCTTCGAAGCCCAATTAAACTTTCCTAAATCACTTCTAGTTACAAAAGATTCTACAATTCCCTTCAAATATTATGAAACAAACAAAACACAATTTTATTCCATCCATTTGGAACCAAATTCAATTAGCCAAGTCAAAATCCCAGTCAAAGAAGAAAAAGGAACCATCATTATTCCAACTCAAAAGGTACAAGGCGTCGTAGTACGAGAAGCCCTTACTAACGCCGAGAACCACCTCGCCTGGACCGAAATTGCCAACTTCACGTCAGAACCCATTCACCTTTCTCTTATGGAACCACTCGAAAGCCAGGAAATAGACATTCAAGATTTCCATGTATATTCCATGGAAACAACCTCCGAACCAGACTACAGACAAGATATCGACTACTTAATTAAAACCGAACATCTTAACGAAGAAGAAGAGTATCAAGTTCGCCAGCTATGCCGAAAATTCTCCGATATATTCCACCAACCAGACACTCCTCTCAGCTTTACTAACGAAGTTAAACACCACATCAGAACCAAGGATGAAGATCCTGTATATACGAAATCATACCGGTATCCGTATGTGCACAAAGAAGAAGTAAAGAAACAAATTTCTTCAATGTTAGAGCAAGGGATCATTCGACCAAGCCAATCGCCATGGTCCTCGCCCATTTGGATTGTGGCAAAGAAACCAGATTCATCCGGTAAAATAAAGTGGAGGATAGTGGTAGATTATAGAAAGGTCAACGAGAAGACAATTGACGACCGATACAGAATTCCTCACATAAGCGATATTTTGGACAAATTGGGAAGATGTCAATATTTTACGACCCTCGACTTAGCAAGCGGATTTCATCAAATCGAGATGGCTGAAGAAGACATTCCCAAAACAGCATTTAATGTGGAAAATGGACACTATGAATATTTAAGAATGCCATTTGGACTTAAGAACGCTCCGTCCACGTTCCAACGTATGATGGACAACGTATTGAAGGGACTTCAAGGAGAAATATGTCTCGTCTATATGGATGACGTAATAGTATACTCAACATCACTACAGGAACACATAGTAAATCTCACAAAAGTATTCCAACGATTGAGAGAAGCCCGACTAAAAATCCAAGTTGACAAATGCGAATTCTTAAAAAAGCAAGTTAATTTTCTGGGACACGTAGTCACACAAGAAGGATAAAACCGAATCCAGCGAAAATTGAAGCAATAGAAAAATATCCAATAACGAAAACAGCAAAAGAAATTAGAGGATTCCTTGGACTCTTGGGATATTACAGAAAGTTTATTCGAGACTTCGCAAAAATCACAAAACCTTTAACAAGATGCTTGAAAAAGGACGCAAAGATCGAACATACACCCGAATTCGTAGAATGCTTTGAAACATGCAGGAAATTATTAATGAATGAGCCTTTATTGCAATATCCAGATTTTTCGAAACCGTTTAACCTCACAACAGATGCCAGCAATTTTGCTATCGGAGCAGTACTTTCCCAAGGACCAGTTGGTAGTGATAAACCAATTGCCTTAGCTTCCAGGACACTAAATGAAACTGAGACCAAATACTCAACAATAGAAAAGGAAATGCTAGCAATGGTGTGGGCAACTAAGTATTTCCGACCCTACCTATTTGGAAGGAAATTTAAAATACTTTCAGACCACCGTCCCTTGCAATATCTATTTTCCCTAAAGGAACCAAACTCCAAACTAGTACGTTGGAGATTAAAATTAGAAGAATTTGACTACGAGGTAATTTACACAAAAGGAAAAGCTAATACCAATGCCGACGCACTCTCTCGAATCGAAATTCACACAAAGGAAACTAAGGACATCGATTCACAAATTAAGGAAGTCTTTCACGACTTAGTAGACATGGAAGACGATGGATGGTCAACGACTAATAATCCAGATGGAGATCGAATAATCGACGAGAATGTAGAAGAAAAAGCAACATAATTAATCCAAAAAAACATCCCAGAAGACACTGTTGAAAACGAAGATCGAAACATCCAAGAAGACACTGTTGAAAACGAAGATCAAAACATGGATGAAGACGGAAATGAAACCATACATACAGCAGTAGAAAACCCAATTCTTGGTATACCTATTTCGGAAAAACCACTTAACTTCTACAATAACCAAATTATAGTCAAAATCGTCAATTACAATCCACGACCTCCAGCAATTATACAAACCTTTCCGAATAAAAGACGTTATCATATCCAGCTATCGAAAGATCAGTTAAAAGCTGATACCATAAAAATTTTTAAGGAACACCTCAACCCGAAAAAGAAGTATGCAATTTTATTTGAAGCAGAAGAAGAAATTTTTGCAGAAATTTGCGAAATTATTAGAAAAACTTTTAAAAACAACGCATATGACTTAGTAAAATGTAATCTTTTATTGGAAGATGTTAATCTAGAAGAACAACAAAAGGAAATTATAAAAAACTATCATGAAGGTAAAACGAACCATAGAGGAATAGCTGAAACAGAAAGCCAAATAAGAAGAAAATATTACTGGCCTAATATGAAGAAAGACATAGAAGATATCATAAACCTCTGCGATATATGTCAAGAAAATAAATATGACAGACTTCCTCCCAAACTAAAATTTATGGTTACACCAACTCCCACTAACCACTGGAAATAGTTCACATCGATTTATTCCAGGCTGATGGACAGAAGTTTCTAACCATAATAGACGCATTTTCGAAGTATGGACAAGCCTATCCAATAAATGGAGGAAACGCAATCAATGTACTCAACGCCCTACTAATTTTTATAACCCATCATGGACTCCCAATGAGTCAATTTACCTACAAGACTACAAGACCTACAAGAATTTGTAGACTCCCATAAAATCTCAATCCACTATACGACACCAGAGAATCCGCAATCCAACGGGATGATTGAGAGATTTCATTCTAAATTAATCGAACATCTTCGAATCCTAAGGAACACCAAGGCAAAGCTCCCGATAAAAGAACAAATGCTATACGCTATAATTGGGTACAATAATTACATACATTCTGCAACGAAGTTAGGACCCATTGACATATTAAACGGCCATATCGACGCAAAAGATACCTTTGACGTTGACATACAGAAAGTAATACTGAATAATTATATTCAAAATCATAGAGAGATAACAAAGGAATTATACAAGGAAGTAAATCAGCATATACAAGAAAATAAAAATAAAGTCATCGAAAATAGAAACAAATCGAGACAAGACCCTATTACGTATAAACCAAGTACAAAAATTTATAAACTTTTTAAAATATCCAGAGTTATTAAATTCAAGAGCAAACGTTCCAGATAAATCGCGAATACTTCCCAAAAATTAGGACTACAGAAATTCAAACCATTCAGGATAGACCACATCCCTTTAGAAAAATTCCATAAACTCTCCGAAGAAAAAAGAACATCCAGAAAAAAATAACCCAAAATTATGGAACCATAGCCATAGCCATTTTTTGGTTAACTCCTGTATAGATTTTATTAAAATTATTTGCCTTGTATATGTTACAGATACAAAAAACAAATTCTAGCAACGAAATTCCAAGAGATACCAATCCAAAAGTTTAGTTCATCCCTTACAAAACTTCTTCATGGGATGGAGTAGTTATAGTACAACGACCGCTACCATCCAGTATATTCTACCACGTGGAATCAACACGAGGCTACGCCGCGTCGCAGCGTTGAACATTCTGGACCTAATTGCGACGTATTGGACAGCAAGATCAGCAATTATAAAATTATAAAACACCATGTAAAAATCAATATTTTTCAGTCTGATTAAAATCTTTAAATAAAAGTCTAATTTAAATGTTAAAGTAAAGTCTGATTTTAAATTATTGAGTTGTATCTAAAATCTTTGTTTGTCGAAATAAAAGTTTAATTGTGAAGTTCAGTTTTTAAAAAAAGTGTTTTTCCAAAGAACATTCATAATTAACGTAAAGATGTTATTATGAAAGGTTATGTTTGGTGGCTATGGAAAGTTGTTGCAGATTTAAGTTGTAAAGGGCGATGGTTGTATAGTTTTTTTTAAATAATATAATACTTATAGATTTCTTTACTAACTCAGTGTACAGTATCGGTAAATAGACATCAAAGGTTGAATTTCTGGTGGAGTACTCATGATTATGTGTTGCTGGAAAGATATGTATGTGTTTACGAATTAAGCAAACAGATTCTAAAATATGTAAAGAGGAAAGTATTGAAATCCCGTGAAATTTGAAATAGCCTCTGCAGTGCGTTGTTGTTCTGAGATCAAACAGATAGGTACATCATTGCTCTTTTTTGTAATTTAAAAATAACATCGGATGGGGCAGCTGTACCAGAACCCCAAAAAGGAAGACCATATCGAAGATGAGACTCGAACAAAGAAAAATATGGTATTTTGGAAGACGCTAAATGGATTTCCTTAGAAACAGATCTTATTGCATAACAAGCTTGGGCTAGTACCTCACTTAACAAATCGATATGAAGGTACCAAGGTTGCTGTCTAAAAAAATACCAAGACATTTGACAGAATCAATGGTACTGATCTGGCTGTTATTATGAAGCAAGAGTTGAAGAGCTCTTTTATAGGAAAATGCTACTCTCTCCTAGTTAAAAGAGAGTACACAATCAACAGCTTTGACATAGTCACAAAAAAAAGTGGCAGTGTAAAGAGTACTTATTGTTCCGTGCTTGGTAAACTTGAAGTAGTACAGAAAATATGGCATCATTGGTACATTTATTAGGTAAAAATCCGAACTGATTTTGTGGCAAAATGTTGTCTTCAACGAGAAGGGCGTAACTCTGGCTTTTATGTATGTATTAATAATTTTGGGGAGTACCGGTAGTAGTGCAATATGTCTATACCTGCAAGCACTAGATTTTTCAACCACCCTTATGAAGAGGAGTAAGAATAGTTATCTTTGGGTACTATGGAAATTTGCCTTTCTCAAAAGAATCATTCCTTAATGAGGCGGGTACTTCAAGACATTTTCTGGAAGATTCTAGAAAATTTTTATGAATAGTCCATCAGTACTACACAAAGATTTGCTTTTGATACGATTGATTGTTTGGATCAGTTCAGATTTATCAATTGTCTTATAAAGAATGAATTCGAGACCTTTTTTGAATTAAGAAGGTAGGAGTAAGCAATGGGATATTGTTGTGGCAAAATAGGTTATGTTATATTTTTATTCACATTAACGAAGTAGGTATTCATTAATATTTTCAGGGACTGAATGGAAAAATGTTTGAGCTGTGTGAATTTTATATCGAAAATCGTTTATTATGGATCAAGTTTCCTTGCCTAGTTTTAGAGCTTCCCAGACGATTTTGATAGTATGCTTTTTTAGCTGATTTGATAAGATAAATTATCTCTTAGTAAAAATAAGAGCTGAATTGCCAAAGAAATCGATGTAGATTCGATTAAAACAAAGCGTTCCATACATTAAATCAAATAGATTTGAATGAAAATGATTATTAGTCTAAGAGCTAGTGAACCCTCCGACTAACGGTCGTCCTGTAAGGCTAGAAATTTGTCTAGTGATAATTCATAGCACACCATGGCTAAAAACCATGACCTGGCAGGCATCAGCCGTGCACGTGTATCTACTAGGTGAATCGAAAAGTGCATAGTTTAGGGGTAAAATAAACTTTCTCCTGTAAGGTTTAAATTTAAGTATGTGGTTGAGTCAGTCATTTAGAAGAAATGTGTACAATGACAGGCGATTCTGAAGAGCATAAGACCTTGCCAGGCGAGGGGAAAGATTAGGGGTTTTTCTAAAATTATTTTTTTTGCATCGAACAATTTTTTTTTGGTTTTCTGAATCATTCCAAACAGAAAAGGTTTTTAGTGAGTTTTCTCTCAAGTTAATAGTTTTTTTTATATAAGCGATTGAAAATTTTGAAAATTGCGAAATCGGCCATTTTTAACCCTAAATCGGACATTTATCTAAAAATTTCAAAGTTGCCAAGGTAGGTAGATATTCTTTAAACATTGATTAATGAAATCCCAAAGAGTTTTTTGCCATACAATATCGGAAACCCCTTTGCTTTTTAATTGTCAATCAAGCGGGCGCGACACTGTAGTATAAGTGAGGACGTTTGAGTTGGCATAAATTCATTATCTCGAGAATGGGCAAATTTCAAGAGAAATCCTCAGACAGGTCGATTTTTATTTTTAAATCAGGACTTTTTGGCATATATATATATAATACTAGTGACGTCATCCACTTGAGCGTGATGACGTAATCGATGATCTTTTTAAATGAGAGTAGGGGTTGTGTGATAGCTCATTTGAAAGGTTATTTAATTCCCTATTCAGTAATATAAACATTAACATAATTATTTATACAGGGTGTACAAAAAAAATTTTTCTTCTATTTGTCAAATTTAATCAAAGTTAATTTAATAAAAAAAAAATTTGGACACACTGTATAAATAATTATGTTAATGTTTATATTAGTGAATAGAGAATTAAATAACCTTTCAAATGAGCTATCACACAACCCCTACTCTCATTTAAAAAAATCATCGATTAAGTCATCACGCTCAGATGGATGACGTCACTAGTATTATATATATATATATATATATATATATATATATATATATATATATATATATGCCAAAAAGTCCTAATTTAAAAATAAAAATCGACCTGTCTGAGCATTTCTCTTGAAATTTGCCCATTCCCGAGATAAGAAATTTATGCCAACTCAAACGTCCTCACTTATACTACAGTGTCATGCCCGCTTGATTAGCAATTAAAAAACAAAGGGGTTTCCGATATTGTATTGCAAAAAACTCTTTGAGATTTCATTAATCAATGTTTAAAGAATATCTACCTACCTTGGCAACTTTGAAATTTTTAGATACATGTCTGATTTAGGGTTAAAAATGGCCGATTTCGCAATTTTCAAAATTTTCATTCGCTTATATAACAAAAACTATTAACTTAAGAGAAAAATCACTAAAGACCTTTTCTGTTTTTTAATGATTCAAAAACCTAAAAAAAAAATGTTAGATGCAAAAAAATAATTTTAGGAAAAACCCCTAATATTTCCCCTCGCTTGACAAGGTCTTATGCTCCTCAGAATTACCTGTCATTGTACACATTTCTTCTAAATGACTTACTCAAACACATACTTAAATTTAAACCTTACAGGAGAAAGTTTATTTTACCCCTAAACTATGCACTTTTCGATTCACCTGGTAGATACACGTGCACGGCTGATGCCTGCCAGGTCATGGTTTTTAGCCTTGGTGTGCTATGAGTTATCACTAGACAAATTTCTAGCCTTACAGGACAACCGCTAGTCAGAGGGTTCACTAGCTCTTAGACTATATCAATTCAGCATTATTTAAAATAAATTGGAAGGAATATTGTTGATGTTTTTAATAATGTTTTTCTTTTCTACTCCTGCCCTGTAATCAGTTATTTCGTTTGTATGAACATTCTATGACGCAACAGTCCCGGCGCTAGTGTATAAGGTGCCCCTGCCTCTGCAAAACTACCAAAGGCGCCCTTCGGTTTTTTAAAATTATTATATTTACCGTCGGTATTTTTTATACCACCAGCAAAAAAAGCTCATTTTGGCATCACCAAAAAGAGGTGCCCACCTGCAGTGCATCCCTTGCAGCCCCGTTATCACCGGCAAGCTATTTAACTTCACTTTGTTGCTTATTTATGAATATTGTTATGTTACCAAGTTATAAGATTTTTATAAGAGTATTTTTATCGATTTTTTTTTCTAGTTTTCTGCCATTCTTGGTCTAACATGTGTTTAGTTAATTTAGCCTCCGTTAATTCGGAGAAGAACATTTTGGGTTTATGAAAGGAAGGAGGACAAGCAACGGGTACCTCGTTTAATTTCTTCTTCTTCAAGTGCCCTGTCCGTTGCGAACGTTGGCTGTTAACATGACAATTCTACGCTTATCTTACGGCACTTCTGAATAGTTCGACCGATGTGAACTTCCTCAGGCTTTTAGTGTCTTCTCCTGCCTGGCCCTCGCTTACTCTCTATTTTCCCCTGGACAATCAGTTGTAGTAGACGGTACTTATCGTGTCTCAATATGTGGCCTATATATTCAAGTTATCTTTGTTTAATTGTGCTCACGATTTCTTTCTCTATTCCGATTCTGTGGATTACCTGTATGTTGGTGACATGTTCGGTCCAGGATATACGAAGAATGCGTTGGTACACCCATTTAGAATGCTTCTAGTTTATTCATGAGCGTCTCTGTAAGCGTCGATACCTCCACACCATATTATAGCAAGATCGAAAAAATGTAGGAGTTAACTAGATGTACTCGTAGTTTTAGGGGAAGAGACAAATCCTTGCTTATGACGAGCTTCTTCATATTGTTAAACGTTTGCCTTCGAGACAGTTAATAGAAAAATACAGCTAGAAGAAAAACAGATACATTTGGTATTTATAGATCTTAAGAAGACGTACGACACAGTTCCTAGACAAGAGCTATGGAGATGTAAGAGAGAGAAACGGGTTCCTGAAAGGTATGTAAGGCTCGTGAAGGATATAATCCCTAATAACACCAAACATTCCATGTATGTTCCTAAAATGTACACACAGGACATTGAAAACATTCCTGAAATGTCTTCAAAAGCACAAGAAAGTCCCCTGAATGTCCCAGGAAAGTCCTCTGTCAGCATTTTAAACACTACCTGAATGTCTTATTGGAACATTACATGAATGTCTACGAATGTTCTTTGGACATTAACGGTATATTTTTTAGACATTCCCTGGATATAGTCGCTGATGTGACATAATACCTCCGATTTGTTTTTTCATGAGTGTTGTAAGAGAGACTAAAAACTTGTTTTACAATCACCTCCTGTTTTCATATGATATTTTTTGACATGTTTTGTAGTAAATTTAACTCTTTACTACAAAACATGTCAACATTTACATGTGAAAACAGGAGATGACCCTAAAAATGGTTTTTCGTCTCCTACAAAATTCATGAAAATGCAGATAGGAGGTATTGTCACATCACCGACGATATCTATATATGGCCACATATACAGAAGTATATGTGGCCATATATAGATGTGGTCTCAAGATTAATAAACAAAAAACAAAAATTATGATAGTAGATTATTCAAATTCACTTCAGACAACAGGAGCCTTAGACCAGTTTGAAGTGGTTAACGAGTTCAATTATCTAGGATCCTACATCAGTAATACAGGATCTTGTGAAACAGAAATACGTAGGAGAATAGGCATGGCCAAAAACGCTATGAGTCGATTATCGAAAATCTGGAAAGGTCGCTCCTTGTCGAAGAACACCAAAATAAGATTAGTACGTGCCTTAATTTTTCCCATATTTAATTACGGATCCGAAACATGGACCATGAAATCGGACGACAGAAAAAGGATTGACGCCTTTGAAATGTGGTGCTGGAGAAGAATGCTTCGGATCTCATGGACGAAACACAGAACAAATCACTCAATCCTCCAAGAGCTTAATATTCAGACTCGACTTTCCTCTATTTGCCTCTCCACCGTCTTAAAATTTTTCGGTCATATTGCAAGAAGAAGTGATGATAATCTTAAGAGACTTATAATTGCAGGGAACGTTGAAGGGCGCAGAAGTAGAGGTCGCTCACCTACTCGATGGACGGATCAAGTACAGAAAGCCAGTGGAAAAACATTCTCTGAATCCATGAGGGAAGCTCAGGATAGAAGCCGATGGAAAGAGATAGTTGCTCGTATTATAGGGAATCACGATACTCAGCAATGAGGAAACGACTGAGGAGGAGGAGGAGGAGGATGTGGTCATACCAAGTAATACATCCTTGATAAATATAAACATTTTTATTGCGCAAAATCTTGTCATATATTTTTTTCCATAATCATCACTACGATGATGATTCATTGTATTGAAATGTACATTACAATTACAATCTGGTCATAACTGACCAATGAGCAATTTTAATTTAACCTAAATTACTACTGTTGCTTAAAATGAAGGGCTTACCCCATAGTGTTTCTTATCTAATCTAAGATCGTGCACTATTACATACACAGGCACACAAGCACTATGCTCTGCTTTTCACTATCACCTATCACTCAAACTAGTTCAAAAGGATTTGTCCTCTTCAATCTTCTAGTATGCCCAGTAGTATCGATGAGCTGGATTTCCTCAATATTCTCGTACTTATGAAGTTGTTGCTCGTGACTTCCTGCCACCTTCTTGATGATTATATCTATGTTCCTTTCCTCACTGTTTGTCACATACATACCAAGGAGCATCTACAACATTTCTCAGTATTTTGTTCTGGAATCTTTGTATAATTTTTATATTACTTTGTCTAGTACCTACACCCCCTCATCACCATAGTGGGCATCCATACAGGTCTTAATATTTGTTTATAAAGTAATAACTTATTATGCATCGACAATGTGGAGTTTCTTCCAACTAGCCAATACACTTTTTATATCTTTCTTTGCCTTTCATAGCCACAAGGAAACTATAGGTTTTCTTCCTGATTTTTTTGTAGATCACTTTCAGCTGATTTAAATAAAATTAAAATGAATGGTAATTTTTCTATTCTTTACAATTAAAAATCAATAGAAATAGGTACTATTTACGGGTAATAATATGCATAAATAATTCGTTTAATAAAGAATAAAGAAAATTGAAAACGGATTTTATAAATACTTACATAATTGTTTAAACAAAAGAGGTCCAGCCAGAGCAAAACTAACAGACAGAACAGCAAAAAAGCCACTAATTTCCATTTTTTCAATATCCTGTATCTATACATTTTCCAATCAGAAATTTTTAGGTTATCATGAAATATGAAATGTGATGACCACGCGACCCTAACATAGATACACGCGCGGCAAATTTGAAAATGAACGCAAATTGAATAGTAAATGGTCTCTCTTAAAATATTGGTGACAATTGTAGTTGACAATTATAAGACATTGGTAGTATGTTCGTAGAATGTCTTGTGGTAACATTCCACCAATAATTTAATCAGATGTTCACCGAATGTTCCTTGAATGTCCAGGACATTTAAACATTAATAGAACTTTGATAGTACATTCCTGGAATGTTTTGTGTTGTTAGGGATATATGTGGGAGCATACTCCAAACTCCAAACTAAGGACTTTTTTCAGATTGTCCGAAAGATCTCCAGTGATGGTTGGTTTGCATCAATGCTCTTCACTGAATCCCTACCTGTTTAATCTTGTTATGGATATACTGATAAAGAAGGTAACAGTGGGGGTTCCTTGATCAAAGCTCATTGCTGATGATATTTTGTTAGTAGAGAAAAACAAAAAAATGGAGGAAAAGTTGGAGGTTTGGAGAAGGGCTGTTGAAGAGGGAGGACATAAGGTTGGCATCCCGAAAACGGAGTATATGGTATGTAAAAAGATCAAGTAAAAGAATAAGGAGGTAGCTGAAAGAAAAACGTTACGGTGGATGTGGAGAAGAAGAGTAAGGAACAGCGACCCTAAAAGGGAAAAGCTGTGGAAGAAGAAGAAGAAGACTTCTTAACAAAAAGTTCAAACGAACATCTAGAATACAAAGAATGTCATTGGCTTCAACAAAATTTTGTTCAATACCTATATGAACTGAAATTCCACTGTGTAGAAAATATTGATAATCTATAAAATGGTTATGATGTCTCACATTTATTAAAGTGCATTCAAGATATATAACAGTTATCTACCGTATATGTGCCATAAAATGAATCAATATTCATAAATTTTATAGACTATGTTGTTTACGTCTCCTCTAAAGCCATTATAGTCGAAGAGCCAACAGAATTCTCGCATTTTTAAAATTCCTATCTAGTGCAGTTTACTCCATATATCTAAAATAAAGTTTGTACTCAAGTAACTGTATCGATCTATACTGCTGCGTTAGATTTAGTCCAGAAAGCCACTGCGCATCCGCTAGGAAAAATATTTTAATTCGGATTTTTTGCAAAATCTTATTCAAAAAGGACTCCTTTTAACAAATTTGCATGTTGCCAGGACCAAAAGGTGGTTCAAAAATTTTTTAAACGTTTTTTTTTGTTTTTTTCCTAAAATTCTTTTTTTTGCATGAAAAAAAGTTTTTTTAGGTTTTTTGGATCATTCCAAACAGAAAAGGTCTTTAGTGACTTTTCTCTAAAAATGATAGTTTTTGACATATAAGCGATTAAAAATTGAAAAATTGCGAAATCGGCCATTTTTAACCCTCAAAAACTATGTGAAAAACTGAAAATTTGAATGTTGCCAAGGTAGGTAGATATTCTTTAAACATCGATTGATAAAATCCCGAACAGTTTTTTGCAATACAATATTCATAACTCCTTTGTTTTTTAATTGCTAATCAAGCGTGCGCGACACTATTTTCCACTGACAGTATGGTGCAAATGAAAGGAATAAATTCGTTATTTCGTAAACCGGCGACTTTAAGGAAAAATCACGAAACAGGTCGATTTTTATTTTTAAGTTATGATATTGTGGCATATATGGTATACTAGTGACGTCATCCATCTGGACGTGATGACGTAGTCGATGATTTTTTTAAATGAGAATAGGGGTCGTGTGCTAGCTCATTTGAAAGGTTCTTCAATTCTCTATTCAGTAATATAAACATTTACATAACTATTTATACAGGGTGTCCAAACAATGTTTATTAAATTAAATTATTTGACAAAAAAGAACTAGAAGGACACCCTGTATAAATAATTATGTAAATGTTTACATTACTGAATAGAGAATTGAAGAACCTTTCAAATGAGCTACCACACGACCCCTATTCTCATTTAAAAAATCATCGATTACGTCATCACGCCCAGACGGATGACGTCACTAGTATACCATATATGCCACAATATCATAACTTAAAAATAAAAATCGACCAGTTTCGGGATTTTTCCTTAAAGTCGCCGGTTTACGAAATAACGAATTTATTCCTTTCATTTGCACCATACTGTCGGTGGAAAATAGTGTCGCGCATGCTTGATTAGCAATTAAAAAACAAAGGAGTTTTGAATATTGTGTTGCAAAAAACTCTTCGGGATTTCATCAATCGATGTTTAAGGAATATCTACCTACCTTGGTAACATTCAAATTTTCAGTTTTTCACATAGTTTTTGAGGGTTAAAAAAGGCCGATTTCGCAATTTTTCAATTTTTAATCGCTTATATGTCAAAAACTATCATTTTTAGAGAAAAGTCACTAAAGACCTTTTCTGTTTGGAATGATCCAAAAAACCTAAAAAAACTTTTTTCCATGCAACAAAAATAATTTTAGGAAAAAAACAAAAAAAAAACGTTTAAATATTTTTTGACCACCTTTTGGTCCTGGCAACATGCAAATTTGTTAAAAGGAGTCCTTTTTGAGTAAGATTGTGCAAAAAATCCGAATTAGAATATTTTTCCTAGCGGATGCGCAGTGGCTTTCTGGACTAATTATAGTTTAGGCACTTTGATAATATGATATTTGTCTGCTTTTTAAAGTTAAAAGTAATACAAAATAAAATTACGATATGTACAACCTACTAAATAAGTTTTAAAACAAAATATTTTGCTTACGCTTGAACCCAACAAAACAAGAAACTAATCAGCAATTTTTTACTTACTGTCTTATAGTCGAGGAAATGAAGCATTTTGGCTCGCAATTTTTTCGTCCAGCATGGATTTACTTGAAATTTTCACAGAAGGTAGGAAATAGTCCAAGGATCATTTTCTATATCATGCTGCTGTACTCTAAAACCTTGGGGGTAGTTGCCACCCCATCTCGGGGGTGGAAATTTTTTATTACATTTTAACCATGTAAATCGATGTAAAAAGTAATTTTAAGAAAAAAATGTTTTTTACATTTTCTTCGTGAAACTAATATTTTTCGAGTTATTCGTGGTTGAAGGTAACAGTTTTTCGAGGGAAAAATCGACTTTTTTTAGAGGTTTTTTTGAGAATAACTCGAGAAATATGCATTTAATAAAAAAGACTGTAGATATCAAAATTGTATCTTTTAGTAACACAAACGAAACTGTTTTTCTATAATATTTTTACGACCAATACAAAACGAGATACGGCATGTTAAAAATTAGCTTTTTTCGTCAAATGCATAATTTGAAATAATCAAAGTCAAATAACGGGAAAACTTTGCATTTTTCCAGAAAAACTTACATGATGTTTTTCAAGCATACAATAAGATCTTTCAAAAAAAAAATAATAAAAAGTTTCTAGCATAAAAATTGAGCAACTTATGATCAAAAAAAAGTCGGTACCTGTTTTTCTCTACGAAAAAACAGTGAAAACCACCCCCTAACTACCCTTGTAACTAAAAATTGGTCTTAGCGTTTCTGTAATTCCTTTTATATTTATATTATCAATAAACCTAAGAAGTTTGACCTATTTACAAGGCCTAATTTTAGAAAAATTGGAGTTTAAAGAAAAATTGATTTTTTGCAATTTTGCATTTTTTATCATTTTCTTCAAAGTATCTACGAAAATACTGGAGATACGAAAAAAATGATAGACTACTAAATTGTAGCTTTTTTAATAGCTAAAATTTCCTTATGCACAGATTTTCATTACAGTAAATAGTTAGCGAGATATAGCTGTTTAAAACGTCTATTTACGAGCAAACATCCCCTTATTCGAGCCCTTTAAACCCACCTCAATTAAAAATTAAGGGATCTTATGGAATTTTATTTACACAGTCTTATTACTCTTCAAAAATTCTACAAAATTGTTATTGAAATAATATTTTATCTCCAAAAATGAAGGAGCTATGTTTATAAAACATATCTTTTTTTTCGAAAAATTCGAATAGTCCCCTTATAGAGCATTTTCAATGTACCTATATAATACCACAGAGCCGGTTCGTATACTGGATGACTAAAAAACTATTTGTGTGTGTATTTTTATATATTTGTAAATTCGTATTTTTGTGTAAATAAATGTTTTTGTAGTTCTTTAATTCCACTTTTTTCTGTATAGATCTATTAAATTGTCTACTTATAAAAATTGCAATATTATTAAGGGTGGTTTTTAAGGGTTGAAATATAATGATATTATATCCTAAAGCATACAACAATCATTATTTAAACAGTCAAAACCAAATTTTACCTAAATTAAAGTTTACAATGTTTTTATATAATTTTTGACAATAAGGGTAGTTTACACCCCTAAAAATAATCAACGCCCTTGAGCATGATATAGAATATGAAGTACAGGGTAAGATGATCCTAACCCCAAATTTTTATGTAAATTGATGCAAGCCGAATTATTCTTTTAGGATAAGTAAACTTTTCATATATAGCTCCAACAAGGGTGGTTTTAAGGGTTAAAATATTGTGATATTATATCTTAAAGCACAAAACAATCATTATGTAATTAATAAGAAGCAAAGGTTAACAATATTAAAGTTTAAAATGTTATTTTATAATTTTTTACAATTAGGGGTGGTTTTCACCCTTAAAAAACCAAAAGCGTACAACGGCTCAATATAGAAAATGAACTAGAGGGTGAAATGAGCCTAATCCCAAATTTTTGTACAAATCGATGCTGGACGAAAAAATTACGAGGTTTTGCCATTTTTCCAGCTTCATTTCCTCGACTATTAATGTTTTGCAGGATTTCAGTTTTAGATGAAGACTCTCCTAATTATTCTTTGGATTGTTTTGTCTTAGGCTACATTAGATCTATGTGTATTGTGATGTGAGTAGTCGAGACAACTAATTTATGATCTGCCGGCTCTCCTTTTGTATTCTCTAAACATTATTTATCAATATTGTCTACCTTCTGTTTTGAGAATTATTAGTATTAGGCTGTTTTTTCTTCTCCTTTTTCTTTGGCTTTTTCCCATTATGAGTGCGCCGTTTTCGTCCTTCACAGCACTCTATTCTCCAAGTCAGCTTCTCTGAGGTCATTATCCAGCATAGCATTTCCTATGTAAGTTTTGTATCTTATATCAGATCTTCCTCTCCGTCTCCTTCCCGATGGGTCCCAGTCCAATATTCTATTCGACCACCTGTGCTCTGACATTCTTTGTACCAACATGTCCGTACCACTGCAACTCTTTTCCAACTTTTTTGTAATTGAACATTCTACTTCTATTCTGTTCCATATTTCCTCTGTTATTATTCTATCCTTTCTGGTGATCCATATTTTATTGCGTATTGATATTGTATGTCTCATCTTTGTTATTTTACTTTCAAATAATTATTTGAACAAATAATACACAAATGGCTTCTACGTTGGGCGCCATTTGTGTAGCGATAAACCACCACAGAAAATTGAAATACTCTTGTAATATAATATGTTTTCAATTAACTTTAATAGTCATCGATTATGCCAGCATAGCTCAATCTCTCAGGCTGTGAGTACGTATTGCTTAATCAAAAATGGTCTATGAAGATCTAGATTGGGGCAACTAAAAACAATAAGTTAACTAGTCATGTTTATTTTTCATTAGAAATATAAAGAAAATAATGTACCAAATTCAATGCAGTCTTACCAAAAGCTAACAGTTTAAGATTATACTTATGGCTTTTCGTATTTAGCTGTGGCTTCTTGATGTCGGTGACTACTGATTCTGCGCCTGACTTGGGCTTCGAGATGTTGTGGCTACCAAGTCTAATGCAGTTGGTTGGTGTTGGTTAGATGCATCTTGAAGTCATCGTGGCTGGCGATTTAGGCTTTAGGCTCGGGAAGTCTTCCCGAAAGAAAAATGGTTACTCAGTTAATTTGTCCAAAAAACTAGAATACAAGCTTTATATTTCAACGAAAAATAAACATGATTAGTTAGTTAACTTACTGTTTTTATTTGCCTCAAACTAGATCTTCAGAGTTTTTACTCGCCGAAAAAAATATACATTCAATTACCTATAACTCACTTTCAGTTAACATTAAAAGGTTTTTTGATCAAGACAATAAGTACTCACAACCTGAGAGATTGAGCTAGGCTGGCATAAACGATGGCTATCGTAGTTAAATGAAATACATATTCTAATATTAAAATAACATTTCAATTTTCGGTGGTAGTTTATCGGTACAATGTCATTGACCATTTACAGTTTTGTTGGGAATAAGCCACAATTTTACTTTAAAATTAAGTTCATTTGACGTTTCGATTTTCATTTCGGAAATCATTTTCCAAATACAAACCATAGTGGAGTCACTGAAGGTAGATATGAGCTATTACCTCAAATTTCGTTGAAACTTCATCGATTTGCATGAAAATTGGCGAGTGGTTAGAGGATATCTCGAGGAACAAAATTGACATGGTGCCAACTTGCGCTTTTATCCTGGGGGTGGATGCCACCCCTTCTCTGGGGTGAAAATAATTTTATTACAAATAACCCCATAATTCGATAGAGGGACAAATTTCAAGCAAAATTTGTTATATAAAGTTATTAAATTAAATCAAAACTTTTTGAGTTATTAAAGATCAAAGATTTTAATTTTTCTTGAGAAAAATGCATGTTTTTAACCAATTTTTCATCAATAACTCAAAAAGTGTAAGTTTTTGCAAAAAAGTTATTATTGTCAAAATTGAATCTAATAAAAAATGAAATAAACCCCTTACTACAAAAATCTTTTAATGTTAACTAAAAGTGAGTTATAGGTAATTGAATGTCAATTTTTTTGGCGAGTAAAAAACTCTAAGTATTCAAGCTGACATAACGGGAAATTGATGCATTTTATAACATAAACTTATTAAACATTTCTCAAAATGCTTAAAATATCTATTAAATGAGCCCCCGAAAACGTTGATAGCGTTAAAATTTATGCTCCAAAATTGTTTCAAAATTAATCTTTTAAAAATTTTTCCAAAAAATGTTATTGTTTTTTTTTAATAACTCCGTTCGTATTTACGATATCAGTTTCATCTAAAAACTGTTTGAAAGTTAATTCCAAGTTCTATTTAAGTACGTTAAACCTAATCTTTTAAACCCCTTACTTTTTTAATAATAAAAGGTTAAATGACCCCGGTTGCATGGTTCCCACAGCAAAATGTAAGATTTAAACGTTTCTATCTCGGTTATTTTTTACCCTATAGAAATAATAAAACAGGTAGAATATTTGGCATAGAAAAAACTAAAATTTGGTTATATATAATTTTTTACGCATATTGAGTATTTTTGGAGTTATTATCAAAAGAATATAAGAATTACAATAATTTTAAAAATTATGATTTTTTTAAATTACATCTTTTTTTCAAAAATATGCATTCTAAACCGGTCAAAATTATCGAAAACATTACTTATGCTAATATAAAGAAGTTCTTGTAAGGATTACTATAAATTTTAATTTTTGTGGAAATGGCGTTTTATTTTTTACTTTTTCCTAAAAAATTCGAAACGGTTCTTTTATTTTCATTATAACTTACTTAATTTTGACGCTATTACCTTGTTCTGAAGCTCATTTGGTAGGTATTCTGAAGTACTTTGGCAAAGGTTTGGCAGGAGTAATTTATACATTGCATCGTTTTCCCGTTATTTAAGCTTGAATACTTAGATTTGACTACTCGTCGAAAAAAATACACATTCAATTGCCAATAACTCACTTTAAACTATCATAAGTTTAGTCCTTTATGTAAGAAATGTGTTTAATTTTTTATTATTCTTCAATTTCAGTAATAGCAACTTTTTTGTAAAAGCTTATAGTTTTTGATTTATACGTGAAAAACCGATTTAAAACATGCAATTTTTTACGAAAAAATAAAATCTTTGGTCTTTAATAACTCAAAAGGTGTGGGTTTATTTTAATAACTTTATATAACAAATTTTGCTTATAATTTGTCCCTCTATCCACTTATGGTATTATTTTTAATAAAATAATTTTCACCCCCGAGAAGGGGTGGCATCCACCCCCAGGGTAAAAGCGCAAATTGGCATCATGTCACCTTTGTTCCTTGAGGTATCCTCTAATTACTCACCAATTTTCATGAAAATCGATGAAGGTTCAACGAAATCGGATGTGAAAACCTTCAGTGACTGCACTACCATTAATAGATTAAACAAGTTTGGTTTTTGTTGATTGGTAATTAACTCTTTTCATAATTTAATTATATTTGACTTATTCTTATCGACAATTCAGAGATATTTTAAATACATTAATGTCCGACTGGTATATTATATGATAAATAATAATGACATGATTTCGAAGTCAGTTAAGTATGATATAATTCCCTATTATATTAAAGGGTATTAAATTTAAAAGGGTATTAAATTTAAATAACTAGTTAAATACTGTCCAGTTGACAAATTAATAACAACCTAAGTAAAACTATGGTTACAACAATTACGTTACGACTATTGCTGGTAAATGTACTTATTTGAAAACTAATTTATTTAAAATTCATTCAATTTTTTTGCAATATAAAGAATAATTTAGTCGGACATTAAACGTTGAAGGCACCACGGGTATTACAGATAATGACGCTATCGGTCAATGTATATCCCTCGGGCCAAAGGCCCTCGGTATATACACCATTGACCTCAAGCGTTATCCTTATAATAACCTTGGTACCTTAATAACTATAATGTCCGACTGATATATTATTTGACAAATAATGACATGATTTCGAAGTCAGTTAAGTATCATATAATGTCATAGGACGTTATTTTTCAAAATAACGCCCTAGGGTATTAAATTTAAATCACTGTCAAGTTGACAAATAACAACCTAAGTAAAACTATTGTTACCATAATTACGTTACGACCATTGCTGATATATGTACTTATTTAAAAACTAATTAATTCTAAATTCATTCAAATTTTGTGCATACAAAGAATAATTTAGTCGGACATTAAACATTGAAGGCACCACGGGTATTATAGATAATAACGCTTTCGGTCAACCATTGACCTCAAGCGTTATTATCCTTATAATACCCTTGGTACCTTAATAACTATATATTTAACCTAAATGACTATAAAATGATATTGCCAATATTTATCAGTTGCGTTCCTGTGACGAATTTATTGGAGATAGTTCATTACAGTACATGAAATCAACTTTAATTTAAGAGTATCCGTCAGAAAAATTATAGCAAGTGGTTTGTCTGTAAAAAGACAACCACATGCAATAATGACAGTAAATTCTGTTAGTGATTCCATGGTAAATCATGAAAACAGAACCAGGAAAAACCTTTTGATACCTTATTTCCCGACGTGGTAAGTATATGGTCTTACATTTAGTTCATTCTCAACATAATAATTATGACTCTAATTAACTCTAATTATTAGAGTCGCTTCTTGGATTTTTCTCTTTTGATCGTACATATTATGTTTCTTTTTTCTTTTAATACTATACAAGTATCTTTCCACTGAAATCTATGTTCATTTTCACCATATAAAACACCATATTTTATTTTAATAACAATAATAAAATAATAAAACTATGTCTATATAGGAGCCACTTTAAAAATAGGTTTGTAAACACAAAGGTTTTATTGAAACTTCCAACTATTCTCTACATTAACACGAATTCTAATTCTGTGCATTTTTGGAATACCGAATTACAATGTTTTTGTAATAGGTACTCTCACAGCGAATGAAAGTCGCTTCTGTGTCTACTCTTGCAGAAAATTCTTCTGGTCGAGGAATAAAAACGGCGAAATTATTCCGTTTGGAGCACCAAACAAAGCAATAAATGGCTGCTATTATCTTTAGTTTTGGCGCTCTCTCCTAATTTTAAGTCATAATGTATACTTCAGGATAATGACCACAGATAATATTCCAAAATAATCAGAAAAGTAAGTAGCGAGCTAATATTAAAAAAGAGAATACGGTATTTGAGAGAATAGGTTTTGTTAAGAAAAAAATAAATTCAAGAAATAGTTAAAAATTATTTTTTTATTGGTATCCCATTTTGGTTATTTAAATTACGCCTCAGCGTGTTTAAATTCAACTTTCAAAAAGGGGAGCGTGTTTTAAAATTATCATGGCAACATCAACAGTTTTAAATATTGTTCTAATCTGACAGGTCATGTTTACCAAAAGGAATTAAAATTTTACAAAAAAACATAATACCTTGTAGGTACTGTATAGTCCTGCATCTTCTCATGGTTGGTTTTCAAAAGTCCAAGGCACAGTTACACTTCAAAGTCAAAAATTCACAAGGAAAAAGTTTTCCTGTGGTTGGCTGTATACCATGTAATACAAAAAAAAAACAGTAAAATCCTGTATAAAAGGTATATTTAAAAACCCTCAAAAGGGCCACATCAAAATTACATAACTAGTTTTCGACTGGTTTACCAGTCATCATCAGTGCTTACGTGCAATGTACATGCTTAAATATACCTTTTATACAGGATTTTACTGTTTTATTTTTACCTCAAAGTCACTTTACGAAGGAATAGATACATGGAAAGTACATCAATTGTTATTTCCATAGTTTATAGAAAAATTCAGCATTCATTTTTTAAAACAAATCGGCACTGCTTGAACAAAATATTGAAGAAACTCATTGGTCCTTTAGTATATATTTTTGGATGATATCAAGAGCAAATTTTAACTATTTATAATGGGAAATAAGCCACAATATTATTAAAAAATGATTTTTATTAACGTTTCGACGCCCAAATCGGGTGCCGTTGTCAAAATACAAAATACTACTAACATAAACAAAAATGTTGTTGCTTAGTAAAAAAAAAATTCTTCTAATAATTTATTTAATTTGACTCATTTATATCGGCAATTCAGATACATATGATCTATTTTAAAGTAGAAGACTTTAAAATGAAATTGCCAATATTTATGAGTTGCGTTCCTGGGACGACTTTACTGAAAGATAGTTCATTCGATTACATGAAATCAACCCCAACTCAAGAATATCCGTCACAAAAAAATCATAGCATGTGATCTGTCTTTAAAAAGACAACCACATGCAACGGTGACATTAAAATTCTCGCGTTAGAGATCTCATAGTAAATCACGAGGGAAAACCAGGTAAAACCTCGCGATACTATCCCGACATCGTAAGTATTTGGTCTTACATTTAATTTACTCTCAAAATTAATGCCAAATTCTGACTTTACTATAATTTTGTTTAATTGTAAATAATATCAATAATACATGGATATATAAGTAATACTAAAATATAAATTATGTACTAACTCGACTATTGACTTACTAATTGTGGTATTTTCTTTCTATTGACTTCCTCTTTCAGTATGGGTATCCACATCCTACTGCATTCCACCGAGGAATTTGCGACACAATTGGTTTCGTTTAGCATAATTAGAGCCGCTTCTTTGATTTTTCTCTTTTTACTATCTGTTTCTTTCAGAAGCTATTTTCTTGTGGTATTTTTACAATTTTAACTATTTATAATGGGAAATAAGCCACAATATTATTAAAAAAATTATTTTATTAAATATTAAAAATATTATTAAAAAATGTGGTTGTCTTTTTAAAGACAGATCACATGCTATGATTTTTTTGTGACGGATATTCTTGAGTTGGGGTTGATTTCATGTAATCGAATGAACTATCTTTCAGTAAAGTCGTCCCAGGAATGCAACTCATAAATATTGGCAATATCATTTTAAAGTCTTCTACTTTAAAATGTATCATATTATGTATCTGAATTGCCGATATAAATGAGTCAAATTAAATAAATTATTAGAAGAATTTTTTTACCAAGCAACAACATTTTTGTTTATGTTAGTAGTATTTTGTATTTTGACAACGGCACCCGATTTGGGCGTCGAAACGTTAATAAAAATCATTTTTTAATAATATTGTGGCTTATTTCCTATTATAAATAGTTAAAATTGTTTCTTTCAGGACTATACTTAAATCTCTCCACTGAACTCTATGTTCATTATCCCATGCGTGTTGATATATTTGAGATCTATCAAATTCTCTATTTTTAATATAAGATTGATGTTCACTTATTCTAACGTTTAATGGTCTTGATGTTTCACCTATATAAAATTGTTCGCATTCACAAGGTATTTTATAAATATAATTCTTTGTCCTTTCTTGTTCATTGTTAGGTTTAGTTTTAGATAGAATAGATCTCAATGTGTTGGTTGTTTTGAATGTTGTTGAAATGTTGAATTTATTTCCTATTGTTTTAAGTTTCTCGGATAGTCCTTTTATGTATGGTATTGATATTTTCCTCGTATTATTTCTTGTGAATGTTGTACGATCCCGTTCTATGTTGTTCTGTTCCATTCGATCCAATCTTGACAATTCCTTATTTATAAACGATAAAGGATAATCATTTTTTAATAAAACAGATGTTAAGAATTGTTTTTCTTCTAAAAATGAATTTTCGTTAGAACAAGTAATTTTGGCTTTATCATATAAGGATTTTATGATTCCCTTTTTAACGTTGATGTTGTGATTTGACTTATAAGTGAGATATCTGTTGGTATGTGTTGGTTTTCTATACACTTGAGTCTCATATCCAGTATCCTTCTTTGAGACTAAAACATCGAGGAAAGGCAGGGTGTTATTATATTCCTTTTCCATTGTAAATTTTATTGTTTCTTCTTGATCGTTTATAATATTCAGGAATGTATCCAACAATTCTGATCTATGAGGCCATATTGAAAACACATCATCTACATATCTCCACCATACAGTGGGTTTTAAATTTTGTTTAGAAATGATATTAGTTTCGAAATCCTCCATAAATATATTAGCCAATAATGGAGATAGAGGAGCCCATTGCTAGACCAAAATTTTGTTTATAAAATTTATTATTTAGTTGAAAATAGGTATTATTAGTACAAAATGTCAATAACTCCATTATAGCTGATACATTTAGTTTTGTCCTAGTTGTCAATGTATCATCATTCTCTAATTTCGTTTTGATTATGTTTAAAGTTTTATCATTCTAATGGCACATTAGTAAATAAACTGTTTATGTCAAAACTTACTAAAATATTATTTGGATTAAACTCAATAGTTGATAATTTGTTTAAAAAATGTTTTGTATTTTTTATAAATGTGTCATCATTATTAGCAAATCAGTATTAGTGTGTCTTCCGAACAGTAAGGTTGGTTTTGTTACACGCACTTAATTAATTACTTTTTGCTCGAATTTAGGCAGGTAGATATTTTATTTTGGTTTGTTATTTCATAAACCCATAGTTAAGGTAAGTACAAGTTTTTTAATATTATAATGAGTAACTCTTCCGACGGGGGTACTCCCCCGTCTGGAAAAGACCCACCAGATGAGAAAGATATTCAAGGCGAAATGGAAATTGATAATAAAATATATAATTTAGACAACAAATATATTTCGACAGACATCGGACCGTACTATGTTATCGTTGAACCGGTTGATCAAAAAAGTCATTTATCGGCTGTTAAAGTTGGGCACTATTTATTTAAAAATACTACTTTTAACACACATGTTATTCACATAAAATTAGTCGGGAGAAATAAAGTAAAAATTATTTTTAAATCTTATAGGTCTGGATCCCGCGTATGAAAAAAAAGTTGATTAATAGCAAGCTGAAAATTTGTTAATAGCTTAAGGGTGTCTAGTCGGATAAACTTTGATATATGGGAACACTGGAACTGGGGCAGTTTTAATTGTGGAACAGGTTAAAAATTTGGAACGGTCAGACCACGAAAACGGCACATTTATTTTGTCCGGCAGAATAGACTTAAACTCTCCGAAGAGAGATTAAACTCTCATGCAAAAATCAGACTGCTATTTATCACCTGTCATAATTCCTGTCATTTGACATATTCTACATGTTCCACTCATTAAAACGCCCATTTGGTGATAAACAGCAGTCTGATTTTTGCATAAGAGTTTAATCTCTGTTCGGAGAGTTTAAGTCTATTCTGTCGGACAAAATAAATGTGCCGTTTTCGTGGTCTGACCGTTCCAAATTTTTAACCTGTTCCACAATTAAAACTGCTCCTGTTCCAGTGTTCCCATATATCAAAGTTTGTCCGACTAGACACCCTTAAGCTATTAACAAATTTTCAGCTTGCTATTAATCAACTTTTTTTTCATACGCGGGATCCAGACCTATTATAATATTGCTAATGCCATTATAGGACATGAATTAATAAAAGATAACAATTTGATTGCGTATATACCTATTTTTTTCAACCATAAAAAGGCAATTATCAGACAAATTGACACATTTTTATCCGAAAAGTATATAATAGAGAATATCAAAAGTGAACATAAAGTTGTAGATGTAAAAAGAATGAAACGTAGGATAGTTGATTCTGATAATGAGACACAGTTTGTCCCTAGGAAAATGATCGTCTTGACGTTTTTAGGAAATAGTTTGCCAAAATTTGTTAAAATTGATTTGGTGAGATTTGCTGTTGAGCCCTACATATATCCTGTCGTGCAGTGTTTCAGGTGCCTTCGATATGGCCACACAGCCAAATACTGTAAAAGCACTACAACTAAATGTAAAAAATGTGGTCAAACCCACGATGAAAATGATGATACCGATTGCACTTCTGACATTTACTGCATATACTGTGAAAAGCATGACCATCAGTCCGTATCAAAAATTTGCCCGAAATACCAGGAACAATTAAAAATTAAAAAGGTTATGTCTGAAAAAAATGTATCATTTAAAGAAGCTGAAGTTATTGTAAGAAATCAGTCTTACGCTAAAATAGTAACACATAATAATTTCGATATTTTAAATAATTTAAACAATTTCCCTGAGCTGAATGGTAATATTGACACAAACAATTCCCCCTCCACGAGTAATAAAAATTGGGTACCACGTCCTCATTACCAACAGCCGAAAAAGCGCAAAGTAAGTTCGCCAATTTCAGTTAATAAACCCCCTTCATTTAAACTTAAAAATACCGCTTCAAATCCTATCATTCCTAATCCACATAGAGAAGCTTTCCACTCATACAAAGAGAAATTAGAATCACAGATACTGCAGAAACTTCCTTGTATTTTTGAAAATATGCTTAAAAAATTTAATTTGGTAAACCCAGATCCACTAGTTATTCAGGAAACACAAACAGAACTCAGAACAATCTTAGATACGATACAATACAGTGATAGTGATAGTGACGAAAATTATTATTAAGTAGATGATAAATATATTGCAATGGAACTGTAACTCCATTACTAAAAACAAAGCTAATCTTATTAATTTTCTAGACGATCACGCTATTAAATTTGATTTAATTATGCTTAACGAAACTTGGTTATCTCAAAAGAAAATATTTCATTTACCAACTTACAATATATTACATGTAGATCGAACTGATGGATTCGGAGGCACTGCCATACTTATTAAAGATTCCCTATGCTATCATGAAATTTCAATTCGTAAAAACTTTAATTCCAAAATAGAAGTGTGTGCAGCATATATCGATAACTTTAATATATCCTTAGCCTCCATTTATAAAGCTCCCAACATAAAAGCAACTAAGACTGACTGGAATAATCTTTTTTCACAACTACAGGGTGTAGTCATTATATGCGGTGATTTTAACTGTCATCACAGTCTTTGGGGCTCTACATTAGATAACTCACAAGGAAATCGACTTGTAGAAGCTATAGAAGAAACTAACCTAATTATTTTAAACGACGGACGACCTACTAAGATAGTCAGACCTAACGAAAGACCTTCTGCCATAGATCTTACCTTTGTCTCACCTAGCCTTTTAAGTTTATCAGAATGGAATCCTCTAAATGATACACTTGGCTCAGATCATCTCCCTATTCATATTACTATATCTCGGGAATATATCCCCACTAACAAAACACCTTCTAGAAAATGGATTGAGTCTTCAGCAGACTGGACGCTTTTTCAAAACCTAATTGAAACACAAATCTATAACAATAACAGTAATAATAACTCCTTTGATTTTTTTATGAAAGTAATAAATGATGCAGCTTCTAGGTCAATGAAATCTCGTTCAGGTAACAGTAAAAAACCTCCAAATCCTATTTGGTGGGATAATGAATGCACTTTAATTGTTAATGATAGAAAAGACGCATACCATGAATATAAAATTACCACGAATTATGAAAATTACCTTAAGTTTAAGCATATTCAGGCCAAAGCTAAATTACTTTTTAAACAAAAGCAACAACTATGCTGGAAAAATTTTATTAACAAATTAAATAAAAATACCCCAATATCAAAAATTTGGAGTTTTATAAAAAAAATATCGAACAAAAACTCAACTTTTAAAAAACATCCTCTATCTGAAGAACTAATAAACCAAATTTTTGATATTGTAGCACCTAGTTTTGTGCCAAATATGCTTGAAGGTCCGAACGAGAAAATTGGCAGCCACTACATGGATGCACCTCTTGATATAACAGAACTTGAAGCTTCAATTAAGACCTCTAGATGTACTGCTCCGGGTAATGATTATGTTACATATGACATTATTAAAAATCTTCCCCAAGTTGCTAAAAATTTTATACTAAATATATACAATGATTGGTGGGTGAATTCAAACTATGTTGAGCATCTCAAACAAATTACCATTTGTTTAATTTTAAAACCTACTAAAGATAGAAATATGCCTTCCTCTTATCGCCCTATATCTTTAATGTCATGTATAACTAAAACGTTCGAAAGAATGATAAAAACAAGACTGGAGTGGTACATCGAGTATAACAATATCTTACCTAATACTCAATACGGTTTTAGAAGGGGATATGGCACTTTGGATGCAGTAACTCATTTAGTAAATGACATCCAGATTGCCTTTTCTGGCAACAAGTATCTAGCTTGTTTATTCCTAGATGTAAAAGAGGCTTACGACTCTGTAAATATAAATATACTTAAACAGAAAATGGTTAAGATTGGTCTTAGCGAAACGACTGCTCTAAATATATTGCAACTATATTTTTCTAGACATGTCTATATTAGAGACCATAGAAATGTGTTACATGGTCCAAAGGTTGTTTATCATGGGTTGCCACAGGGATCCGTACTTAGTCCTATACTCTTTAATATATATTCTGCCAATATTCATTCACTATTTCATAATTCCGTAAATTGCATACAATATGCAGATGATATCTGTATATACACCATCCAAAATAGTTATGAAGCATGTACTGAGGCTCTTGATAATATTATGCATAAGGTAAGTACATGGACAGAAGAAACTGGTATGACCCTTTCAACAGAAAAATGCTCTATTATGTTTTTTACCAGGCATAGACTACGTGTACCAGAGAGATTAACTCTGTGTGGGCGTACCTTGTCGGTAGTTAAAGAGTTTAAGTATTTAGGTATCATTGTTGACACCAAGTTACTATGGTCGAGTCACATACGTCACTTAATAAACAAATGTGAGAAAGGCTATAATTTGCTTAGGTGTGTAACAAATCGAAGTTGGGGCGCAGCTACTGGTATAGCTTTATTGTTTTATAGAGCCTATGTGCGGTCTATCATTGACTATGGATGTTGTTTATACGGATCTGCTTGTAACACCAATCTAAACAAAATAAACAGAGTTCAATATAAATGTCTTAGAACTTGCATAGGTGGAATGATATCATCACCGGTGAAAGCAATACTGGCAGAATGTAATGAATTGCCTTTGGATTTGCGTCGGCAGCTATTATCACAAAAATATCTTTTAAAACTAAAATCCTTAGAGTCAAACATGATCAACAAATTAAGTGATATTGCAAAATAAGATTTAACAAACCGCTTTTGGAAAATAAAGAATTCTCCTCCACTGGCAGAAGCTTTCGTTGAGACCAATGCTGATCACATTTCTTTTGGTAAAAATAAAACATTGTTTATGTATACCATACTCTATAGATCACTAATAAAACCACACAGAGTCATAATACCCAATTATACAGAATACCATCATATAAATCACACCCTTCTAAAATCCATATTAGGTGGATTAGTCAATAAGCCATTTATATATACAGATGGATCAAAAACAAAACACGGAGTTGGTTGTGGAGTTTTTATCCAAAATACAAAACAATCATTTATGTTTAAATTACCATCAATATGTAGCATATATACTGCTGAACTTATAGCAATTTGGAAGGGCATTACTTGGTTAACATCAAATAATTTACGAGATGGAGTAATACTAACTGATTCTAAGTCTGCATTGGAGTCAATAAAAAGCATAAAATTTGAAAGAATGAAATGTCCTATATTATGCAATTTAAAAAATTTGATAGCAGATTTAAATATAACATTTGTATGGGTCAAAGGTCATACAGGTATACTAGGTAATGAAAAAGCTGATAGTTTGGCTAAGGAAGCAGTACTTAACGGAGTTCTTTGTAATATTTATACATTACCAGACGTCTTTCATTTGATAAAAAATAAAATAAGATTAAAATGGGAACGACAGTGGGAAAATACTGTAGAAAACTCACAAAATACCTACTTTAAAATACATCCTACCCTACCATCCCCACCTCTATATATTTTCAACTACACTACTTCAAAATTCTTTTCGGCAAGTGTTTTTCGACTTAAAACAAATCATGGGCGATTTCCATCGCACCTTGCTAAGCTGGGCATTATACAGTCCTCGGCCTGTAGTTGTGATCAGAACTCTTACGGAGATCTAAATCATATATTTTTCGGTTGCAAAAAACATTTAAAAAAATCCAATGATTTAATTCGTACACTTATTGAAATGAAATATTTTCTTCCATTAAATCTCACACACATTTTGTTAGCTGCCAATAAAAACACCTTGGAACTTTTAGTAAATTTTATTAAAGAAAATAAAATACAAATTTAAAACGGCATAACCCACATCTATGTAGTTATACTATAAGAAAATTCCTTTTACAACTTTCTGTGGCAAATGGACTTGATTCCATGCCATTATCTTTCCACACACACACACACACACATTATTAGCAAATGGTTTTATAATGTTTAATAAAAATTTTGATAGTTCACTACAAGGAGAACTGATGGTACTACAAATGGGTCTAAGTGGTATGTTCGCTCTATGAATTTTCGGCACTCTATAAAAATGTGGTAACTTACTGTAATGAGGTGTCATTAATTTTCTTTGATAGTATGTTAGATCATTTTTAAATTTGAATAAAGTTCTATAGATTTTGTTTTCCAGTGTTTTCGTTGGATCCTTCGTTAATTTGGTATAAGGTCCATTTGTAATTAGATCTGGTATTTTGTCCTCATATTGTATTTACGAAATATTTACGAAACGTTAATAAAAATCATTTTTTAATAATATTGTGGCTTATTTCCCATTATAAATAGTTAAAATTGTAAAAATGCCACAAGAAAATAGCTTCAGAACAACATCAAGAGCAAAGTAAAAAGAAAGAAATTGGTGTACTTGGTAAATGACATCTATTTACATATGAATCTACTAGGTGAACTATGCGTCACAGAATCTATAGATTTTAAGAATTATTTACGAATCAGTAGCATCTGTAGATTTGGACAACACAAAGAATGGCGTTGTTGTGGTGAGGGTATGGAGGCAAACTACAAATTTACTAAATATACCTACAGTATTGTAATATTAATAGTGATAATAACAGTAATAACTTACTAAATTACTTATAATTTACTAAATTACTAATGAATCAAAAGCATCTGTAGATTTGGACGACACAAAGAATGGAGTTGTTGTGGTGAGGGTATGGAGACAAACTACAAATTTACTAAATATACACCAAAAAATTTAAGTCTTCGCACAAAAACAGTAAGAGATACTTCTTTTCTTTTTTTATTAAGAATTTCGTTAACTTAATAAGGATGCTTTCGATCAAGGCCGCCGCTAAGGTGTTGGCCGCCCGTGTGCAACTTAATATTTGCCGCCCCCTTCCAACACTTTAGAAATATGTACATACTAGTATTTAAAGGAATCTGCAGAAGATCCATAGCAATAATAATTTGTAAATAGAAAATTCTTCAACATTTAGACTAAATCCATGATCCAACGTCCATGATGTGTATATACTAATATCCTAATGTAAACGTCAAATTTAAACGTCAAAATTTGAATATCCTAAGATCCTAATAAAAACGAATATTTCGGGCTTTCATTCCAGAAATCTTTTTGACAATATCTTAATATCCAATGACGCACACACTTCATGTTCGATAGATAACATTGCTAAAGCAGAAAGTCTATCTTGCTTCATTAAGGATCGCAAATAGTTTTTAGTTTGCCATCTAACAGTTTTAGTTTTTTGCCATCCAACATTCTTCATGTAGAGACAAATCCACCTGTTTAGCAATCCATGTGATGGGGAAGTCATGCAGTGTCTAAGGGCCTAATTTTTCTAAATTTTATCCATCGTTTGGAATTTTTAACAACTATGCTAATTACACAATTAAAGTATATTAAAACACAAGAATCAAAACAATAATATTAGGTTAATGAGTAAATCCATGCCCTTTAGTGTTATATTGATGCTGTGTAATGTTTCTTATCAGGTGTCTAAAAGTTCTTTTTTAGTTTTTTTTCCTTTTGCTGTTTCGTTTTGGATTTTGGACGGATGTCCAGATTGAATTCTACGAGACCCGCAAAACAATTCTTCACGATGTTTTTTCTGGAGTTAGCAGTTGGTTGATCCTTAATTTTTCTGCCTTTGAATAAGGGGCTGATTATTGACTGACAAAAATAAAAAAATCTGATAGATTTTCGATTTGCTGTAGATTATTGTTATGTTAAATAGCCCTAGCATTTCCTTCAAATTTGCTTTTGGCCGCCCCTATTGTTAGCCGCCCGTGTGCGATGCATACTTAGCACAGATGGTAGCGGCGGCCCAGCTTTCGATAAATTTCTATAAATTGCACCCAAAAATGTCTACTATTGTCCAATATTATTTTACTAAAGCTGCTGTATGCTGTACATTCGTTTGAAAACGGGCAATACAATCGGGTAACAATGGATGACTAAATCATACTCGTCGCAGCGGCTCAAGTTGTGAAGAGAAAATTTCAAGGAAAAAGATTGTGGATTTGAACGTGAAACTTTAGATAACATAACTTTAGATTACATCGAAAGCAAACCATTTTGCTGGTTTACCTAAGGCAATACCGATTTTAATATTTTTTTCCTCATTTTTATGCGTATGTTCTCAAGCATCTTAATTTTTTGTACGCTTCGTTACAAGAAATTTCAGCGAAATCTTTTTGCGAAACGGCCCAACCTACTTAACTGTATTTTTTGCATTTCGATCTTTATGTCAAGTATCAGGGCGTAAATGATTACCTTGGGACCAAAAGGGGACAAGCCACAATTTCGTCAAAAATGAATTAAAGTAGAAATCACACACTTTAAGGTCATATTAATGTCCCAAACAAAAAATTTCAACTGTTTTCTCATATATGACGCCGCTGTAGTAAGTACCGTTGTCACCATTACTTTATATTACAACAGAAGGAGACAAGCCACAGTAGTAATCAACATGGCGGCGGAACATTACCGTGCATGTGAACGGAAAATAAACTTTTCTGAGTTTGATTCTGAACACAGTGACCAAGGTCCGTTTTTAAATGAAAGCGAAGATGACAAAGACTATACAGTATCCGGAAGTAGCAGCGACTCGGAAAATATAAACTCAGGAACAGTAAGTTTATTAAATTTGTGGCTTGTCCCCTTATGTTATATTTTTCGAACCTAAAAATATTATGATTGTTCTAAAGGTTTTTTGTGGCTTATCCCTTTTTAGTAAAATACCTACTTTGTTGTAGGAAAATGAATAGGTTTATACCCCACAGACTTCTTGAGGTCTCTTGCCAACTCCAGAAAAGAAGGCGCCTTCTAGATGGAGACACAAGAATACCCAACGTAATAAAAGAATTAAGCGCAAGGCTAAAAGCAATGTAAAGCAAAAGGGAAGAAAATAGAACCAAAAAAATTAGATGCACCTTGCGGTTGCACAAAACAGTGTTGGCAGAAATTGGTGCTTGCCAACAGATTCTACCAGATATTGAAAATAATGAACCACTGGAAGATATTGAACATTTGTAAGACTTTTTAGATATTGAAAATATTGCCAACTAAATTATTTTATTTTTGAATTTTATGTTCATTTTCTACAATATAATTTTTTATACAAAAGGGGATAAACCTCATATTTTTTAAAAATTGTTCAAAAACTTAAAAATCGTTTAATAAATATTTGTGTTACTTTTATTGTGTATTTGATAACATATTTCCAAACGATTTTGAGCCTTACTTCGGTGAAAAATGTAAAAATTGGATTTCAGGATTTGAAAATAAGTTTAAAATGATGTTTTCTCTAAAATATTGTTTGGTGGCATGTCCCCTGCTGGTCCCAAGGTCTTCAAATGTTTTTTGTTAATAAAATCATCAAAACAAAGTAAATATTGCAAGTATGTCGTTATCGTTGGCAATATTGCCAGCTATTGTGTTGAAGCCACATAATATCACACATCCTGTTCTAAACCGTAGCAACTCAGAATATTAAAATTTTACAGAGAGCGAAAACAAAATATTTGCTTTAATTATTACCTAATATATTTTATATTTTAATTAGTATATATTTAATTTTTATATCAATATTTTACCTGTCACAACTTGACTAGAGTAAGATAGGGAAAATATTTGTTAAAAGAAAATAACTAAAAATGACATTTTTATTCAAAATATTAATATAGTTTTCCTCCAAAAAAATTGATTTACGACACGTTTTCCCAAAAGAAACGTTTAAACACATTGGTGTTATATGATCGCTTTTGGAATTAGTACTTTTTTTAATACGTTAAAAATCTGCAAAGAGTATAAATCTCAGAAGGAGCATTTAGTGCTAATTGTAAAAAAGGAAAAACAACTTTAGAACAATTTAGAAATATGGAATGAATTAACGAAAAGGAAATGAATATAAATATCAACAAAACAAAAGCTATATCGATAGGAAAAACAAGAGAAGAACTTAATTTTTTCAATTAGAATGATGTAATTTCATATACGCTGTGAGCTCGTACGTAGAGGGGATATTTACAAATTCGCGAGCGCCAGTAGTGGCAAGTCTGTAAACGTTTACCGGAAATTTGACATACATGTCAAAGTGATTAATTTAAAATTAAAATTAAAAACATTAATTATAAAAAATATTAGTTGGTCAAAGCTGTGGTACCTATATGTTTTTACCTTAAATATACTTACGTTGTAAATACTGAATTTAAGTTTTTTTTAATGTTCCGTAATATGTAATTATAAATTAATCTAAGCGCCATCTACACGATAATTGTGAAAGTATCCGAAATAAGAAATTCATATTTTGTCAATAGAACGTCAAAATGATTAGCAAAATCTTAAAAAAACCGACTACAATTTAATTACTTTTTTGCGTTGTAAATATTAAGCGATAACAATTAAATAATAAATTTAAAAATTACCGGTGAAAGTTGAATTAGTAACCGCTAGGAGCGACACCAGCGAAGCTCAGAGCGTATTTAAGAACATTGTTTTAATTCCAAACAACTTCTTATAATAAGAATTTTCAATATTGTGAAAATAAAGGTACTGCACTATTGAGCGATTCATATTTTTTGATATACCTCGTATTGGTAGGGGAGCCCAAGCGGGGATTTTTGCAGTTACTCGAGCGCGTCAGATTATCATGTGGGGAGAAACGTGGTACCCTGCAGATATACCTTTGCCATATATTGGCTCTTAACACAGGGGAGTTCGTTTAGGGGGGCCCAAAAAAAAAATCTATCTTTAAAAATACTCGAAATTGTCAGATTAAGATAAGGTAAGTTAAGTACATGCAAAACAGTGTATATTTAAAAAATCTGACGATTTGAGCGGGGCATAAGGGAATTGGTGAGTCACAAAGTTTCACAAGAAAAAGGCGAATATTTCGCGAAATGAACGTCAGATCGAAAAACTAAAAACTACACGTTCAATATTTTTCAAAAATCTATCGATAGATACCAAACAAGACCCCTCGCAGAGAGGGGGGGGGAGTAAATTTTAAATACAAATCCCGCGATATTTAGCAAAATAAACATCAGATCGAAAAACTGCAAAATACACTTATTTAATATTTTTGAAAAATATATCGAATGGTACCAAACGCGACTTCCTATGGAGGTGGGGTGGGGAGTTACTTTCAAATCTTAAATAGGAGCCCCCATTTTTTATTGCAGATTTGAATTCTCTGCATAAAAATAAGCAACTTTTATTCGAAACATTTTTTCGAATTATGGATAGATGGCGCAATATTCGGAAAAAACGATTAATGGAAATGGAACATTAAATTAAAAAATGATAAGCGTCCGCTAAAATGGAAAATTTTACTTAACTTTTTTTGGTTTTAGGACCTAATAATCACAACCCAATAGGTCCCCAAAGCGCTCGAGTGACTGCACATTTAGCATACTTTGCTCCCCTACCATATGTATATTATTGATACTACGTATAAATTTGATGCCTGATGATCTAATCTTAGGATTTAGACCATGTATAACTTTTAATGAAAAATAACTTTTCTTTGTAAAATGATTATTAAAAAAGTTTCCCATATGTGTCTAACTTAGGTAGGCACTCTGTGTGTGGGTATATGTATACTATAATAGTCAATTTTCTGCTTAATAAACAAGACTTACCCTCACTAACGAATAGAGGATCGGGCTATCCATAAGTTCCTTAAGGAACAGTAAATCAGTCTCATTGATTCTCTCATCAACTTCATCATCATCATCATCATTTTCATCATCTATGTACCTATGAACTTGTTGGAATGTAACTGTAACAAAAGAAATCAAAATCAATACCTATTGTATAAAATAATTTCAATGCAAACTATAAATGGAATTTATGTTTAATTTTATGTTGGCTGAGATGGATTTTGACTGAGTTCATAAATTTAGTTTATTTCCTAAATTTTTAGAAAATTTATTAATAAACTAACGATAGCTGATTTAGATATTCGTACTAGCTCTCACGCGGTGGTCTCCAATAAACGCCGTACGTCGCGTCTGTATGATTGTACAGTAGTTACACGCTGCGCTCAGCGTAAAATAAGCGTAAGAACAGAACAAGTGGGTCGAGGTGGAGGTGTAGGTCGCGGTAGATGCTACTAGTTAAGTCGCGGTCGATGTCGACAGTACATAGCAAGGAGGTCACCTGCGCTGTCAGTCGAGCTAGAACCACTATCAAGTGAAGTAGGTTAATGAAATTTGTATGACAAAAGGACTGTGCTTTTGCGATGTTATGTCAGTCAAGTGATGATAGGGATGAAATGTCAGCTGTAAATAATCAGATCCTTCTTCATATTTCAAAAATTTACTGAATTTAATTACTTTAGAAATTCAAAAATAAACTGAATACAAAAAAGGGATTATGTATATAAAAAGTATCAACTCAGATAGCGCAGGTAATGACAACTTGGCTTCGAACGGACCAATCACAGGGAAGCATCCTTGTAGGCCGCGCAGTAGACATCCATGTAAAACAAACTCATTTTATTTTCAAAAGCATCGCTATAAACCTCCTGGATGGCATCGCGCTAAACCTCCACCGCGACTTACCTGCTCTGTTCCCTTCCATTCACTACGATGTGTTTGTTTTACATGGATATCGACATCGACCACGACCTCCACCTCCACCTCCACCGCGACCCACTTGTTCTGTTCTTACCCTAAGCCGGCATCCATTGTTTATGATATAAAGTCTACAGTATGTGACAACCGTTAATGTTTACGAGAGACAACCGCATTAGCGTGTCATTTATTTTTGTTCTTAGTTTTGGTTTAACTTGTTTTGTCTGAATTTAATAGTAAGTTTTAATTTTAGATTATCTAATAATTTTAAACATTTTTTATCTTTTCTAGTGGAGACGTTCATGTATACAGGGTTGGGCTAAAATATGGGACCAACCAAATGTTTTTAAACCAAAAAGACTCTATTATTTAAACTTTGCATGCAAGTACAATGACATATAACTCATCTGACCCCATATTTTTAGTTACTACTGTACTTACGTTTCACCAGAAATATACTCAGCTTATTTAGTTTAAATAGAATATTTGTCTGACTACTGTTAACCTGACTTACCTATTTAGGGACAATAAACACAATCGAATTTCTAAAACAGTTCCGATGGTTCAAGTATGCAACAATAGTGTGTTGTGTTTCGTCAAGGTTTTAAACCGTCCATTAATAGTGGCCTTATTACATTATTTGTAAGCCACAATAGCCATAGGTTTATTATCGGTCTTATTTTGACCTGAACGAGGGCATTCAACAAAAAAAAAGCAACTAAATACTTATTCAGCGATATATCCCTAATAGTAATAAGATATCATTACAAAAGGTCGAGCAAAGTGTATTTAAACTATATTTCACGAATTTAAGACTGTTTTCGATTATCACTTAGATACTTGACAGCCAATGAGCCAATGGTCCACTCTTGTGTACCTACCTATAGCATAACTTATGTTTTGCTATATTATTATGCTTCCTAACAAGTAAGAAAGTAAATTGCTCTAGTAATGATAATATGAACAACTAATTTCTAATAAACATATTTTTATTTATATTTACCTGCAAAATATTTTGATACAACCAGATTAATAATTACCTATAATTTAATGTGGTTGTAATCAGTGACCTCCACGAAATTAACATAAGCGTAGATATTTATTGAATCTCTCATAATCTGTAGTAGTCCAGGGTCCATCTGTTTTGAGATGGACGTTGAGAGGTGACTCAAATTTTTTTGCAGAAATTGCTTGAAAATAACTCAAATAATAATATTTGAGTTATCCTCCCTCTCAAAAACCTCAGGAACATTGTTTAAATAATTATAATGTCAAAAAATGAAGGAAAAATTCGATTTTTTTCTTCGTTTTTTGATTATAACTTTAAAAGTATTCATTTCCCAGAAAAGATGTACTAACATAAAAGTTGTGTAATTAAATTTCCTACAACACAAAATTAGTTAAAAGTTGAAAAAATAGTCACCCTTGTTGCAAAATAGCAATAATTGCGAAAAAAAAACATACAAAAACAAGTATTCGCATTTTACGCTTTTCAACCATTTATGCTACACTTATGACCTTCATATTTCACCCAGAAAAACTTTATGATACAGTAAAACAATACTGTAAATTTCATTAAGATCGGTTCAATAGATTTTGCAAAATAAATTTTGCAATCCAGCTTTCGCAAAAACAATTCATTCTTTCAAAATGTTACAGGACTGAAAATAAAGCAGATAGCAAGTTGACAAGTTGAACAGTACTGTACCTTTCATTTGCAATTTGTAAAATTAAAATCGATTAACTATCACGGCGTCAGGAATTTTTTTAAGTAGACATTAATTATTGGTGCTACGCGCAGGACAGCGGTGTTCGATTCACATGAAGTTGATTTCCACCAAAATTTCTTCCAATCTTCACCTAATATATTATTTTCTTACTCTATATTTTGTTGTATTTTAAGATTTCAATTCCACAAAAATCAAACTAATTTTATTATTGCTTGTGAAATATTGTTTAAACAATTGTATATGTTTAAAAATAATAAACTTTTATTCTCAAGTTAAAATATATGAACAAAGAAAGTTTTTGCTAAAAAAAGTGTTATTTCAATGGATAGAGTATCTGTTTTTATTTTGCAATAAACAAATTTATTTATTTATATCGAAATGTAATAAAAATTAAATAGTTCAGAGAAATAAGGAAAAAAAATATCGTGTTGGTGACACATCCCCCTCCAGGCTGAAACCAAATTTTTCGAGTAATGTGGCCATCTATAATAATAACCTATATGTTTCCTGCAGCCGATTTTGATGATATACATAGTTATAAACAAATGAAGATCAAAAAACGGTAAATTTTCGCTTTTTTCGTCTCTTACTAAAAAATTGGGCATTTTAAACAAATTTGAGAGTAATAAACTCATAAACCGTATAAAAAACTTCAATATGGCGTTCGCTGAATATGTCTATCCTTATTGGTTACTTAGAAAATTGCCAAATAAATCATAAATTTTGAGTTTTTATAAATATTCATAACTTATGTAAAAATTAACTTAGAACCTTCTTATTACATGGAATGCTGAGACTTATGGTGCTTAAATCGTACAATAAATTCCAAAGCAATTGGTCAAATAGTTTAAAAGTTATTTAATTTGTTTATCCAAAATTAATTTTTTTTGCAACACTGTAAGTCAGAAAATGATGAAGTTACAGTAATATTTTGGATAGTTTATGAAAGAAGAAAATTTACAGTATTAATTTAATTTTAAAAAAATGACAAAAAATAATTATAGATATTGCAAAATAATTTTGCAAAAACATGTGAATTAAAAAAATGGGATGACAAAAAATAATTATAGATATTGCAAAATAATTTTGCAAAAACATGTGAATTAAAAAAATGGGGGGGCTAACTTTGTCCCTAAATGTCCTAGAACAGTTGTTTTTCTTTCTAAATGTGTATAAAAATTCAGTCTTTCTAAATATGAAAAAATAATTTTTCTACGGGTAACGGTTAAAAAGTTATTCTAATTGTTTATAAGTAAGCAAAAAATGGACATGTTTTTGCAAAATAATTTTACACTGTTTAAAATTATTTTTTGTCATTTATTTTTAATTAAGGTAATAGTATAAATGTTCTTCTTTCATAAACTGTCCGAAGTATTATTGTAACCTCATAATTTTCTGACTTATAGTGTTGCAAAAAAAATGAATTTGGGAAAAATAAATTAAATAACTTTTAAACTATTTGACCAATTGCTTTGAAATTTAAAATATAATTTAAGTACAAGAAGTCTCGGCATTCCGCGTAATAAGAAGATTCTAAGTTAATTTTTACATAAGTTATGAATATTTATAAATACTGAGTATTTATGATTTATTTTGCAATTTTATAAGGAACCAATAAAGATAGACATACTCAGCGAACGCCATATTGAAGCTTTTTATACTATTTACGAGTTTCTTACTCCTTAATTTGTTTAAAGTGCTTAACTTTTTGGTAATAGACGAAAAAAGCGATAATTTGCCGTTTTTCGATTTTCATTTGTTTATAACTATGTATATCATCAAAATCGGCTGCAGGAAACATATAGGTTAATAATATAGATGTCCATACTACTCAAAAAATTTGGTTTCGGCCTGGAGGGGGATGTGTCACGAGAAAAACCTTATTTCTTTGGACTAAAAATGTATCAATAATTATCAAAGGTCATTGGAATGCCCAATCAGAGCAAACTATCCGGTGTCCTGCGCGCAACACCAATAATTAATATTTATTTAAAAAAATTTCTGACGCCGTGGTGGTTAATCGATTTTAGTTTTGCAAATTGCAAATGAAAGGTACAGTGCACTTCTATAAACAAAAAAAAAATTCAACTTGCTATCTGCTTTATTTTCAGTCCTGTAACAGTTTGAAAAAATGAATTTTTTTTGCGAAAGCTGGATTGCAAAATTTATTTTGCAAAATCTATGGAACCCATTTTAATGAAATTTACAATATTGTTTAACCATATCATATAGTTTTTCTGGGTGAAATTTGAAGGTCCTAAGTTTAGCATAATTGGTTGAAAAACGTAAAATGCGAATACTTGTTTTTGTATAGTTTTTTCCCAATTATTGCTATTTTGCAACAAGGGTGACTATTTTTTAAAATTTCAACCAACTCTATATTGTAGGAAATTTAATTACACAACTTTTATGTTGATACAACTTTTCTCCGAAATGAATACTCTTAAAGTTATAATCAAAAAACGAAGAAAAAAATCGAATTTTTCCTTCATTTTTTGACATTTTGATTATTTAAACAATGTTCCGGACCTTTTTGAGAGGGAGGATAACTCAAATATTATTATTTGAGTTATTTTCAAGCAATTTCTGCAAAAAAATTTGAGTCACCTCTCAACGTCCAAATGTACTAATATTTTTACAGATGCGCCCTGATCTATAGGTACAGTTTATCAAAAATCCTTTTTTCAGTGCGTCATTGATTTTGCCGTCATATAATATATTTATATAAGATTTTAAGAATGTTGCGAATCGAGGCATGACGTTTTCTCTCTCTTCAATCCTGACCCCCCGGAGGGAGTGTAGTGGTCGACGTGATGTCGTGCATTGCCCGTCTCCAAAGATTTCTGTCTCTGGTCATTTCTTTTAACTCATGCATAGGTCTTTTGCATATTCCTGTAATTTGATCGATCCATCTTGTTGGGGATCTTCCTTGTGATCTTCGGCCTTCCACCTTTCCTTGTATAATGAGTGTTTCCAATTTCCACGTTTTCTGTGTTTGCTCTCATAACATGTCCAAAGTATTTTAATTGTTGGAGATGGACTTTACTGGAGAGTCGTTGGCTAACTTTTAGCTCTCTTAAAATTGAATTATGTCCAAGGAATTCGTAGCAAAAATTGAAAAAAATCCTTTGTAAAAGGTATAAAATTTTATTAAAATCCCTTTAAAGGGATACATCACAAAAAAACGTTTTCGATTTTATAAAAAAATCATCATGAGTGTTAGATAGATTGGATGCTAGGTGAGCCACCAAAGAAAAATATTCGAGTAAAAACCCTTTAAATATAACATGGATGCATTAAAGGTGCATACTTAAATAAAATGCCTTATGATGGCTACATGGCAACAACCTTAGGTAATGTATTGAATTTCCCAACAGGTGGGATGCAAATTGAGTTGTTTACATTCCAATGACTTAATGGCAACTCAGAGTTGCCATTGAAAAAAGGGTTTTTGATAAACTGTATTTGGGTTTTTGACTATTCCGGGAAACTGATACCTTACTTTAGCCACCTTTAGCGATACCCCCAAACCGGTTGCAAATGGTAGGGACCCTAATTAATAAGTTTGTCAGAGGTAAAGTAATTTCGGATGGGCACTAATTTGCATATTATGGCCCTTCTAGCAATTGTATAAGAACCGACTTTAAAGCTTATTTATTTATTTTGCTCAACAGGCCATGTAGGACCTGGGCGTGAAAAACACAATTACATTTTTTTTACTATACATATCTAAAATATACAATATTAATTTTTTTATTTAAAAAATACATCATATAAATATATACATATATATATATATATATATATATATATATATATATATATATATATATATATATATATATATATATATATGAAAATTACTAAGTTCTCGGGAAGAACCGCGTTGAGAATTTATAACTCGACGTTTCGGCACCCTTTTTGGAACCATTATCAAGAGGGGTATGGTTCCGTTCGAGTTCGGGGTCTCAATCTGCCTACTCCCCTCACTCGTGACGTACCAGTAGTGTCTTGTTCTCTAGGAGAACGGTCAAGCGGCACTGAGGTCTCAATCTGCCTACTCCTCAGTGTCGAGTGACGACCTGTCTTCGCCTGTGTAGCTCCTTTTATACTCTCAGTGCGCGCGGGAGAGGCCTGAGTGGGATCGACTGACGTGGGGATTCGCCGAAGCAGCGGTCGCCATGTTGCCGGCAGTCTTTTGGCGTCATCGCGTGTGTTTAGGCTGTGAGGGCGTTTTTCAATTTCGATGGCTTCACGGATGATTCTCGATTTTAAGGAGCGGACAGGGGCGATGGTTTTTGCTTTCTCGAAATCTATTTGGTGACCTGTCTGAATATGATGTTGGGCAAGGGCTGAAGTAGTGTCGGAATGTTTTACAGATATGGAATGTTCGTAGATACGGTTTTGGATTCGTCGGTTTGTCTGTCCTATGTATGTCCGTGGGCAACTGGAACAAGGTATCTCGTAGACACCATGGTCTTCATTGGGGATTTGGTCTTTTACGGATCTGACAAGATTGCACAACTTGGAGTGAGTAGTGAAGACGGTTTTGATATTTAGAGGGGTAAGAATTCTACTAATCTTGTCAGTGACACCTTTGATAAAAGGTAGAAAGATTTTGGGTTGATCGGGTGGCAAGTTTTCTTTATTAGATGGAATGGGATTTAGATGTTTCTGAATGCTCCTATTGATTTGGGTTTTATGGTAGCCGTTTTGTAAGAGTGTTTGCCTTATTGAATTTATTTCAGATGGTCTGTGATTGTCGTCACTAAGCCTAAGGCTAAGTGTCACTAAGCCTAAGGCTAATTTTCATTTACCTGTCGTCACTAAGCCTAAGGCTTAGTGACGACAATCACAGACCATCTGAAATAAATTCAATAAGGCAAACACTCTTACAAAACGGCTACCATAAAACCCAAATCAATAGGAGCATTCAGAAACATCTAAATCCCATTCCATCTAATAAAGAAAACTTGCCGCCCGATCAACCCAAAATCTTTCTACCTTTTATCAAAGGTGTCACTGACAAGATTAGTAGAATTCTTACCCCTCTAAATATCAAAACCGTCTTCACTACTCACTCCAAGTTGTGCAATCTTGTCAGATCCGTAAAAGACCAAATCCCCAATGAAGACCATGGTGTCTACGAGATACCTTGTTCCAGTTGCCCACGGACATACATAGGACAGACAAACCGACGAATCCAAAACCGTATCTACGAACATTCCATATCTGTAAAACATTCCGACACTACTTCAGCCCTTGCCCAACATCATATTCAGACAGGTCACCAAATAGATTTCGAGAAAGCAAAAACCATCGCCCCTGTCCGCTCCTTAAAATCGAGAATCATCCGTGAAGCCATCGAAATTGAAAAACGCCCTCACAGCCTAAACACACGCGATGACGCCAAAAGACTGCCGGCAACATGGCGACCGCTGCTTCGGCGAATCCCCACGTCAGTCGATCCCACTCAGGCCTCTCCCGCGCATACAGTTCCCGCGCGCACTGAGAGTATAAAAGGAGCTACACAGGCGAAGACAGGTCGTCACTCGACACTGAGGAGTAGGCAGATTGAGACCTCAGTGCCGCTTGACCGTTCTCCTAGAGAACAAGACACTACTGGTACGTCACGAGTGAGGGGAGTAGGCAGATTGAGACCCCGAACTCGAACGGAACCATACCCCTCTTGATAATGGTTCCAAAAAGGGTGCCGAAACGTCGAGTTATAAATTCTCAACGCGGTTCTTCCCGAGAACTTAGTAATTTTCATTTACCTGACCGCGGAAATCTTTCCGAACATATATATATATATATATATATATATATATATATATATATATATATATATAGCTCTCATTTTACAATTCATGGCACATTATTCTGTTAAAATTTCTCTTGCGCTCTTCTTACCACTCCTCTCCATTCTTTTCGATCTAATACCTTGTTTCTCCAGTTATCTATTTTTAATTCTCGTAAATCTGCTTGGACGCTGTCAAACCATCTTTTACGGGGTCTTCCTTTCCTTTTTTCCCTACTGGTTTCCTGTTCAATATCATCCTGGTCATTCTATGGTTTTCCAATATTTGCACATGTCCCAGCCATCTTATTCTATGCTCCTTTATTATTGCGGTGATTTTTGGTTCCGTATACAGCTCTTCCAACTCTTTATTTGTCCTTCTTCTCCATCCCATTTGTGTATTTATGCCGCCGTAAATTGATCGGAGAATTTTCCTCTCCCATCTTTCTAATCTTTCTTCATCTGCCTTTCTTAAAACCCATAATTCAGCTCCATATACAACCGTAGCTCTAATCACTGTCTTGTAAATTCTTTCTTTTGTTTTTCTTGAAACAAACTTCGACTTCATTAAGGATCTCAGCATTCCGTATTTCTGGTTGCCTTTTGTAATTCTGGATTCTATTTCTTTATCTTCATGTCCATTTTCCTTTACTTTCACACCAAGGTAAGTAAACTCTTCCACTCTGTCAAAACTGTATATGTAATCTTTCTCCCCTTGTATTTTTATAAACTCTTCATTGTCTTGCTGTGTATAACCCATTATCATGTATTTAGTTTTCTTTTCATTTATTTTTAGACCAAACCTATTTGCTTCTTTTTCTATCTTTTTCACAATTCTTTTCAATTCTTTCTTTGATTTTGCTAATATTGTTAGATCATCCGCAAAAGCAATACATTGATGTTCGTTTTTAAATATGGTTTCTTCCAGTTTTATGCTGCAATTCCTCATTATTACTTCAAGAACAAGATTGAACAACGTGGTTGACATGGGTCACCCTGCCTGAGTCCTTGCTTGATTTCAAAGTCCTCTGAGATGTCTTTCCACACTACTTCGCTTTTCGTTTTTGCCAACGTCATTTTAATCAAGCTAATCAATTTTTTGGGGATTTGTAGTTGTTTCAGAGCACGGTACATTTCTTTTCTATTTATACGATCTTATGCCTGTTTGAAATCTACAAACAGCGCATACAGGGTCGTTTTGTACTCATAGAAATTTGCTTGTAATTCTTTTAGCGTGAAAATCTGGTCTGTTACCGAACGGTTGGATCGAAAGCCTGCCTGGTACTCTCCCACAGTATCCTCCATGTATTCGTTCAGTCTTCCACGTATGCATTGTGCTATTATCTTATACCCTGTCTCTAGGAGTGTTATTCCCCTATAATTTTCACATGTTTGTTTATCTCCTTTTTTATGTATGGGGCAGATTCTAGCCAGCATCCAGTCATTTGGCATTTTTTTCTCTTCCCATATCTTTTTCACCAGCCAATATAGTTGTTCGTACAGTTGTTCTCCTCCTGCCTTTAACATTTCAGCTGTTATTTCTGTCGCTCCTGGACTTTTGTTGTTTTTAAGTTGGCTGATTATATTCATTACCTCTTGTTTTGTTGGCGTCCCCACTATCGTATCGTTTTCTTCCATGTTCTGTGTTATGTCCATCTCGTCCTCTTCAACATTATTTAATAGCTCTTCGAAATAATTTTTCCATCTTTCTAGCACCTGCGCTGTTTCACTTATTAGTAATCCTTCTTCATTCTTAATATAGATGCTTCGGCTCTGATATCCTTTGTCCATTCTTTTAACCTCTTGGTAAAATGACCTTATTTCTTTAGTTTGAAATTTTTCTTCAATTTCCTTTAGCTTATCTTCTTTGGATATTCTCTTCTTTCTCCAACATTGTCTTTTCATTTCCCTTCTTGCGTCCCTATACACATTTCTGTTATTCTCATTTTCTTTTAATAGCATTATTTGTCTAGCTCTCCTAACTGCTTCAGCTGCTTTTTCACATTTTTCATCATACCAGTCATTTACTTTTCCTTTTCTCACTGTACTGTTTAGAACTGCCTCATTTGCCTTCATTACTGATGCTTTTACTTTCTCCCATCTTTCTTCGATTTCCATTTCTTGTGCGCATGTTGCCAGTTCTATTTCTATTTTCTCTTTATATTTATCTTTTACTTCTTCACTTTTCAATAGGGTCGAATTGTATTTTGTCTTACCTTCCGTTCTTTTCCTTTTTCCCTTCCCGGTCGCACCCCAGTTTCTCATGCATGTCACTCTTCCATGTCCCTTTGTGAATTTCCTTCCGGCGGAGTTGTGTACTTCGTATTACCATATTTCTCTCCATTGCAAAACATACTGCTCGGTGCCCGTTATTATTTGTTATATCATGTTTGCTATGTTTCCCTACTATGTTCTCATATATGTATATTTTCTTTTCCAATCTTTGAGTTGAAATCACCCATTATTATTTTCATATCGTATTTCGGTGTTTTTTCGTATTCCTCCTCTAGTTGCTCATAGAACATGTCTTTCTCATCTTCATCCGCATCCTCTATGGGAGCATGCACATTTATAATACTTATATTTCTTCTTTCCCCTTTCATTCTTAAAGAACACAGTCTGTCAGATATAGGCTTAAAAGCTATTACCCTTGATTTCAAGTTTTCCTGTAGTATGAAACCTGTTCCTCTGGTTCTGTTTTTTCCACCACTTTTAAAAAAGGTTGTGCCCTCTACATCCACTATTTCAGTTCCTAATTGTTTGGTTTCTTGTACTGCAAGCAAGTCCAATTTATATTTCTTGACTTCTCTTACTAGTTCTTTCAGATTGCCTGCACCATACGTCCCTCTCACATTCCAAGTTCCAAAGTTTATTTTTCGTATATCTTTCTCATTTGCCTTAATCGTTGCCTCGGTCGTTTTACTGTTACATACCGTTTTTAGTTTTTTGAACTTTGCTGCACCTCAAAGCGGTTCACCTTGGCGTTCCACTTCCAGACTTCGTCGTTTACTGTCAGTTTCTGGAAACCAATTTTTACATTCTTTCCTTCTTCTTTCTCTTTATTTGCTCGTTTTCTTATTCTTCCTTGTATTTCCCTTTCTATTTTATTCATATCCTTATTAATGTATATCTTGTCCTGGCCAACCTTTTGTAATTTGTTTTTATTTACCATTATCTTTTCTTTATCAGTTGCGTTCTTCAGTTCCACCAGACAGGTTTTATTTCCTAACTTTGTTGCCCCCTTAATATTTATTTCCACCTGCAGTGTTTTAGCGCAGAAATCCTCTATCATTTTCTTTAATATATTCTGATCGTATGTATTTATGTCCATTCCTTGTATGATTACATTGTTTCTCCTCTTTTCTTTTTCCATTCTATCCATCCTCTCCTCCATTTTGTCCATATTTTGCTTCATATCATTTTTTTATTTTTTTATATGATCATTTTCTTCCCTTAGTTCCTTAATCTCCTGTCTATACTGCTTCTGTTCCTCTTTCATTTCCTGAATGTCAGTGGTTAGTTTTGCTAACATTTCTAATACTCGATCCATTTTATCTTCCTCCAATTTTTCTCCCCCTTCGCCCCTCCGTCTTTTGTTTTGATTGGTCTCCGTATCATATTCATTGTCACTACCCATTTTTTTTCCTCGTGCTAAAGCCTTTAAAGTTGGTGATTGGTTATTGACAGGAAACATTCTGACAGTGGCGTGTACAACTTACATTAATAAAGGTGATTTTTTTTATTTACATTTACGTGCTCGGCAGCTCAGCAGATATGGTCATTTATTCGCAAATTCGTGAAATATACTATAAAAGTATAATGTGTATAGTTGTTCCATTTTATCTTTGCCCATACGTTCATGTGTAGTATCACTGATAGTCAGTGGTAATAATTAGGAAATGGCTATTATCCCGTGGACGTATTTTATGAATTTATTTTATTGAAGTGTTTAATCGTTTTATACTATTGAGGAGATTCATGGACTCAACATTAAACAGCTTTAACATTTACCGACTATTACTAGTATAAACATAAATATAAAACGGTTTTTTTCCCTGGAAGCTGTCCGTCCATGCACCCCGGCCGCACTGCAGCTTTTCAGTTTATTCCCTTCACTAGCCTGTAAAGGTCCATTGGGTTCGTGCCATGTACTGTCGGACTTGGTCTGCAGTCTCCATATATTGGTTCAAGATGGCGTCGGATGATGAAGTGGTATCGGATACTGGTAGTATCAAAACCGATTTAAATAGTTCTGTGATTAAAAAATATAAGTGTTGTGCAGAAAAACTATGTAAGACATTTTTCTGCATAAATTGCGATGAATTATATCATGATAGCTGTGCAAAGAAGAAAAATATCAAGTTTTTAAATAAGAATCATGTGGTATGTTGTGAAAAAAATGTCAACAAGGATATTATATTCAATTCTCAATTAGACGAACTAAGATCTGAGAATCATATGTTAAAACAGGAAGTGCAGTTATTAAATAGATTAATTGAAGAGATGAATGACAAAAATCTTATCTTAAAGGAAAATAACCGCCTATTAGTTGATAGAATATCATCCTTAAATGTAACCTCAAATAAGATCGATTTTAATAACCAATCTAACACTAACAATCGAGGAACAGTGCCTACTTTAGTGAATAATCGAATAATTAAACCAGTGTGTGATTGTGATGAAGTGATAAATACACAGCACACACTCAAAGTGAACCCAGAGTTGCCAAAAATACAAATGTCCTTTTCTGAAGCTACCAAACGACATAGTAGTTCAAATCACACAGAGAATGACAACCTTGATAGTTCCAACGCTATATCCAGTCAATCAACCTCATCAACCTCAACCTCCGTGCCGAACAAACAACAACAAAACGTGCAAGTGAAAAATAAGAAACAAAGTCAAGCTAACACGAAAAAAGTTTTTGGGGAAAATGTATCCGAAGACTTTGGTGTCCAAAAAAGAGCATGGCTCTATCTTTATAGAATTAAGCGAGATATAACCGCTGAAAGAATCTCAGACTATCTAAAAAAACAAGAAGTTTTCAAAAACGCTAATATTATTGTGAAAGAGCTACCCACTACTGAAAATCAGAATAAATGTTTCATGTGCGGCGTAGATTTCGAACTAAAAAACGAGATCTACAAATCCACTGTATGGCCAAAAAATGTAGCCTATAAAAGATTTGACTTTAAAAAGTACCATCAGTATAGTCCACGAAATGAGGATTTTTAGAAGGTTCTCTCCCTAAATCGACCCAAAAGACACAAGTGAAAAGGAATACGACATTATCCATTATCAATTTAAATATCCAGAGTATTAATAACTGTGTTAATGAACTAAGTGAGTTTCTGGAAGATTTTTTAGGTAAACGAATTTTATGTCTGTCTGAGCACTGGCTGTCGGATTCGCAAATACAAATATTAAAAATTGCTAACTTTAAGTTGATATCCAGTTTTTGTCGTCCACCGAATCTACATGGAGGCGTCGCAATTTATTGTGATGAAAATATAGTGGCTAGTGCTATACATTGGTTTGATGATCTAATTATTAGTAATATTTTTGAGTGTTGTGCTGTGAAGATTACTAGCTGTAAGTTTAAATTTTATTGTCATATGTATATACCATGCATCAGGTAGTGATAATGATATATTCTTAACACAACTGAATGCACTACTTACTATAGTTTTTCAAAAAAACATAAAGACTTATATATCAGGTGACTTCAATATAGATATGTTAGTTACGTCAAAATATTCTCGATATTTTTCTAACCTATTAGAATCGTTTGATCTTAAACTTGTTTTTAAAGAAATCACACGTGAAAATAAGAGTGGCGGTTCCTGTCTCGATAACTTCATAATAAGTAAAATGGAAGACTTCTCTTCAAAAAATTTAAAAACTCATTTTTCTGATCATTATTGCCAGGTACTGTTTTTAGATCTGCACAATCTAAAAAGTGAAACAAAACATAAAATTCGATTTATGTCGAACGAAGCTATTGAAGATTTCTGTTGTGACATTTGTAACGAACTTTTTGAAAATGTTTACTGTGCTCAATCAGTAGATGCTAAATACAATGCATTCATCAACACCTTCTTGTTGTACTTTAACAAACATTTTCCTCTTAAAATCACAAATAATAAAAAGCCTAAGTTTACATTTAAAACACCTGAACTAATAGCTGCCAAAAATGAAATGATTAATTTTCAGCGCTTATCGGCTCAGTCGTTAGAATTCAAACAACTGTTTAAAAATTCTCAACAAATATATAATCAGTTATTACAAAAAGAGAAGAATAAACACTATGAGCATAGATTAGCTAATTCAAAAAATAAAAGTAAAACTTCTTGGCAAATCATAAATGAACTTACACAACATAAAAAAACAAAGAATGATCAGCCATATTTTGAGAATACTCTTATAGGTGCAAATTTATTTAATCGTTACTTTAATGAAAAAGCTTGTACATTAATAGCTAATGAACTTCCACATCAAGATACGTATAAATGCGACATTCCGCACAATAAAAACACCTTTATTTTTAAGCAAATAACTTATGAATTACTTTCAGAAATAATGCAAAAAATTGAATCGAAAAAGAGTTCAGGATATGATGAAGTATCCATGTACTTGTTAAAAAAATGTTTTCCTCATATTGGTAAACCTCTTAGACATATAATAAATTTTTCGCTTCAAACTGGGAGCTTTCCTACCAACCTGAAATTTGCGATTATTAAACCCTGCCTAAAAAAGGGTGATATCGATTCTTTTGATAATTATAGACCAATTAGTCTGCTTAGCTCATTTTCAAAATTTTTTGAATTGGTTGTCCATGATCAACTGTTTCAGTTTTTCCTTAAAGAAGAATTATTCAGCCATAGCCAGCACGGTTTCTTTAAAGGTAGGTGCACCGAGACTGCTCTATTTGAATTAACTAATGAGATATATAATTGTTTGGATGCTGGGAATGTCTCATGTGGGATTTTTCTGGATTTAAGCAGGGCCTTTGACTGCGTTGATTTTGATGTTTTATTTGTGAAGCTTGAACACTACGGGGTTAGAGGTGTGGAGTTAAATTGGTTAAAGAGCTACATTACTGGACGTGCACATGCACTAAAAATTAAGGACAAAACAATGCAATATGTGCGGTCAGAGCCTCTGGCAGTGTCTAGGGGTGTTCCACAGGGAAGTGTTTTGGGACCGCTAATATTTATTATCTACTTAAATGATTTGGCATCAGTTGCTAAAACTAAGGAATTAATTATTAACTATGCAGATGACAGTACACTGTTGGTTTCTGCCCGAAATTTACCTGAACTAGTTCTGGCAGGTAACTATTTGATGTCAGAAGTATAAAACTGGTTTTTGAATTCAAGACTAGTTTTAAATCCTGATAAGACTAAAGCTGTATTCTTTAAAACAAACCGAGGTCCAGACACACCTGACAATATTAACCTAAATCAACATTTGATACCCTTTTCTGAGTATGTCAAATGCTTAGGGGTTTGGATTGACCAAAACTTAGATTTCACATATCATATCGAGAATCTATGCAAAGAACTAAGCCGAGCTTGCTATGGTTTGAGAATACTTGTAAAAAATGTTAACATCAATGTAGTAAAGTCATTTTATTTTTCTAATTTTTATTCGAGAGCTCGATATAATATCATAGTATGGGGAGGTAGTAGTTCTTTTAACGAAGTTTTTATAATACAAAAAAAAGCAGTACGCGTCATGAAGCAGTTAAAATACTCTGAATCATGTAGGAGCCATTTCAAATCGCTAAAGTTACTAACTATACCAGCTCTATATATATACGAGTGTCTCAAACTTGTATATACCAACAAGCAGTACTTTCAGCCATTTAACATATCTCACAACTTTGATACCAGAAACAAGTTCAACTACAATATTCCTTACCATAGGCTCACACTACTGGAAAAAGGAGCTTTATATGCAGGTATACAATTCTACAACCACCTGCCTCTACACTTGAAGATATCTGATGATATCTCCATGATAAAAAGGGAAATTGTAAGCTTTTTGTGCAAATTAGAACCGTATACAACAAACGATTTTATGAATAGTACATGGAACTAACATATCTAAATGTACCTATATAAACTTATGTAAGTAGTGCACTTGCTAATTATTGTTTTTTACTTTTATGTATGTCATAATTTGAAACTTGTATCTTCGACTGGCTTTTTACATTTCTTTTGTTGTAAACTTTATGTATTTAAGTGTAATAAATTTTATTATTATTATTATTATTATATTGCTTGTCTCTTACGATCCAGCGCCTCGCAATCGCACAATAAATGTCTGACTGTCTCGGTCTCTCTATTGCATAGTCTGCAGCTGAGATCTCCGTTATATAGTCCTATCGTGTGTAGGTGTCCTTTTACTGGAAAGTTTCCAGTTAAGAAACCTCTAGTGATTTTGAGCTGATTCCTGTTCATTTTGAACAGTTCTTCAGCTCTTTTTGCGCATGTCTGAGGTATGAATTTCTTTCCAGTATTCTTTGTGCTATCTTCGTATCCAGCTTCTTATTCGGTCTCTGATTGTACTTTTGGGCACTCCAAGTGCCGGTTCTGGACCTAAGTATCTTGTTGCTGATCCTCGTCTAGCAAGTTCGTCAGCCTTCTCATCACCAGCGATCCCTTGATGTCCAGGCACCCAAATGAGTTTGACCTCATTATGCTCCACCAGGGTTTTAAGGTCGCGGCATTCCCATATAAGTCTTGAAGTTATCCTTGAGTTCTTTAGAGCCCTCAAGGACGCTTGGCTGTCTAAACAGATATTGATTCTCTTATTAGTATAAGTCCTCAATCTGTTTATCCGTGCGCGGTGCAGTATTGCATATACCTCTGCCACAAATACAGAGGTATATTCTCCTAGTGGGATGGAACCGTTATAGTTCCTATCCTCGCTATATACAGATCCCGAACCATCTTCTGTCTTGAATCCATCTGTATACCAGGTGTGGCCCTCATACTTCAGGTGTCTGCCAGGATCTTCCCATACCTCTCTTGAGTGTATTTCCACCAGGATTTCTGCCAGGATCTTCCCATACCTCTCTTGAGTGTATTTCCACCTGGAAAGGTATTTCCATTTTATATTTGGGGATAGAATGGTCTGTTATCATCTCCCGTATCGGATTCCCGCATATATCTTTGATGCTGCAGTGTCCTTTGCCCACTGCAGTCTATGTAACCCCATCCTTGCCTCGCCCTTCACTGTGATGTGAATATAATATACAACGGTAATAAATCAATTAAAAAAAGTCACAAGAACAAGGTTAATATTGTTAAGAAGATTTAATATGTATTACCTAAGGTTGAGAAATACAAAACTATCGAGTGACTTATATAAAAAACAATTTTTTAAACATATTTTTAATATACCGCACCTTTGGGGAAACAGTGACACAAGTGCAAATTTTCCACAAATTCAATTATCAACACTACGATATTACTAATACTCGTCTTTGTTTGGGGATCCAAAAGTCAGAATTGTTCCTCTTCTTTTATTTTACTGAAATATTATATTTATTTTTTATGAATATAAAATCAAATAAACTTTATTGAAAAATAAATAAAACTGTATTGATTTATAACATCTAATAAACAATAAGTGCAAATAAACCAATACACTAATATACGACCAACGCGCTAATGTCACTTATGCCCGGTTGCACCAACAGATTTTAAGCTTAAGTCGAGAATATCATAATAATTAATATAATATAATTATAATATATTACAATAAGAATACCATAATATAATAATAGATATAATTGATAATAAGGTAAGAATCTAAAATTATGGTGCAATGTAAGTGATACTCAAGGAGGCCCTATTTATAAGTAGAGCTTAGCTAAGCTGGAGCTTAAGACATGTTGGTGCAATCAGGCATTAAACAATTAAAATCATAAACGTTAAAATTCATAGTAAACCAGGTATCAACGACATGCCATATTGTTTATCCTTGTTTAATTTATTGTGGTATCTATGGACAAGCAGCTTAATTTTGGGATACTAGTTTCTGTGAGTAAAAAAGAGACCTAATATAAAAAGTAATTCGTGAATAATTTCATGCACGGGAATGTTAGAGTGAAAGAACTATATATAAGTATTTTGAGACCATCTCTATTATTTTGTTGACTGACTGATTCAAGCTGCAACTGAATTCGCGATGACAGTAAATTTGATGTTGCGGGATCCCAAACTATTATTACATATTAACAAATAAAACCAAGTTATTTGTTAAATATCTGTCAAATTGTCTGCCAGTTTGTTAAATATCGTTATTTGGAGTGACACTTTATAAACCAAAGGATAAAAATATACCACGAGGGACAAACAAATCAAACGATAAAATTTATTTTCGACCTAGATTTCGTATACCTATCTAATTTTTCTTGGTAAAATATATTAAATATTGTATATATTGTGTATATAAATATAAAAGGAACAACTAAACAGTGTGTGCTATGTTTATGAACGAGTTTTTCTCTTTGAAGTAAACTCAAAATTAGATTTATATTATTTATTTGTCGACGTTGCAGTCAGAGAAAATACAAAAAAATGGTCTTTTGAACCCACCAAACTTAAGTTACTATAAACAAGAACTATTTTTGGAAATTTAGATAAAAATCTACAAGTTTAATCTTCAAGGGTGTGACCTTTCTTTTATTAATTTGATTTTACTTCTTTTTTATTATTATTTGGTGCAGAAAACTGCCATTTTTGAGAATCTTAAAGGTAAGCTACATTCGTAGCGTACCTCGATTGACCAGAAAATAACGTAAATAACACACATACAAACTAAGATTTTATGAAGATCTCAAACTTCTTCTTCTTCATAAATGAAGTATGCAACTTCTCACATGCAACCCATTCAAGACTTCTTCTTCTTCCTCTTTATAAGCAATAGACGGCCGGAGTGTGACGTCACGGCGAACTGCGGTTATATTCAGTGTTAATATGATCATGCCCCGCGCACTCTAATAAAAAACATGTAATCGTATTTATTTTCCTTCCATTTTATCAGAGGCGCTGATGTCGGCATTGTGATTGGTGGAACATGACTTTTGACAAATCCTGCGCTATCTGTGAATCTGTGTTCAGTGTTCGTGTTCGTTCGTTAGTTGTCGTTCAGTTATTTTATATGGTCGGTTATGTGATGCGTTTTTGTCACCATAAAAAGCTGATATTCAGTCGTGTTTTTTTGATATTTTGTAATCGAGTACCTTTTTAAAGGTAAGTTTTTCTGATTGTAAGGTAGAGATTTTCTGATTGTAGGTAGGGGAACATGGGTAACAATGATACACTTTTTTTTCTGAGCTTAGTATTTTAAAAACTAAAGCAAATAATATTTATTTTTTGAGTGTTACACGAGGGTATAAGTATCTCCAAATAATTTTGAATAGAATATAATGCAAAAAATGATAAATAATGAACATACAACAAATATTCTATCAAAATGTCATTTGTCTCATTGTTACCCATACCGGAGGTACAATGAGACACTATTTGAAAAGTGAAATTTTTTATGCAAAACATTAGGAAAAATACTGAAACACTACATCAAATGTTTAATTATTTATTATAAAACACCAGCATGAGCTAAAACTAATAATAATATAAGAAAAACGTAGAAAAACATTCATTTGACTAAATATTACAACTAAACAAAACGTAATCCAATAATAATAAAAATATGAAAAACAA